>NC_080174.1:49388736-49698379 GCF_950295315.1 Erinaceus europaeus | reverse complement strand
ATTAATGATTTATATTCAACAGTAAATACAATAGTTTGTACATGCATAACATTTCTCAGTTTTCCACATAACAATACATCCCCCACTAGGTCCTCTGTCATCCTTTTCCAGGACCTGTACTCTCCCCCCACCAGAATATTTTACTTTGGTGTGATACACTAACTCCAGTTCAGGTTCTACTTGTGTTTTCTCTTCTGATCTTGTTTTTCAACTTCTGCCGATGAGTGAGATCATTCCATATTCATCCTTCTCTTTCTGACTTATTTCACTTAACATGATTTCTTCAAGCTCCATCCAAGATGGGCTGAAAATGGTGAAGTCACGGGTTTTTTTTATAGCTGAGTAGTATTCCATTGTGTATATAGACCACAGCTTGCTCAGCCACTCATCTGTTGTTGGACACCTGGGTTGCTTCCAGGTTTTGGCTATTACAAATTGTGCTGCTATGAACATAGGTATACACAAATCTATTTGGATGGGTGTGTTGGGTTCCTAAGGATATATCCCCAGGAGAGGAATTGCAGGATCATAGGGTAGGTCCATTTCTAGCCTTCTGAGAGCTCTCCAGACTGTTCTCCACAGTGGTTGGACCAATTTACATTCCCACCAGCAGTGAAGGAGGCTTCCTTTGACCCCGCAACCTTTCCAGCATTTGTTGCTGCTGTCTTTTCTGATGTATGACATTCTCACAGGAGTGCAGTGGTATCTCATTGTTGTCTTTATTTGCATTTATCTTAACTTCTTAATATATAAAGAGTTATAAAAAACAGTAAGAATCATATGGCACATTCCCTAAAAAAGTTACAGACCCTATATATATAGTCCAGGGCCTAAGGGTATATGTGCACATGTATCTGTAAGTCAAGGGAAAAATATATATCAAAGTAAAAGTGCTCAATAGTCTGCTGTGAGGAGACTTAGACTCAATAAGTTCAGCAAGCAAGTAGAAAGACCCAAAGAAGACACCATAAAGTACCTAATCAAATATTTACTACTTATGCCTAGACACCCTCCTCTCCTACCTCCTACTCCACTTCCCTCAATCACTTTAAGTCTAACCTCATCAGATAAAGTAAGGACTACTAAAGCTACATAAGGGCAAGAGACCGACACACTTTAATGATGGCCTTTTTGGTCAGTATCAGGTCATCTCATCATCTGGGGACTCTGGTCATGGGAATCCTTGGATCCCACAAAGATATGAGGCTTATGATGATGTTCCTGATGGAAGTGAACAGTGATGGTGGAGATAGGGATCTACTTGAGGTCTAGGCCCATATTGATCCTGAGTCCATGTTCCCAGAGGGATAAAGAACAGGAAGGTTTCCATCTGCTCTTTTTCTACCTTTAGGTTCCTGTTTATTTATTTGCTTTTTATTGGTTTAATAAGATCAAGAGTACCATAGGATAAGAGGGGTATAGTTCCCACAATTCCCACCACCAGAGTTCCATATCTCATCCCCTCCTTTGGAAGATTTCCTGTTCCTTATCCCTCTGGGAACATGGACCCAGGATCATTATGGGGTACAAAATGTGGAAGGTCTGGCTTCTGTAATTGCTTCTCCACTGGACATGGGCGTTGGCAGGTCAATCTATACTCCCAGACTGTCTCTATCTTCCCCTAGTGGGGCAGGGCTCTGGACAGGTGGTGTTCCAGGGCACATTGGTGAGGTCATCCACCCAGTGAAGTCAGGTTGGCATCATGGTAGCATCTGCAACTTGGTGGCAGAGGACTGGAGCTGAAGGATTGACATTCCACGCCTGACATTTCTGGACACATCTGAGGTGAAACGTGTCGAGGTAGTACTGGTTTCATTGATTGGAGCTCAGCAGATGCAGCATCAAATGCCATGGATCAAGAGAAGCCTGCAGGAAAATAAGACTTGCTCCTGAGGTTCCAGGACTGGGAAAAGTATGTGTATTATAGAGAATGGGGAAGGTTCTTTCTGTCTTAGAGTTTGAGAAGGCAATAAATAGTTATTATTGTAACCAAGTTATTGGGGAACTTAGTTTACTTTGAAAATCCCATGTTTAGGATTTGCTGTATCATACTAGACATTACCATAATCTATGCCATTTAATGTTATTTATATATAGCTGTATCTTATATAGTGACACAACCAGTTGTTTTTGGTCTCCCTGGTCTAAGACTATATATAGGTGATTTAATATTTCAAATGAATAGGCATTTTTAGAAATGTATAAACAATTTAAGCCCACTGTTAAATTTCAATCAGGCTATCAGTTTGAAACCTTAAGTGCTTAGATTGAAGGAATATATACTCAGAACTTGAATCTATGCATCAAAAAGTTTGAGACTTTCAATCTATTTCCCCCCTCTCATATTGATTAAATAGCGATTTATAAGATTATAAGTTAATATGAGTGTATATTAACACCATTCCTACAACCAAAGGTTTGTGTCCCTACCCCCACTCCCCCTATAGTGAGGCCGAAATATACCCTCACCCTCCACCCAGAGTTTTGTACTTTGGTGAAATATTTCAAACACAGTCAAATTCTGGTATGCTTTTCCCTGTCTGTTCTTCCTTCTCAACTCCTGTTTATGAGTTGGATAATCCCATACTCATCTTGGGTTCCTGTTTATTTTCATTGCTTTATTTAAAAAAATCTTACTGCCTTTATTTGTTTAATATATATTTATTTATTTTTTCCTTTTTGTTGCCCTTGTTGTTTTTCATTGTTGTTGTAGTTATTATTGTTGTTGTTATTGATGTCATTGTTGGATAGGACAGAGAGAAATGGAGAGAGGAGGGGGAGACAGAGAGGGGGAGAAAAAGATAGACACCTGCAGACCTGCTTCATTGCTTGTGAAGCGACTCCCCTGCAGATGGGGAGCTGGGGGCTTGAGCCGGGATCCTTATGCCGGTCCTTGTGCTTTGCGCCACATGCGCTTAACCCACTGCGCTACCACCCAACTCCCCTGTACTGCCTTTCAACCACCAAGTTGCAGACAGTACTATGATGCCATCCTGACTTCCCTGAGCAGACAACCTCACTAATGTGTCGTGAAGTCTCACCTCTCCAGAGCCCTACCCCACTATGGAAATGTAAAAACAGGCTGGGAGTATCGATTGACTTGCCAATGTTCCTGTCCTGTGGAGAAGCAATTATAGAAGACAGACTTTCCACCCTCTGCACCCCATAAAGAATTTTGTTTCATACTCCCACAGGGATAAGGAATAGAGAAGCTTCCAATGGAGAAGATGAGACATGGAGCTCTGGTGGTGGGTGCACCCGTGTTACCCTACAGCCTTGTTAATTAAATCACGGTGTCAGAGTTAATTGCAATCTTGTTAATTAAATCACTAATAAAAAATTAAAAAAACAATAAGAAGGGGGTGGGAGAGCTAGTATAATGGTTATAAAAAATATTTTCATACTTGAGGCTCCAACGTCCCAGGTTCAATCACCTTCATTACCATAAGCCAGAGCTTTTCAGTGCTCTGGAAAAAATAAATAAATATGGGAAAGGGAAAGGGGTATAAATATTATTGACTATAAACCCCATCGATTTGATGTGATCTGGGGCCCATATTAAACTTAGGAGCCTATGAGACCTCTGAATCCCTGTAGATCTGAGCTCACATTCTGTGGTCATGAGTCGGAACATTCCAAGCTGCCCCAATATCGACCCATCTTCCTCAAGTGTAGCATAGAGTATGTTGTCCATCCTCCCTTCGGAGGATGGAACATTCTCTACCATTACTGATCTAAGTTGAGGGCAAGGTCCTTTGGAGGCCCACAAAGGGGTCTATTGTGTTGTTCCTGATAGAGATGACCGGTAACAATGGAGAGAGGGATTTATTTGAGGTCTAGGCCCATCAAGTCTGTTTGGGAATCTCAGGACTCCCCGATTAGGGCCCCAGCTGATGGAGTGGCCTGATAATGACTACCCCTTCCCCATATTAGAAAGCTACTCTCTTCCCTGATCCAGCTTTCTGGTCCTTTTTCCAGCCACAACATCATCTCCCCAGACAATAACTTGGACCCACCTGCATATCAGATTTCAGGCTCAGGGGAAAAAAGAAAAAAAAAAAAAAAACTAGTATAGCTACAGGCCCTTTGGAATATAACTAAAATATGCCTACTAATATCTACAAAATGGAGGACCCCCCCACCTCTTCATCTGCACTATTTCAGCCCTTAAGTCCATAATTGGTCAATGGTTTGTTTGGCTGTGTATGTTAACTCTCTTTTCAGCCACCAGGTTCCAGATGCTAGCATGATACCAACCAGAATTCCCTGGACAGACAACCCCACCAATGTATCCTGGAGCTCTGCTTCCCCAGAGCCCTTCCCCACAGTGAAAGAGAGAGACAGGCCGGTAGTATGGATCGACCTGTCAATGCCCATGTTCAGCAGGGAAGCAGTACAGAAGCCAGACCTTCCACCTTCTGTATCCCACAGTGACCTTGGGTCCATACTCCCAGAGGGTTAAAGAATAAGAAAACTGTCAGGGGAGGCGATGGGATACAGAGTTATGGTGGTGGGAATTGTATGGAGTTGTACCCCTCTTATCCTATGGTTTTGTCAATGTTTCCTTTTTGTAAATTAAATTTAAAAAAGGCTACACTTGAATTGTACTTTCTTATTTATATTCACAGTTTAATTTTTAACTATACTATAAGTTTTTAAATACATTGATATAGTAGGGAGATAGTCAGAGTAGGATTAGAGAGAGAGAAAGTAAAAGAGAGAGAGAGAGAGAGAGAACCAGAGTACCACTCTGAGATGTTGGGGATTGAACTTGGGACTTTATGCTTGAGAGTCCAGTGCTTTATCTACTGTACCACCTCCTTTAAAATATTCTAAGGAATGAGTGAACTCATGGTCTCCTGTGATAACAGAGTGTGATACCAAAGAGTGGTCTCCCCAATCTAATCCAATTTTTCATTCTTTTATGGTATTTGAGAGGGAGAGGAGCTATACTATATCATTGCCCAACACCCATGTAGTTCCTTGGTGCTGTCCATGATGCTCTAATGTGGCACAGAGATTTGAACACAGGGCATCTTTCATGGTAAACACCCATTCTACTAAGTGAGCTATCTCTGAGCTCTGTATTATTTTATAATAAACACAAAACTATCTTCATTTTGAGCAAGGAAAGCAACCAGATGGTCTTGCCTCTCTGGGTGATGGAGCCCAACAATGAGAATGAAAGTGGTATTATCTGGAGGACATGCTAGCAGGTTGGAGCATTAAGGGAGCTGGGGAAGAGAGCTGGAGCTGGTACTGGGCATATTGTGAATTATTCTGGAGTGAGACATGGGCTGTAGAGACAGACACCTGCTCATGAGCATGATGCCAGTGATCCATATTCAGTGGTGGTCTAGAGAAGGCAAGGGACTTGTGGAAGTTGCACAGTGGACCAGGGCTGAATTAGGCACTGACAAATCCCAAACTCTTTCCTAGCTGATCTCACTTCATAAGACAGACCTGAAGATGTTATAGGTTTTGTTTGTTGTTATTGCTGGGGCTTGGTACCTGTACAACTCCACTATTCCTAATGGTCATTTTTCTTTTGCTAGAAGATGAAAGACAGAAAGATAGAAAGGAAAAGAGATACAGAAAGGAGAGCAGCACTGCTTCTCCACTTGTGAAGCTTCCCCCCTGCAGGTGGGAACCAGGGGTTTGAGCTTAGGTCCTCAAGCACAGTAGCATGTGCACTCTACTGGGTGAGCCACCAGCAGGTCCTTTGAAGTTAGGTCACTTTTCAAAAAAAATTTTTATTTATTTATTTTTATTTGTTTCATAGAAACAGAATTTTAGAGGGAAGAGAGACTGACACTTGTAGCACTGCTTTACCAGCTTGTGAAGCTACCCTTCCCGTGCCCCTCACAGGTGGGGAGCAGGGGCTTGAATCAGTGTCCTTGCACATTGTAATATATGAGTTTATAACTGGATGCACCACCGCCTGGCTCCCTAGGTCACTTTTAAACTGCATTATTTCCACAGATAAAGTGCTGCCTTTGATCTGTCATGTAAGCAATTCTCTCCAACTCAGTAGTCTATGAGTTAGGAAGTCACAATTCTCCAGAAATAACCCAAAGGCCTGACACTGACCAGGAAGCTTGATTTATAGGGAAACTAGTGGAGGTGACCTCTCCTGACCTTCCCTCAAGCCTCTTTACCACTCTCCCTGCTTCCAACTATTGCCTCCACACTCTATACTGACCTCATGGGGTGCTTCCCCGAACAAACGCAGCTCTGACTTTGTCATTTCTGCTTGGAAAAGTATTTCTTGGTTCCCCATTGCCATCATTCAAGGGTTTCTGTGATGTAACATTTTCAACTTCCTGTCAAGTCTGGAGGCCCCCTTCTGTGTGCTGACTCCAGCATGTCTTTTTTTACCTTTACATTTATCCATGCACCCACACACCCCCAATCGTTATAATATTCCCTCTACTCTAGATGGGCCTCTTCTGTTCATTCTCTAAAACAATTTTAAATGTTTCCTCCTCTAGGAAGCTTTCCTTGACTCAAATAGAATTTTTTTTAATGGAGTCATTAAACTAGTCCTACCTACTTTACAGAAACTTCAGTTACAGATAGCTTTTTCTTTGCTTCTTTTTTCATATTTGACATCTTCCAATGAACTGATTTTTCACAATCCTTCCCTTTGTTCCCTCAGCTAGTATGTAAATTAAGCAAAATATACTGTAGAAATCTGGAGTTGAGTAAAATCCTTCACCTTCTTTCTCTCAACAAATACATAATCAGATGTTTTCATTCTATTTTGTAATTATTATTGTTGTTATTATTATTATGAGTAACCCCTGATTATTCTGATTTATCAACACATTTGCCAGGTTCTTTGTTCATCATTATGTCTTGCTTCCCACACTTCCTTTCTGGGATTTTTTCCCCCCTAACAGCTCTATTGAAGTATAATTGGCATACAATAAACTGCACACATTTAAAGCGAACAGTTTCAATGTTTTGACATATGTAAAATTGTGACACCAGCAAGATAATGAATACCACTTGAAAAGGATTGCTTGTGGCTCTGTGTGCTATTGCCCTCCCTCTCTCTCCTCCTGGATCCACCCTATCCACAGGGAACTACCAATCAGCTTTCTGTCAAGTCTGCATTACTTTTCATTTTCTAGAACTTTATGTGAATGGAACCACACAGTATCTACTTTTATCTTCTTTCACTCAGCACAATAATTCTGAAATTTAGCCATCTTGTCTCACATATAAGTCATTCTTTTTACTGTTCAGTAACAGCTAAATTGTAATATTATTTAAGGACTTTCCATATAGTCTTCCAAAGGGGCTACACCAAATTGCATTCCCACCAGCAGTGTAGCAGAGTTCCTTTTTCTCCATAATCTCTCCAACACATGTCATTTCCTGATTTACTGATGTAAGCCATTTTCTCAGGTGTGAGATGATTTCTCAGTGTAGTTTTAATTTGCATTTTCTAATGATAAGTGAAATAGAACATTTTTTCATGTGTCTCTGGGCATTTTGTTTATCCATTTTCCTATTGATTTGAGATATTTAGGCTATTTCCATATTTCCAGTTTGGTCTAAAATAAACAAAGACTTCTCCGCATGGAAAGCTAACTACACAAGGATAAGCTGACAACCCAATAAATGGGGAAAAATACTTATACATCAGACATCCAACAAGTGACAGATTATCAAACATCTATACAAAATTTGTACAGATCCACAAAAGAAAAATAACCCAATAAGAAAGTGGGCTAAAGAACTAGATAGTGTTCTCTCTTTTGTAATTAATTAATTAATTAATTAATTAATTATTGGACAGAGACAAATTGAGAAGGGAGGAGGAGAGAGAGAGAGGAAAAGAGACAGAGAGATACCTACAACCCTACTTCACTACTCTTGAAGCTTTTCCACCTGCAGGTGGAGACCAGGGGCTTGAACCTGGTTCTTGAGCACTATAATGTGTGCAATTAACCAAGCATGCCACCATCTGGCTCCAACAGTTTTCTAAAGAAGAGATATAGACACAAGAAGAATTGTTCCACTTCACTTATCATTAGAAAATGCAAATTAAAACTACACTGAGAAATCATCTCACACCTGAGAAAATGGCTTACATCAGTAAACCAGGAAATGACATGTGTTGTAGAGATGATGGAGAAAAAGGAACTCTGCTACACTGCTGGTGGGAATGCAATTTGGTGTAGCCCCTTTGGAAGACTATATGGTAAGTCCTTAAACAAATAACAATGAACTTACCTTATGACTTAGCGATACCACTATAAGCATTTATCCAAAGGTCACTGAAACACTAATTTGAAGGAAGATATGCATCCCTATGTTTGTAGATGAGATTGGGCATATTCAGGGTGGTATGGCCATAGACCACCCCTATGTTTATAGTTGCATTATTCACAATAGTCAAAGAGTGGAAACAGCCTAAATGCCCATCATCAGATGACTGGTTAAAGAAGTTATGGAATATATATTCCATGGAATACTACTCCACAATTTAAAAAAAGATGAGGACAGACTATTAAATGGAGAATGATGAGTCTCTTCAAAAAATGGTGTTGGGTGGTCCAGGAGGTGGCACAGTGATAAAGCTTTGGACTCTCAAGCATGAGGTCCTGAGTTCGATTCCCAGCAGCACATGTGCCAGAGTGATGTCTGTTTCTTTCTCCTCCTATCTTTCTCATTAATAAATACATAGTCTTTAAAAAATGGTGTTGGAAAAAATGGGTTGAAATGTGCAGGAAAGTGAAACTGAACCACTATATTTCACCAAACACAAAAGTAAATTCCAAGTGGATCAAAGACTTCGATGTTAGACCAGAAACTATCAGATACTTAGAGGAAAATATTGGCAGAACTCTTTTCCGCATAAATTTTAAAGACATCGTCAGTGAAACAAATCCAATTACAAAGAAGACTAAAGCAAGAATAAAGCAATGGGACTACATCAAATTAAAAATCTTCTGCACAGCAAAAGAAACCACTACCCAAACAAAGAGACCCCTCACAGAATGAAAGATCTTGATATGCCATACATCAGACAAGAAGCTAATAACCAAAATATATAAGGACTTTGCCAAACTCAACAACAAGAAAACAAATAACTCTATCCAAAAATGGGGAAAGGATATGAACAGAATATTCACCATAGAAGAGATCCTACCCCATCTACAGAGGTAAGCTTCATAAGTGGTGAAGCAGGGCTGCAGGTATCTATCTGCCTCTCTCCCTCTCTATCACTCCTTTCCCTCTCAACTTCTGTCTGTCTCTATCCAAATAAATAAATAAAAAGATTATTTTAAAAAAACCAGAATAGCACAGGTTCTGTGCATTATTATAAAAAAAGAAGTGATGCAAAAGGCCATACGAAAAAATGCTCCAAGTCGAGCAGATCGCTTTCTCTCCTCTCCTCTCCTCTCCTCTCCTCTCCTCTCCTCTCCTCTCCTCTCCTCTCTTCTCCTCTCCTCTCCTCTCCTGGATCAACTAGGAATACCAAAGGAGACCACCCGGGACCGAAACAAGACAGGACTTGAATGACCATAGGAACCCACTAAATCACACGTGTTTGAGTACAAACACGTGTGGCTGGTGACAGAGAGGAGAGAGGAGTGTAAGGAGAATAATGAGAGATTAAGTGACTGCTAACAGTCCAGCAGTTTATCAGTTGAGACACCACCTCCAGTCTCTTCCACCAACAAGGGGACAGCTGAAGGGAGGAGAGGACTCCCCAGAGACTCACCAAGTGCAACTCTGAGTCTCCATTGCTACTGCCCTCAGAATCTGGAGCAGCAACAGGGAGGGACACCAGGGGACAGAGATCTAACCAGGAAACTCAGGAGAAGACCTATACCTCGGTGGCATAGCTGAGGGGCTGTGAAAGTCTCTTTGCATAACCACTGGATTATCTCTGCCACACCCTGCTTTATCTCTTGGTCAGGAGTCACTGATTAAGCTGAAGCCTATTGATAGTTTAAAAGCCCTCAGGCTCCCATATCCTACAGGGAAGAAAAAAAAAAAAGAGGCTTTTAAACCACTGAGCTCCAACTCAGGGATTTAAATACTATTGAAACAACTGTTAACATCCACCACTGTGAACCCTTTAATTAACTTACTTAGACACAAGTCAATCCAGGCAATAGTGATCAGTAATTTGAAAAGTACTGACAAAGGGAACTCATAACATAATATATAAGCACAAAATAACGAGTTCAACATCCAAACATTAGCTAAGGAAATAATAACAGGAGTGAGTAAAGAATATGAAAAAATTGTAATCAGATACAGGAACAACAAATGAGACTATGGAAGAAAATACTAATTATCTCATGGTTATTAGAGAGCTTAAAGCTGAAATTGCTGAGCTAAGAATGCAACTAGCTGAACAAGCTAAAACAGTATCAGAACAGGGCAACAAAACAGATGAACTCCAGAAAACAGTAGAGGGCAGAGAGAATAGAATCAATGAGGCTGAAGACAGAATTACCAAGATTGAGGATGAATTAGAGACAACTAAAAAAGAAGTAAGAGATCTCAAAAAGAGATTAATAGGTGCTGAAAACAACAACAGAGTCCTATGGGATGACTTCAAAAGAAACAATATACACATTATTGGCATACCAGAGGAAGAAAGAGAAGGAGAGGAAGAAAGGATTTTCCAGGCCATAATAGCTGAAAATTTCTCTAGTCTAGACAACATCAAAGACATAAAGATTCAAGAAGCCCAGAGGGTCCCAAACAGAATTAACCCAGACCTAAAGACACCAAGACATATCATACTTAGAATGGAAAGGAATAAGGATAAAGAAAGGATCCTGAAGGCTGCAAAGAGAAAAGCAAAGAGTCACCTACAAAGGAAAACCCATAAGATTAGCAGCAGACTTCTCCATACAAACACTACAGGCCAGAAGAGAATGGCAAGATATCTATCGAGTGCTCAATGAGAAAGGCTTTCAGCCAAGAATACTATATCCTGCTAGACTGTCATTCAGACTAGATGGAGGCATCAAAACCTTCTCAGACAAGCAACAGTTGAAGGAAGCAACCATCACCAAGCCTGCCCTGAAAGAAGTTCTGAAAGGTCTCCTATAAACAACGAGACCACCACAAATAGGACATATATCAAAACACTCTAAAACTCTACAAGAATGGCATTTAAAATATCTTCAATTTTTGATATCAATAAATGTCAAAGGCCTGAATTCAGCTATTAAAAGACACAGAGTAGGAAGATGGATCAGAAAACACAACCCAACAATATGCTGTCTACAGGAAACCCACTTAACTCAACAAGACAAACACAGACTTAAAGTGAAAGGATGGAAAACTATCATTCAAGCCAATGGCCCACAAAAAAGGGCAGGAACAGCTATTCTCATATCTGACATGATAGACTTTAAAATAGATAAGATTAAAAAAAATAGGAATGGACACTACTTAATGCTCAGAGGATCAGTCAATCAAGAGGACTTAACAATTATTAACATCTATGCACCCAATGAGAATCCATCTAAATACATCAAACTTCTACTGAAAGAGCTACAGCAATATATTAACAGTAACACAATCATAGTAGGGGACTTCAACACCACACTCTCTCAACTTGACAGATCATCCACGCAGAAAATCGATAAAGACATAAGGGAGCTAAATGAAGAGATAGATAAACTGGAACTATTGGACATTTTCAGAGTCATTCATCCCAAGAAACTGGAATACACATTTTACTCAAGTCCACATGGGTCATTCTCAAGGATAGACCATATATTAGGCCACAAAGACAGCATCAGCCAATTCAAGAGCATTGAAATCATCCCAAGCATCTTCTCAGACCACAGTGGAATTAAACTAACACTTAACAATCAACAAAAGATTAGGAACAGTCCCAAAATGTGGAAGCTCAACAGTACACTTCTTAACAACTTCTGGGTCAAAGAGGAAATAAAGGAAGAAATCAAAATGTTTCGAGACTTCAATGAAAATGAAGACACAAGCTATCAAAATATTTGGGACACAGCTAAAGCAGTGCCAAGAGGGAAGTTCATAGCTATACAAGCACACATTAGGAAACAAGAAAAAGCACAAATAAACATCCTGATTGCACATCTAAAAGACCTAGAAGAAGAAGAACAAAGGAACCCAAAAGCAACCAGAAGGACAGAAATCACTAAAGTTAGGGCAGAAATAAATAACATTGAGAATAAGAAAACCATACAAAAGACCAACGAAAGTTAATGTTGGTTCTTCGAAAGAGTAAACAAAATCAACAAACCTATGCCAGACCCAAAAAACAAAAAAGGGAGAAGACCCAAATAAATCAGATAGTAAATGAAAGAGGAGTTATCACAACAGACACTGAAGAAATTCAACATATTATGCGAGGCTTCTATGAACAACTATATGCCACCAAGCTAGAGAACCTGGAAGAAATGGACGATTTCCTAGATATCTACCAACTTCCAAAATTAAGTAAAGAGGAAGTGGATAACATGAACAGGCCCATCACAGCTAATGAAACTGAATCAGTTATCAAAAATCTCCCCAAAAATTAAAGTCCTGGACCAGATGGTTTTACAAATGAATTCTACAAAACCTTCAAAGAAGAACTAATACCTCTACGTTTAAAAGTCTTCCAGAAGATTGAAGACACTGGAATACTCCCTGCCAGCTTCTATGAAGCCAACATCACCCTGATACCAAAAGCAGACAGGGACACAACCAAAAAAGAAAACTACAGACCAATATCTCTGATGAACATAGTTGCGAAAATATTGAACAAAATTCTAGCCAACTGGATACAGCAGTATATTAAAAAGATTGTTCATCATGACCAAGTGGGGTTTATCCCAGGCATGCAAGGTTGGTTTAATATATGTAAATCAATCAATGTGATCCACCACATCAACAAAAGCAAGAACAAAAACCACATGGTCATATCAATAGATGCAGAGAAAGCCTTTGACAAAATACAACATCCCTTTATGATCAAAACACTACAAACAATGGGAATAGATGGAAAATTCCTGAAGATAGTGGAGTCTATATATAGCAAACCTACAGCCAACATCATACTCAATGGTGAAAAACTGGAAGCATTTCCACTTAGATCAGGTACTACACAGGGATGCCCACTATCACCATTACTGTTTAACACAGTGTTGGAAGTTCTTGCCATAGCAATCAGGCAGGAGCAAGGAATTAAAGGGATACAGATTGGAAGAGAAGAAGTCAAACTCGCCTTATTTGCAGATGATATGATAGTATACCTGGCAAAACCTAAGGAATCCAGCAAGAAGCTTTTGGAAATCATCAGGCAATACAGTAAGGTGTCAGGCTTAACATTCAAAAAAGTCAGTGGCATTCCTCTATGCAAACACTAAGTTAGAAGAAATTGAGATTCAGAAATCAATTCCTTTTACTATAGCAACAAAAACAATAAAATATCTAGGAGTAAATCTAACCAAAGAAGTGAAAGACTTATATACTGAAAATTATGAGTCACTCCTCAAGGAAATTGAAAAAGACACAAAAAGTGGAAAGATATTCCATGTTCATGGGTTGGAAGAATTAACATCATCAAAATGAATATATTACCCAGAGCCATCTACAAATTTAATGCTATCCCCATCAAGATCCCAAGCACATTTTTCAGGAGAATAGAACAAATGCTACAAATGTTTATCTGGAACCAGAAAAGACCTAGAATTGCCAAAACAATCTTGAGAAAAAAGAACAGAACCAGAGGCATCACACTCCCAGATCTCAAACTGTATTATAGGGCCATGGTCATCAAAACTGCTTGGTACTGGAACATGAATAGACACACTGACCAGTGGAATAGAATTGAGAGCCCAGAAGTGAGGCCCCACACCTATGGACATCTAATCTTTGACAAAGGGGCCCAGGCTATTAAATGGGGAAAGCAGAGTCTCTTCAACAAATGGTGTTGGAAACAATGGGTTGAAACATGAAGAAGAATGAAACTGAATCACTGTATTTCACCAAATACAAAAGTAAATTCCAAGTGGATCAAGGACTGGATGTTAGACCAGAAACTATCAAATACTTAGAGGAAAATATTGGCAGAACTCTTTTCCACATAAATTTTAAAGACATCTTCAATGAAACGAATCCAATTACAAAGAAGACTAAGGCAAGTATAAACCTATGAGACTACATCAAATTAAAAAGCTTCTTCACAGCAAAAGAAACCACTACCCAAACAAAGAGACCCCTCACAGAATGGGAGAAGATCTTTACATGCCATACATCAGATAAGAGTTTAATAAGCAACATATATAAAGAGCTTGCCAGACTCAACAACAAGACAACAAATAATCCCATCCCAAAATGGGGGGAGGATATGGACAGAATATTCACCACAAAGAGATCCAAAAGGCTGAGAAACACATGAAAAAATGCTCCAAGTCTCTGATTGTCAGAGAAATGCAAATCAAGACAACAATGAGATATCACTTCACTCCTGTGAGAATGTCATACATCATAAAAGGTAACAGCAGCAAATGCTGGAGAGGGTGTGGGGTCAAAGGAACCTTCCTACACTGCTAGTGGGAATGTAAATTGGTCCAACCTCTGTGGAGAACAGTCTGGAGAACTCTCAGAAGGCTAGAAATGGACCTACCCTATGATGCTGCAATTCCTCTCCTGGGGATATATCCTAAGGAACCCAACACATCCATTCAAAAAGATCTGTGTACACATATGTTCTTGGTAGCACAATTTGTAATATCCAAAACCTGGAAGCAACCCAGGTGTCCAACAACAGATGAGTGGCTGAGCAAGCTGTGGTATATATACACAATGGAATACTACTCAGCTTAAATAATGGTGACTTCACTGTTTTCAGCCGATCTTGGATGGACCTTGAAAAATTCATGTTATGTGAAATAAGTCAGAAAGAGAAGGATGAATATGGGATGATCTCACTCTCAGGCAGTAGTTGAAAAACAAGATCAGAAACGAAACACAAGTAGAACCTGAAATGTAATTGGCATATTGCACCAAAGTACAAGACTCTGGGGTGGGTGGGTGGGGAGAATACAGGTCCATGAAGGATGATAAATGACATAGTGGGGATTGTATTGTTAAATGGGAAACTGGGGAATGTTATGCATGAACAAACTATTGTATTTACTGTTGAATGTAAAACATTAATTCCCCATTCTCCAATAAAGAAATAAATTTTTAAAAAATGCTCCAAGTCATTGTCAGTGAAATGCAAATAAAGACAACCCAACACACCCATCCAAAAAGATCTGTGTACACATATGTTCTTAGTAGCACAATTTGTAATAGCCAAAACCTGGAAGCAACCCAGGCATCCAACAACAACAGATGAGTGGCTGAGCAAGTTGTAGTATACATATACAATGGAATACTACTCAGCTATTTAAAATGATGACATCACTGTTTTCAGCCCATCTTGGATGGAGCTTGAAGAAATCATGTCATAAATAAGTCAGAAACAGAAGGATGACTATGGGATGATCTCACTCATGGGCAGAAGTTGAAAAACAATATTAGAAGAGAAAACACAAGTAGAACATGAACTGGAATTGGCGTATTGCACCAAAGTAAAAGACTGGGTTGGGTGAGGGGGAGAACACAGGTCCAAAAAGGATGACAGAGGACCTAGTGGGGGTTGTATTGTTATATGGAAAACTGGGAAATGTTATGCATGTACAAACTATTGTATTTACTGTTGAATATAAAACATTAATTCCCCAATAAAGAAATTAAAAAAAATTTTAAAAAGGCTAGAAGTGGACCTACCCTATGATCCTGCAATTCTTCTCCTGGGGATATATCCTAAGGAACCAGACATATCCATCCAAAAAGATTTGTGTATAACTATGTTCATAGCAGCACAATTTGTAATAGCCCAAACCTGGAAGCAACCCAGGCATCCAACAACAACAAATGAGTGACTGAGCAAGTTGTGGTCTATATACACAATGGAATACTACTCAGCTATTAAAAATGGTGACTTCACCATTTTCAGCCCATCTTGGATGGAGTCTGAAGAAATCATGTTAAGTGAAATAAGTCAGAAACAGAAAGATGAATATGGAGTGATCTCACTCATGGGCAGAAGTTGAAAAACAAGATCATAAGGGAAAACACTAAACAGAACTTGGACTGGTGCACTGTACCAAAGTAAAAGACTCTGGGGTGGTCGGGGAGAGAGTTCAGGTCCTGGAACAGGATGGCAAAGGACCCAGTGGGGGTTTTATTGTTATGTGTAAAACTAAGAAATGTTATGCATGTACAAACCATTGTATTTACTGTTGACTGTAAAGCATTAATCTCCCAATAAAGAAATAATCAACAAAAGATTATATTGTGTCCTTTGGGATGAAATGGATGGAACTGGAGGAGATTATGCTTAGTGAGACAATTAAAGAGATGAAAGACAACTATTACATGGTTTCACTCATATGTGGAATATAGAGAACTGGCAGTATGAACTTGAAACAAACAGATGCAAGGTAAGTGTTTCCAAGATTTGTGAGAACTATGGTGGTTCTTTTGGAGGTTTGAGGGTGGGGATACAGAGCTTTGGTGGTGGGTGTGGTATGGGGCTATCTGTTGTATCTTACAATCTTGTAACCTATGATTGATAACAAAAAAAGATGTGTAGAACAAATAAATAAGATTAAAAAGTACATATTTTAAAAATAAATAAAATATCTTATTTTATTATTATTTTTTTTACCAGAGCACTGTTCAAGTCTGGCTTACGGTGGTGCTGAGGATTGAACCAGGATTTCATAGCCTCAGGCATGAAAGTCTTTTGCATAATCAAAATGCTATATTCATGACCTAAAGAACACTTTTTCTGTATATGATACACTGTTTATAATAGCTGCTTTTTGTCTCTTGGGGGAATGGTTAGATTATATAGTAATTATATGTTTAATTTTTTTTTTTTTTTGCCTCCAGGGTTATTGCTGGGGCTCGGTGCCTGCACTACAAATCCACTGCTCCTGGAAGCTATTTTTTCCATTTTGTTGCCCTTGTTGTTGTGCTTGTTGTAGTTGTTATTGTTGTCTTAGATGTTGTTGTTGTTGGATAGGACAGAGAGAATGGAGAGAGGAGGGGAAGACAGAGAGGAGGAGAGAAAGATAAACACCTTCAGATCTGCTTCACTGATTGCTAAGAGACCTCCTGCAGGTGGGGAGCCAGGGGCTCGAACCGGGATCATTTCGCCCGCCCTTGTGCTTAGCGCCACGTGGACTTAACCCGCTGCGCTACCGCCGGACTCCATATGTTTAACTTTTTTTTTTTTTTTTTTTTGCCTCCAGTGTTATTGCTGGGGCTCAGTGCCTGCACCATGAATCCACTGCTCCTGGAGGCCTTTTTTTTTTTTCTTCCCTCTTTTGTTGCCCTTGTTGTTGTAGCCTTGTTGTGGTTATTATTGTTGTTGTTGACATCATCTTTGTTAGATAAGACAGAGAAATGGAGAGAGGCGAAGACAGAGAGGGGGAGAGAAAGACAGACACCTGCAGACCTGCTTCACCGCCTGTGAAGCGACTCCCCTGCAGGTGTGGAGCCCGGAGTTCGGACTGGTATCTCTAAGCTGGTTCTTGCGCTTTGCGCCACTTGCGCTTAACCCGCTGTGATACTGCCTGACCCCCACTATGTTTAACTTTTAAAGAAACTGGTAAACTGTCTTCCAAAATTATTGTACATATGACATTTTCACCGATATTTGCTGTGGCCTTAGACACTGCAACAGAAGGCTGGTGAAATAGCTTACTTGGATAGCATACTGATTTGCCATGTGCACAACCCAGCTTTGAGCCCAACCCGTAAGTGTTGAAGGGAGCTTCAGTGCTGTGGTCTCATACATTTCTCTCTCTCTCTTTCTCTCTCTGAAAAAGAGAAAGAAAGAAAGAAAGAAAGAAAGAAAGAAAGAAAGAAAGAAAGAAAGAGAGAGAGAGAGAGAGAGAGAGAGAGAGAGAGAGAGGGAGGAAGGAAGGAAGGGAAGGAAGGGTTATCGGCGGGGCTTGGTGCCGGCACTACAAATCCACTGCTTCTGGTGGCCATTTTTTCCATTTTATTGGATAGGACCTAGATAAATAGAGAAGAGGGGAGGCAGAGAAAGATAGACATCTGAAGACCTGCTTCACTGCTTGTGAAGTGTCCCCCCTGCAGGTGGGGAGCCAGGGGCTGAACCTGGATCTTTGTACTATCTGTGCTTGGCTGGGTGCACCACCACCTGGCCTCTCAAACTGTGATTTTAAGATGTACTTCAATGATAATTAAAGAGGACAAACATCTTTTTATATGATTATTTGTCATCCACATAATTTCTGGTATATACCTGTGCAATTTTGTTTTTTACTCATTTTGGGGGCAGTTGTGTATTTTGTTATTATTGAGTTTTCATACTTCATTGTAGTCTAGATAGAAGTCTTTTATCAGATATATGATTTGCAAATATTTTCTATCAGTCTGTGGCTTATCTTTCCACTTTTGCAATAGTTTCTATCCAAAAAAGTTATTAGTTTTAATGAAACACAATTTATTAAGGTTTTTTGTGTGCTGTATCCTATTTTTCAATCTCATTGTTGTAACCAAGAAATCTTTGTCTAATTCAAAGGCCACAATGAATTTCTTTTATTTTATCTCCTAGAAGTTTTTTGTTTGTATATTTGTCTATGATTCATTTAGGGTTTTATTTTTGGTTTTGTTTTTTTGCCTATGGGTATTTTTTTTTTATTCTTCTTCCTCATAAGTAATATTTACCTGCCTGAAAGCTTTTTATTAAATGTCAGACATTGTGAATTTTACTTTGTTGAGTGTTAAATAGTGGTATTTCTGTAAATATTATTTCAATTTGTTCTGGATATAATTAGGTTACTTGGAAATAATTTGATTCTTTCAGGTCTTGTTTTTAAATATTTTTGTCAGGACTAAAGTAGTATTTAGAGATATTTTCCTCATTACTGAGGTCAAATATTTCTAGGAACTCTACTAAATGCTTGAAAATCATGATTTTTTAAATTCTAGCTGATGAGAACAACACTATTTCTGACTATGAAAGTCCTTTCCCCAGGCTTTGCTCATTTCCTCACATGCATGCACTAATCATCTCTAAGTACAGTGGCAGTTCTCTCTCCAATACATTATCCCACAGATTCTAGCTTCTTTGGACTCTTAGTTCTTATTACTTAGCTCAGTACAGCCTCTTGATTCTGCCTGAGTTCTGCCCTGCTGCACTGAGGCCTGGAACATTCTCTAGAAGTAAGCTGAGGTAACTGTAGGATTCATCTTGCTTGTTTCCTGTCTCTCAGAGATCACTAATCTTTGTAGCCTGATACGCAATGCCTTAGCGACCAGTCTCCCAAAATATCATTAAGATTTTTGAAAACTATGATGGTTAATATTGGAGTGGGGGTGAAAGGCACAGAACTTTGGTAGTGGGTGTGGTGTGACACTATACTGCTATAGTCTTTTAATCTTTAAACTATTATTATAGCACCAAATGAAAAAAACAAAACATATCTGGGTGGCCTAGGAGGTAGCAAAGTGGCTAAAGCACTGGACTTAAAAGCATGAGGTTCAATCCCTTTTAGAAAAAAAATTTTTAATTGTCTTTATTTATTTATTGGAGAGAGACAGCCAGAAATCGAGAGGGAAGGGGAAGATAAAGAGGGAGAAGGACAGAGAGACACCTGTAGCTCTGCTTCACCACTCTCAAAGCTTTCCCTCTGCAGGTGGGGACTGGGGGCTTGGGCCTGGGTCCTTGCACATGGTAATGTGTGTACTCAACTGGGTACACTAGCAAAACACCCCCCCTTTGGTTCTTTTTAAGTAAGATTTATTTGTTTGTTTACTTATTTATTTATTCATTTTAATGAGAGAGATACACAGATACCAGAGCACTGCGCAATGCTGGCTTATAGTGGTACTGGGGATTGAACCTGGAACCTCAGAGCCTCATGCATGGGAATGATTTTCATGACCATTATGATATCTCCCCAATCCTCTTTTTTATTTCTTTTTTTTTTTGCTTTCCATTTTTGTTATTGTTATTATTGTTATTGTTGGATAGGACAGAGAGAAATTGAAAGAGGAGGGGAGACAGAGAGGAGGAGAAAAAGATAGACACCTGTAGACCTGCTTCACCACTTGTGAAGCGATTCCCTGCAGGTGGTGAATGGGGGGGGGGTGGATTGAAGCAGGATCCTCACTCCAGTCCTTGAGCTTCCAACCATGTGTGCTTAACCCAGTGCACTACTGCCTGGCCTGCTCGTCTATCTTTCCTTTCTTTCTTTCTTTCTTTCTTTCTTTCTTTCTTTCTTTCTTTCTTTCTTTCTTTCTCTCTTTCTCTCTTTCTCTCTTTCTCTTTCTTTCTTTAATTTCTTTCTTTCTTTCCTTCTTTAATGCTTTTTTAGTGACAGAGAAGTAGCTTAGCTTAACTGGTAGAATTTTGGATTTTCATGCCTGCAGGTCCCAGTTTGAGCCCTGGCATCTCATTTACTAGTGATGCTCTGGCTTATCTCACTCTCTCCTTTTCTCTGCCTCATATGAAACTCCCACTCATATGTAATAAATGAAAGAAATCTTTAAAAAATTTAACTGTTTTAAAATGTTTATTTATTGATTTATGAGAAAGAGAACCAGAGCATCACTTTGGCACATGTAATGCTGGAGATCAAATTCAGGACCTCATGCTTGAGAGTCCACTACTTTATCCAGTGTATCACCTCCTAAGCATAAGCCCCCCCTTTTAAAATTTCTTTATTGGGGGATGAAAAGTGGGCCCCATCCTAAGGATCCAGGACTGGGAGAAATATAGCATCTATAGTGGAAATGTGAGGTTCCTGTTGTCTTAGGGTTCAAGAAGACAATGGGTAGTTATTGTTATCGTCACATTATTTGGTGATAGGGTTAACTACATGATTTCTTTAAGCTCCATCCAAGATGGGCTGAAAATGGTGAAGTCACCATTTTTAATAGCTGAGTCATATTCCATTGTGTATATAGACCATAACGTGCTCAGCCACTCATCTGTTGTTGTTGGAAGCCTGGGTTGCTTCCAGGTTTTGGCTATCACAAATTGTGCTGCTATGAACATATGTGTACACAAATCTTTTTGGATGGATATGTCTGGTTCCTTAGGATATATCCCCAGGAGAGGAATTGCAGCATCATAGGGTAGGTCCATTTCTAGCCTTCTGAGAGTTCTCCAGACTGCTCTCCACAGTGGTTGGACCAATTTACATTCCCACCAGCAGTGTAGGAAGGTTCCTTTGACCCCATAACCTCTCCAGCATTTGCTGCTGCTACCTTTTCTGATGTATGACATTTTCACAGGAGTGAAATGGTATCTCATTGTCTTTATTTGCATTTCTCTTACAATCAAAGACTTGGAGCATTTTTCATGGTTCCAGCCTTTTGGATCTCTTCTGTGGGGAATATTCTGTCCATGTCCTCTCCTCGTTTTTGGATAGGGTCGTTTGTTTTCTTGTTGTTGAGTTTGGCAAGCTCTTTATATATTTTGGGTATTAAACTCTTGTCTGATGTCAAAATCTTTCATTCTGTGAGGGGTCTCTTTGTTTGGGTAGTGGTTTCTTTTGCTGTGCAGAAGCTTTTTTAATTTGATGTAATCTCATTGCTTTATTCTTGCCTTAGTCTTCTTTGTAATTGGATTTGTTTCATTGAAGATGTCTTTGAAATTTGTGCGGAAAAGAGTTCTGCCAATATTTCCTCTAAGTATCTGATAATTTCTGGTCTAACATTGAAGTCTTTGATCCACTTAGAATTTACTTTTGTGTTTGGTGAAATATAGTGGTTCACTTTCATTTTCCTGCACATTTCAACCCATTTTTTCCAGCACCATTTGTTGAAGAGACTCATTTTCCCCATTTAATAGTCTGGGCACTTTTGTCAAAGATTAGATATCCATAGGTGTGGGGGCTTACTTCTGGGCTCTCAATTCTATTCCACTGGTTAGTGTGACTATTCATGGTCCAGTACCAAGCAGTTTTGATGTCAATGAACCTATAATACAATTTGAGATCTGGGAGTGTGATGCCTCCAATTCTGTCGTTCTTCTCAAGATTATATTGGCAATTCTAGGTCTTTTCTGGTTCCAGATAAATATTTGTAGCATTTGTTCTATTCTCCTAAAAAATGTGTTTGGGATCTTGATGGGAATAGCATTAAATTTGTATATAGCTCTGGGTAGTATATTCATTCTGATGATGTTAATTCTTTTAACCCATGAACATGGAGTATCTTTCCACTTCTTTGTGTCTTTTTCAATTTCCTTGAGGAGTGACTCATAATTTTCAGTATACAAGTCTTTCACTTCTTTGGTTAGGTTTATTCCTAGATATTTTATTGTTTTTGTTGCTATAGTAAAAGGAATTGATTTTTGGATTTTATCTTCTAACTTAGTGTTTGCATAGAGGAATGTCACTGACTTTTGTATGTTAATTTTGTAGCCTGACACCTTACTGTATTGCCTGATGATTTCCAAAAGCTTCTTGCTAGATTCCTTAGGTTTTTCTATGTATACTATAATGTCATCTGCAAATAGGGAGAATTTGACTTCTTCTCTTCCAATCTGTATGCTTTTAATTCCTTGATTCTGCCTGATTGCAATGGCAAGAACTTCAAACACTATATTGAATAGTAATGGTGATAGTGGGCAGCCCTGTTTAGTACCTGATCTGAGTGGAAATGCTTCCAGTTTTTCACCATTGAGTATGATGTTGGCTGTAGGTTCATGAACTTTTATGTCTTTTATGTTGTCTAGACTACAGAAGTTCTCAGCTATTATGTCCTAAAGAATGCTTTCTTCCCCTCCTTCTCTTTCTTCCTCTAGTAAGCAAATAATGCATATATTATTTCTTTTGAAGTCATCCCATAGGTCTCTGTTGTTGTTTTCAGTATCTCTTAGTCTCTTTTTAAGATCTCTTACTTCTTTTTCAATTGTCTCTAATTTGTCCTTGATCTTGCTAATTCTGACTTCAGCCTCATTTATTCTATTCTCTCTCCCCTCTACTGTTTTCTGGAGTTTAATCTATTTTCTTACCCTGTTCTGATACTGTTTTAGCTTGTTCAGCTAGCTGTGTTCTTAGCTCAGCTATTTCACTTTCAGCTCTCTAACAACCTTGAGATAGTGTTTTCTTCCAGAGTCTCATTTGTTGTTTCTGTATTTCTGATGATAATTCTCTCAAACTCTCTACTCATTCCTGTGACTATTTCCTTAACTATTCTTTGGATGTTGATTTCACTATTTTGGGGGGCTTTTAGCCGGACTCTTGTCCTGGTTCATTTCTTCAATATTTCTTCTTCATTTAGCCATTCTATATAGTATGTTATGAGGTCCCTCTCTCAGTTCTCTTCAAATTACTGATCACTTTTGCCTGGATTTACTTGTGTCTAAGTAAGGTGGTTAAAGGGTTCACAGTTGTGGAAATTAATAGTTCAATATTATTTCAATCCCTGAGTTGGAGCACAGAGGCTGTTAAAATCTTCCTTTGTTCTTCTTCTTCCCTATAGGGTATGGGAGCCTGAGGTCTTTTAAATTATAAGTAGGCTTCTTAGCTTAATCACTGACTCCTGACCAAGAGATAAAGTAGGGTGGGGGAGAGATAGCACAGTGGTTATGCAAAGAGACTCTCACACCCCAAGGATCCAAAGCGCCAAGCTTAATTCAGATTCTCTGCCAAGCCGGGCAG
Organism: Erinaceus europaeus; assembly: GCF_950295315.1. Classification (NCBI taxonomy): domain Eukaryota; kingdom Metazoa; phylum Chordata; class Mammalia; order Eulipotyphla; family Erinaceidae; genus Erinaceus; species Erinaceus europaeus. The sequence continues at coordinate 49,674,662 of NC_080174.1, read as the reverse complement.
CACTGCTAGGCCCTGTGAGTTTCTAAACAAGTCCCACTTATAGTCTGTAGGTTTTGAGGCAATTACTCACCATGTTCTCATCAGTAGAACAATGTGGAAAGGTTCCCACTACACAGCCCCATTCCTAGGCCACCGAGGTATAGCTCTTCTCCTGTGTTTCCTGGTCAGTTCTCTGTTCCCAGATGTCAGCACAGGGCCTCACCCCTGCTGCTCCAGCCTCTGAGGGCAGCAGCAGTGGAGACTCACAGTTGTATTTAGTGAGTCTTAGGGAAATCCTTTCCTCCCTTCAGCAGTCTTTTTGTTGGTGAAACAGACTAGAGGTGGTGCCTCAACTGGTAAACTGCCAGACTGTTACCAGCTGCTCAATTTCTCCCTAGGCTCCTCCCTGTCCATGAGCCACATGTGTTTGCACTCACTGGTGGTTTGGTGGGTTCTTGAAGTCGTTCTAGTCCTGCCTTGTTGCAGTCCCAGATGGTCTTCTTTGGGATTCCTAGTTGACCCAGGAGAGGAGAGAAGAGAAGAGTAGAGGAGAGGAGAGGAGATAAAAACTGCTGCTACTCCGTAGCCCCGCCTCCCCATAACCACTTGTGCATTATGTTTTTATTCCTAATTCTATCTCTTTTAAATATGCTTCCGATCATTCAGATTGCTTTATTATCCTGCATTTTGACATATCCACCACTCTGATGTCTGTACAATAAAAACTTGCTAGGAGCAGTGCAGTGAGCTGGCAACCTCAAGCTGTTATTGATTATAACTTCAAATCTGCCTCAGCTTCTAAACTGTAACCATGCTCTTCCTGACAGTTCCGAAACATGCCTGACTTATGAACAAGACAATGGAATCTTGTCATTTCTGCTCAGCATAGAATTCCTCTGTTTTGTCCTTTTGATTAATCAAGACATAGTCAAATCTGCATCATGCTTCAGGCTCTCCCTGTCCAATTCCACTTTCTTCCTTTTCCACTTTCACATGCATTATCTCTCCATAAATCCCTTGAACTCTTTTTTTAAATAAATATTTTGTTTATTTTTTATTGGATAGAAACAGAGAGAAATCAAGAGGGAAGGAAAAGATAGAGACACCTACACATAGTACAAAGTGTAAGAATCGAGGTTGGAGCCCTGCAGGGTACTGCTTCACAAGTGGTGAAGCAGGTCTGCAGGTGTCTCTCTTTCTCTCCCCCACTTCTCTCGCCCTCCTCTCTCAATTTCTCTCTGTCCTAGCCAATAAAATGAGAAGAAAAAAAAAGACCTCCAATAAAATAAGAAAGAAAGAAAAAAAAAAGACCTTCAGGAGCAGTGGATTTGTAGTGCCAGCACCACCAAGCCCCAGCAATAACCCTGGAGGCAAGAGAGAAAGAGAACGAGAGAGAGATCTGTAGCACTGTTTCACCACTTGTAAAGCTTCACCCTGTAGTGGGGGTTGGGGGCTTGAAAGTGGGTCCTTGTGCATTGTAATATGTGTACTCAACCAGGTGTGCCACAGCCTGCCCCCCTTTTTTTAAATACTTATTTTATTTGATACAAAAGAGATAAACTGCAAGGGGAAAGGGAAATAGAGAGGGAGAGAGAGAGAGACACCTTTGGTACTTTTCCCCCTGCAGATGGGGACTGGGGACTTGAACCCGGGTGCTAAAGGATGACAGCAGGTAAGCCCAACTGGGTGCACTACCACCCAGCTCCTTCCCTTGTACTTTTTTTTTTATTTACTTATTCCCTTTTGTTGCCCTTGTTGTTTTATTGTTGTAGTTATTATTGTTGTCGTCGTTGTTGGATAGGACAGAGAGAAGACAGAGAGGGGGAGAGAAAGATAGACACCTGCAGACCTGCTTCACCACCTGTGAAGCAATTCCCCTGCAGGTGGGGAGCCGGGGGCTCAAACCGGGATCCTCACACGGGTCCTTGTGCTTTGCGCCACGTGCTTAATCTGCTGCACTACTGCCCGACTCCCTCCCTTGTACTCTTATCTCTACCCTTACATTGACTTTCTGGAGGATGCAACTCACACAGCATTGTAGTTATCCATGTTGTTTCATGATCTAACTTGTAGTCTCCCAGAAGTCTTTCTCCTCTCCCACTTTGTAACGTTTGGACTAGTGGGAGTGATTTTTCTCTAGAAGCCCTGAGTGTCCTACATTGTGGAGGAGTGCCACTAACCAGCTCCCAGATAGGTTTTATTTAAATTGCTTGACTAAAGTTTCCCCCAGCCACCACCACTGCATTATTAGTGCTAGCCTAAGCCTCACACCCACACCAGTGAAATCTGTGATTAGACTCTCCTAGGTGACTTTTTTCTACCTACAGCCTTGGAGCTCAGTCGTATATTTTAGAACATAACTCACCCATCATTTCTCTTTATTCAGTGTAGGAGACAAATGGAGCTTCTGTCCTTCCTTACTACAATAGCCTGTATTTACAGAGAGCAAACCCCAGAATCCACATTAAATATGTATGCTCTGTCCTCTGCATTTCCATATGATTGGTTTCCTGGGTCATCCTTCTTTATTTGAAATAATTACAGATTCTCAAGAAGTTGTTTGTGGCTCAAGCAAGTAATCAGATGACTCAGAGGTAACACAAATTGTCACAGATGTTGGCAGTCCCACCCAGACCCCCTGGACCTTCTTGCCAACTTCCCACAGCTATTGTTCACCCCTAAACAAAGACTCTCTGAGTTGGTCTATAAATGCCCCAGCTCCCCCCATGGCTTGTTTCTGAAGCATGTGCATTTCCTCGACTAAGTTTCAATAGCCATCTGTGGTAGTTGGGTTAATAGTTCTCTTTTCAGCTGCCTTCCTTTCCTGACTCGCTCTCCACTTCTTTACCAGTATAACTGGCACTTCCCAGATAAGCTAATTTAACTCAAATCTCTGTCATGGGGTCTGATTCCAGACTATTTGCTAGGACAGCTTCTACCAGAAGTATATTTCTTAGGATGGAATTCTAGAACTGGATCACTTGTTCATCAATGACAACAAGTTCCCATGTTGGTGGTCCTTGGCATTTTGTGGCCCCTTTATAGGGGCTCACACTCATGGCTTGTGGCAAATTGGAGGCTAGGACACATGGGTACTTAATGTGTGTATGAGGATATATAATGGCTCATAGCTCAACAGCATTTGAGAAATAAGGTGGTAGTGGCTGTTAAAAGTACGGATAGGAGAAAACTCACTTGGTAGGGTGCACACAGTACTTGCCGAGTACTGAGATTTAAGCTCTGGGCCACCACATGCAAAAGGGAAGTTTTACTATTGGTGAAGTAGTGCTGTGGTGTTTCTCCTTATTTTCTTGTGTCTCCAGCTCTGCTTTTCACCTAATATCTAGGGAAAAAAAAAAAGGTGGTCGGGTGGGAGCTCACCAAGTAAAACACACGTTACCATGTTTGAGCATCCAGGTTCAAGCCCCTGGTCTTCATCTACAAGGGGGAAGTTTCTTAAGTGATGAAACAGTATTGAGAGTGTTTCTTCTCTCTCTCTCTCTCTCTCTCCCTCTCCCTCTCCCTCTCCCTCTCCCTCTCCCTCTCCCTCTCCCTCTCCCTCTCCCTCTCCCTCTCCCTCTCCCTCTCCCTCCCTCTCCCTCTCCTTCTCTTTCTCCTTTTCCCTCTCTGTTTCTTACCCACTATTAAAAAATGACCATCAGTAAAGAAATATAGGCACTGAGCCCCAGCAATAACCCAGGTGGCAAAATTTTTTTCTAATTAAAATAAAATATTAAGCAACCCAGGAGTTGGAGTAGGGGGTAAATAGTACAATTGCTATGCAAAAAGTCTCTCATGCCTGAGGCTTCAAAGTCCCAGGTTCAGTCCCCAGCACCACCATAAGCCAGAACTGAGTAGTGCTTTGGTAAAAATAAATAAACATATATTAAAATTAATTAATTAATTAATCTTTTAAAAATTAAAAGAAGAAGGAGAAGACAGCGAAAAGAGCCCTCTGGGAGTGGTGGGATCATGCAGGTATAAAGGCTCAGTGAAGCCCTGATGAACACACCCCCCCTCAAAAAACCTGAGAACTCAAACCAGCCAACTACCAGTTGGAGTACGGCTTGAAAGTCAGAAAACTTTTATGATAAAGGAGAGATAGGACTGAAAGCCTGGTCCAGAGTCTGATGAGGAGGGACAAAAGTACCCTGCTCCTATCTGCTAGAGGACAGTAGGCCCCCTTCCTCACCTAAGGCTGGTACCTTGCAAGAGAGTACTTGTTTGTCCTCTGCTCCCACTGCTTCTACTTCACCTTGTCAGTTTAGGCCAATCCCGAGCATTAAGTTTCAGCATGGCACCACTGAGGAAGCACTATCTATACCAGAGAAATGGAATTTTTACAAAAAAGACCTGCAGGTTCTAGTTAATACACACCAACAGAAAGGTGGAGAGCTTGAACAGGAATAGATATTGAGGGTGTTGGGTTGGGATGGGGGGTTGGAACATGGAGCTGACTTAGAGGATTTCTTGTTAAGGAGGAAGTCTTCTCAATTCCGAATTTAACTTCTTAGAAGGATACTGGCTGCTAGAATGGCTCATTCAAACTAGGGGGAGAATAGAGAAGGGTTCAATCAGGAGACAAGAAACAGCTCTGATTTAAATAGGACCTGCTGTAAAGTAAATAAGTATGTATAACATTACAAGCAGGTAAATGACAAAGTAAACATGGAGCAGGAAGTTATTACAAAGGTAGCAATTGCCAGAGCAAGTCCCATGGCCAGGGATGGTGAAATAGGCAAGACAGAATTACTAAAACAGAACCACTTACTTAGAGGAGGGATTTTAAACAAACTGAGACTCGGACCTCTGAGAAGGGGCAACAAAGTTTGCAAACTGCAAACTAGATTCAATATTGTTTAGGGAAAGCACAGTGGCTGTGAAGAGACTTGGCTAGGCTGATACTCACAGGAACAGGAAGCCAACTGATAGAAGCAAGTCCCTCTTCCCTGCTTACCCAGTACAACTTCCTCCTGCACTTCCTATTGCCAGGAATACATAAGTCAGAGCAACTGGCAGTACTGCCAATGTGATTTCTTGAGTCCTGGCTCTATCCTTAAACAACAGAGGATAGGATACATTAGTGCTAAGAGTCAATAGCTAAACCACTGAAAGAACAGCTACAATAAATGGTGTAGAAATGCACACTACCAGAAATGGAAGAAGGAGTCAAAAGGCTTGAGAAGGTTTCCTTGCTAGATGTGTATTATCTAAAACCAAAATCTACTCCAGTTGAGTATATTCCCCACATTCTCTCTTCACTGGAGCAGTAAGAAAGAAGCTGGTGAAGGGAGTGCTGGTACCGAGTGGTAGTATAGAGGTAGCTGTTCTTCCTTCCTTCCTTTCTTTCTTTCTTTCTTTCTTTCTTTCTTTCTTTCTTTCTCTCTTTCTCTCTTTCTCTCTTTCTCTCTTTCTCTCTCTTTCTTTCTCTCGTTCTTTCCTTCCTTCCTTCTTTCCTTCTTTCTTAAAAGGAAACATTGACAAAAACATAGGATAAGAGGGGTACAACTCCACATAATTCCCACCACCAGAACTCTGTATCCCATCCCCTCCCCTGATAGCTTTCCTATTCTTTATCTCTCTGGGAGTATGGACCCAGGGTGATTAAAGGGTGCAGAAGATGGAAGGTCTGGTTTCTGTAATTGCTTCCCCACCGAACATGGGTGTTGACAGGTCGATCCATACTCCCAGCCTGCCTCTCTCTTCCCCTAGTAAGCTCGGGGGAAGCAGAGCTCCAGGACACATTGGTGGGGTTGTCTGTCCAGGGAAGTCTGGTTGGTATCATGCTAGCATCTGGAACCTGGTGGCTGAAAAGAGAGTTAACATACAAAGCCAAACAAATTGTTGAACAATCATGAACCTAAATACTGGAATAGTGCAGATGAAGAGTTGGGGGGTGCTCCATTTTGTAGATAGCTAGTAGGCATATTTTAGTTATATTCCAAAGGGCCTGTGGCTATACTATTTTTTTATTCCCTTTTGTTGCCCTTGTTGTTTTATTGTTGTTGTTATTGATTTCATTGTTGTTGGATAGGACAGAGAGAAATCAAGAGAGGAGGGGAAGACAAAGATAGACACCTGCAGACCTGCTTCACTGCCTGTGAAGTGACTCCCCTACAGGTGGGGAGCTGGGGGTCTTACATTGAACCAGGATCCTTACACCCTTACACTGGTCCTTGCACTTTGCCCCACATGCTTAACCTGCTGTGCTACCACCCGATTCCCTAGTTTTTTTTTGTTTTATTTTTAATTTTTTTATATTTATTTATTTCTTTTTCCTTTTATTGCCCTTGTTTTTTTATTATTGTTGTAATTGATGTTGTTGTTGTTGGATAGGACAGAGAAAAATGGAGAGAAGAGGGGAAGACAGAGAGGGGGAGAGAAAGACAGACATCTGCAGACCTGCTTCACTGCCTTTGAAGCAAATCCCTTGCAGGTGGGGAGCCAGGGGCTCAAACCAGGATCCTTACACCGGTCCTTGAGCTTCGTGCCACGTGCGCTTAAGCTGCTGTGCTACCTCCCAACTCCCCTTAGTTTTTTTTTTGTTTTTTTTCCTCCAGGGTTATTGCTGGAATCGGTGCCTGCACCATGAATCCACCGCTCCTGGAGGCCATTTCCCCCCCCCTTTTGTTGCCCTTGTTGTTGTAGCCTCATTGTGGTTATTATTATTACCATTGTTGATGTTGTTCGTTGTTGAATAGGACAGAGAGAAATGGAGAGAGGAGGGGAAGACAGAGAGGGGGAGAGAAAGATAGACACCTGCAGACCTGCTTCAAGACCTGCTTCACCGCCTGTGAAGCGACTCCCCTGCAGTTGGGGGGGGGGGCTAGAACCGGAATCCTTACGCGGGTCCTTGCGCTTTGCCCCACGTGCGCTTAACCCACCGCCCAACCCCAGTTTTTTTTTTTTTAAACTAGGTGAACAATAGCTGCTATGGGACTGGATTGTCTAATGTTTGTTAATAGTGGTAACAGGATTCCATAGCAGCCAAGGTCAGGCAGCAGCACTTAACCATGAAAGGCAAGGCAGATAGAAATTCAGTCAAGGGGCATTTACCTATAGGCATCTAAGAAATAGCTAATTGACCCGAGTTTCTAGGGACAAAAAATCAATGCACAACCAACGAGTGTGTTACAGATCAGTATAATCAAAGCAGATTAAGAACATAGGATCTAGGCTGGGGAGCTAGCGTAATGGTTATGCAAAATAGACTCATTCCTGAGGCTCCAAGGTTCAAGGTTCAGTCTCCAGTATTGCCATATGCCAGAGCTGAACAGTCCTCTAATAAAAAATAATTGGAGTAGGGCACCAAAGTAAAAACCCTGGGGTGAGGGTGAGAGTGAGTGTGGATGTTCGGCTTCCCAGGGCAGGAATGGGGTGGTGGATGGGATAAGACACAGTCTTTTGGTGGTGGGAATGGTGTTTATGTACACTCCTATTAATCTGTAGTCATATAAATCACTATTTAATTAATATGAGAGGGGAAAATTGATTGTATGTCTCAAACTTTTTAAAGCACATAGGGAGTCTTATTTTTTTAACTTATTTATTTATTCCCTTTTGTTGCCCTTGTTGTTTTATTGTTGAAGTTATTATTGATGTTGTTGTTGTTGGATAAGACAGAGAGAAATGGGGAGAGGAGGGGAAGACAGAGGGGGAGAGAAAGACAGACACCTGCAGACCTGCTTCACCGCATGTGAAGTGACTCCCCTGCAGGTGGGGAGCCGGGGTCTTGAACCAGGATCTTATGCCAGTCCTTGTGCTTTGCACCACCTGCATTTAACCCGCTGCTCTACCGCCCGACTCCCCATACAGAGTCTTTTTAATACATAGGCTGAGTATTTGATATGTTAACTCACTCAAAAGCCTAGTCCAGGGAGAACAGAAGCAACTGGTGGCACAGCTATATACAAATTATGTCAAAGGACATAAATTATGGTGATGTTGTGTATGATACAGCAAATGCTAACAAAGGGATTTTTCAAAGTTAACTCAATTGCCAAACAATGTAATTATAGCAATAACTGTCTATTGTCTTCTTAATCCTAAAACAGGAGGAACCTCCCACTTCCTCATTAGAGCCTATATTTCCCCCAGTCCTGGAACCTCTAGGGTGGGGCTAACTTTCCTGCATGCTTCTCTCAAGTCATACCAAATGATATCATATCCACTGATCCCAACTTAATCAACACAACGAGTACCACCTCAGCATGCTTCACTTCAGACTGTGTCCAAAGACGTCAGGTGTGGAATGCCAGCCTTTCAGCTTCATTACTTGGGTGAGACCTTTCCTTTCATAGGATTCTCTAATTCCATTCTAGGTGGTTCACTTCCTAACAAAGTCCCAAAACCTAGATATAGACCAGGTCCCCTGAGATAGAGCATATGTCCACATGTATACATAAATTAGGACAAAATATATACCTAAAAGCAAAAGTACACTATAGTCTGCAGTGGGTCAGTATCAAGTTCATAATGAAATAGTATCTAATTAGACTTAGATACCCTCCTCACCTACTTCCTATTACAGTTATCTCACTCACTCCAAAGCTAACCTTATCAAAGCAAGGACTGCACAAGCTGAATAAGGGCAAGAGACTGGCATATTTTAATGACGACTCTTTTGTCACTATCAGGCCACCTCATCAGCTAGGGACCTATTCGGAGAGTCCTGAGATTCCTGAACAGACATGATGGGCCTAGACCTCAAATAAATACCTCTTGCCGTGTTGCCGGTCATCTCTATCAGGAACAACAAAATAGACCCCTTTGTGGGCCCCCCATAGGACCTTGCCCTCAACTTGGATCAACACCGGTAGAGAATGTTCCATCTTCTGAAGGGAGGATGGACAACATACTCTATGCTACACTTGAGGAAGATGGGTCGATATTGGGGCAGCTTGGAATGTTTCCACTCATGACCACAGAATGTGAGCTCAGATCTACAGGGATGCAGAGGTCACATAGGCTTCTAAGCTGAATATGGACCCCAAACCAAATCAAATAGATAGGGTTTACAATCAAAAATATTTATACACCTTTCCCATATTATGGAGCTACTATCTTCCCTGATCCAACTTTCTGTTCCTTTTCCAGCCTTGACATCATCTCCCCAGACAATAACTTGGATCCACCTGCACATCAGATTTCAGGATCAGAGAGAGAAAAAAAATAGTATAGCCACAGGCCCTTTGGAATATAACTAAAATATGCCTACTAGCTATCTACAAAATGGAGCACCCCCCAACTCTTCATCTACACTATCCAGCCTTTAAGTTCATGATTGATCAACAATTTGTTTGGCTTTGTATGTTAACTCTCTTTTCAGCCACCAGGTTCCAGATGTTAGCATGATACCAACCAGACTTCCCTGGACAGACAACCCCACCAATGTGTCCTGGAGCTCTGCTTCCCCAGAGCTTACTAGAGGAAGAGAGAGGCAGGCTGGGAGTATGGATCGAGCTGTCAACACCTATGTTCAGCAGGGAAGCAATTACAGAAGCCAGACCTTCCACCTTCTGCACCCTATAATGACCCTGGGTCCATACTCCCAGAGAGATAAAGAATAGGAAAGCTATCAGGGGAGGGGATGGGATACAGAGTTCTGATGGTGGGAATTATGTGGAGTTGTACCCCTCTTATCCTATGGTTTTGTCAATGTTTCCTTTTTATAAATAAATAAATAAATAAAAATAGTTGATCACTACTTCTATTTGAAAATGTGAATTAATGTTAACAATCTTCTTGACACAATTTCAATTAAAAGTTATATAACAAACAATAAATTATAGATACCAGAAAAAAATAATAAGTAAGGGAGTCGGGTGGTAGCACAGCAGTTAAGCCCAGGTGGTGCAAAGCACAAGGACAGGCAAGAGGATCCTGGTTCAAGCCCCAGGCTCCCCACCTGCAGGGGAGTCGCTTCACAAGCAGTGAAGGAGGTCTACAGGTGTCTACCTTTCTCTCCCTTTCTCTGTCTCCCCCTCCTCCCTCCATTTCTTTCTGTCCTATCCAACAACGAAGACATCAATAACAACAATAGTAACTTCAACAATAAAACAACAAGGGCAAGAACAAAGGAAAATGAATAAATACTAAAAAAAAATTTAAAAAATAATAAGTAAATTATATGTATACATATACATGATTTAAAAAAAGATTTTATTTATTAATGAGAAAGATAGGAGAAGAGAGAGAGAGAAAGAACTAGACATCACTCTGATGCTTGTGCTTCCAGGGACTTAACTCAGGACCTCATGCTTGAGAATCCAGTGCTTTATCCCCTATACCACCTCCCAGACCACCATATATATATGATCTAAAGATTGATGTGAATAATGAAAAATCCTTTCTCACTCATTTTCCAGGTCAGAGTTAATCCTTAAACCTAGAACACACTGTTTGAAAAGAAAAACTAGATTTCTTTGAGAAGGGATCATGCAACAATACAGCAAGTTTATGCAGAATTGGTTTTTCCCCAGTCTTTCCCCTAAAAGAATCAAAGCACTTAACCAACATAAATGTGTGCTGGGGAGTGAAGACTATCCAGATGTTTCTGTGTTTGACTGACACTACAGCGTTCAAAAATGTCACTCTTGCCCACCAGTGGGTATATGGAGGCAAAGTAACATGTGGGATCTTGGTTAAAGTTTTTTTTTTAACTTTTCTTTGTTTTATTTTTAATTTTTATTTATAAAAAGGAAACACTGACAAAACCATAGGATAAAAGGGTACAACTTCACACAATTCCCACCACCAGACCTCCATTATCTCATTCCCTCCCCTGACAACTTTCCTATTCTTTGTCCCTCTGGGAGTATGGACCCAAGGTCATTGTGGGGTGCAGAAGGTTGAAGGTCTGGCTTCTGTAATTGCTTTCCTGCTGAACATGGGTATTGACAGGTTGATCCATACTCCCAGTCTGCCTCTCTCTTTCCCTAGTGGGTAAGGGCACTGGGGAAGCGGAGCTCCAGGACACATTGGTGGGGTTGTCTGTCCAGGGAAGTCTGGTTGGCATCATACTAGCATCTGGCACCTGGTGGTTGAAAAGAGAGTTAACATACAAAGCCAAACAAATTGTTGACCAATCATGGACCTAAAGGCTGGAATAGTGCAGGTGAAGAGTTGGGGTGGGTCTCTGTTTTGTAGATAGCTAGTAGGCATATTTTAGTTATATTCCAAGGGGCCTGGGGCTATACTAGTGTTTTTTTTTTGTTTGTTTTTAACCTGAGCCTGAAATCTGATATGCAGGTGGATCCTAATTATTGTCTGGGGAGATGATGTCATGGCTGGCAGAATGACCAGAAAGCTGGATCGCAGAAGAGAGTAGCTCCCAAATATGGGAAATGTGTATAAATATTATTGATTGTAAATCCCATCTATTTGATTTGGTCTGGGCCCATATTCAGCTTAGGAGCCTATGTGACCTCTGCATCCCTGTAGATCTGAGCTCACATTCTGTGATCATAAGTAGGAACATTCCAAGCTACCCCAATATCAGGATCCATCTTCCTTATGTGTAGCATAGAGCCCTTCAGAGGATGGAACATTCTCTATCATTGTTGATCCAAGTTGAGGGCAAGATCCTATGGGGGCATACTCACTGCCAGAGGTAGAACCCAGGACCTTATGCTTGAGGGTTTAACACTGCATCCCTAGACTGTGCCTTGTATCTCTTACCATCAGGAAAGAAGCACTCAACAGGCCTCTGGATTTTGGAGGTAGCATATATGTCGTATTGCTCCACTTCATTTGTTAGGTGTCACGGTGTTATATTCATGGCTAATATGAATATACATGGAAACTTTGGAGAACCCCAGTAGACCTCTCGGACTCTGAAGCAAGGAAATACTCTCCACAGAAGTAAACATTCAATATTTGATAGTTTATTTATTTATTGGATACAGACAAAGAGAAATTAATAGGAAAAAGAGAGAGAGAACTAGCTGCTTCACTTATTTATTGGATAGAGACATACAAAGAGGAATTAATAGGAAAGGGAGAGAGAGAGCTGCTTCACTACTTGTGAAGCTTACCCCCCTGCCGGTGAGGACCTGGGGCTTGAACCTGGCTCCTTGTGCATGGTAATGTATGTATTCAACTGGGTGTGCCACTGCCTGGTCCCTCAATATTTGAAAGCTAATGTCTGGCTGGGTCTTAGCAGAGCCTGAGTAAGTGACTATGGAAAAATCAACTGATCACTGGGCCAGAGCTGACCATCATATGTTCTGCACTGTCCACCGAGTCACAAAGTGAGACCAGTGCAATTACAAGCCAACATCAGATTGAAATGGGACAATCTAACTTTCCCCATCATTTTAGGACTTGTGAAAGGGAAAATATAGCTGGATGGCTGTGGTTTAAAGCCATTTTTGTTGGCTATATGGTAGGCTTCTATGACACTGACTCTCCTTAAAGTGTTAATGCTTGAATTAAAACTGAATTCTACATAGGCAAGAGTTGTCCTTCTGTGTAACAACACAGTGACTCCTGGTGGCAAACTAAACAAAACCAGAGTGATCTGGGGGGGGGGGGGAAGTAACATGTACCTATGGAAACGGTGGCATGATTAGAGTCAATTGCCAAAGCAATCTCCCTGATAAGATCACTGGATACAGACTCTGTTTGATGGTATATCAAGGATTTTAACGCAATGACTTTAACTTATTGAAAAGGAATAAATAGAAATAAAGATTTTAACTTATTGAAAAGTGAATAAATAGAAATACAGATTAGAAAGAAAGAAAGAAGAAATGGGGCAACCAAAAACAAGTCCAAATAGGAGGTGTGATAATTATACAAGGTAAGATCCTGTGTTGCCAAGTAGAACCTGAACTGGAATTGGCATATTGCACCAAAGTAAAAGACTCTGGGGTGGGTGGGTGGGGAGAATACAGGTCCAAAAAGGATGACAGAGGACCTAGTGGGGGTTGTATTGTTATATGGGAAACTGGGAAATGTTATGCATGTACAAACTATTGTATTTGCTGTTGAATGTAAAACATTAACTCCCCAATAAAGAAATTAAAAAAAAAAGATCCTACCCCTATTTATACTGGAGATCTTCCCTTGCCTCAGACTTATGAATACATGAAGGACTCATAAGACTAACTTATGACAGAGCATGACAAAGCTTGGCTCTGATTTATGGACACATTAGACATAGATTACTGGAAGACCTGCAAATGCACTCTGTTGCACTGCCACCCTACTTAGGGGTGCTCTGCAGGACAATGGGAAGGGGAAATTCTCCCAGGAGACAGAACTGCAAGCAGTGATTTGAATCCTTAACTTGGTGCAATAAAAGCAGAATGGACTTGGAAAAAAAGGATTCCTAGGCAATGGAGAGTGGTCTGATTGGTTGACAAGGAGCCTGTAAGAGCAACATTGAAAAACTAGAGTTAAGGAGGTCTAGAGAAAAAAAGAAGAAGCTTATGAATTCACAAAATAATATAGCTCCCTGTCTCATCTCAGCGGCTACCAGAGAGTGCCGGTTGCAGAGAAGGTGCTGAATAGTAAGTTGGATGAGTCATCTAACTGAAGTGAGCCAATCTCTCTCCCAGTCACCTTAGAGTGCAATGGATCCAAAAGTGAGTAACCATAGCAACCAGGATGGAAGCTATACATGGACCAATAGCAAGGCTCTCTTCACCAAGGCTGATCTGCGTGTTCTAAGTACTATGAAGTGTCCAGAGCAAACCTGATGCCATCTCTTCACAGGGTATCATTCCAAAGAACACCTTCCCACACAGTGACAGGTTGCTTACAATGAACCCAACCATCCCAAAGAGGTCCTGATTTTTCTTGACTTCATGGGATTGGTATAAGCTTAACACTTTAGTTTACAATGTCTTGGTTTGCAATACTATCTCAGGACTCCCAAAGTATCTAATTTATAATCATGAGATTCCTATCTAGTATAACCATGGAGCAAGTGGGCACTTAACTATCTTATATGCTGGTCTGACCATATTGCCATCTTTTGAAATTTTCAGAATAATCATTTAATGACATAACTAAAGCATCAGCTTAAAGTAAGGATTGAGGTGTAGTACTTAAGATGCATTTATATTCCTTGAGACAAACAGCCACTAAGAATATGGGTCAGTGGGGGTTGGGCGGTGGCGCAGTGGGTTAAGCGCATGTGGTGCAAAGCGCAGGGACCGGCGTAAAGATCCCGGTTCGAGCCCCCGGCTCCCCACCTGCAGGGGCATCTCTTCACAGGCGGTGAAGCAGGTCTGCAGGTGTCTATCTTTCTCTCCCCTTCTCTGTCTTCCCCTCCTCTCTCCATTTCTCTCTGTCCTATCCAACAACGAATTGCGTCAACAAGGGCAATAATAATAGCCACAACGAAGCTACAACAAGGGCAACAAAAGGGGGAAAAAATGGCCTCCAGGAGCGGTGGATTCATGGTGCAGGCACCGAGCCCAGCAATAACCCTGGAGGAGGAAAAAAAAAAAAAAAGAATATGGGTCAGCAAAGTAGCTTACCTGGCAGTGTACCTTATGGGTTATGTGCATGATCCAAGTTCAAGCCTGGCCTCTATTGCACAGGAGGACACTTTGGTCTTGTGATATCTTTATCTTTCTCCCTCTCTTTCTTTATCTGAAAAAAAAAGTTGGATCTGAGTAGTGAAGCCCGGAGACAATAAAACCAACAACAAAAAGAATGTGGTATATCCCTGATCAGTAGGACACAGAGATCTGGAACCATGGATGTGGCCCCCGTAGCAGCACACAAAATTTAAGGTGATATGCAAACTGGCCTGAGCAGTCATCAAGGGTGGGCTCCAGCAGATACTGTCATTGCCCTGGCCCTATGTCTCTAACCTGTCATTGTGTCCCCAAGACTTTCAACTGCCATAAAAGTAGAGGGATCTTCTTCCTAGAACTGCAGAAAGCTGACCACACAAGCCACAGGCCAAGGGCAGCAGCCTCCACTCCAAGATAGTGTATTTAAATACCTGCTCCGGCTCCCTTGTCCTTTGATGGAATCAATTTGAGGCCTGGGTCCTGTGCCACTTTTTAGGGCTTTCCTGTAGTAGACAGCCAGGTTTGTCCTCTGTGCTGGCTACCTCACTAGAGCATCCTGAGGGGCTGCCCTTCCTCCCCAGTATCACTTCCCCAACTTCCCCAGTAGTGACCTGTACTTACCAAACAAATAATTCACCTCAGTTCTTCTTCTTCTCCTCATCTTAGAGGAAAAAAGGTGAGGATGAATAAAAGCATTTACTGCCTCATTTCACAGAGGGTTTCACTAGGTCCATGGAGAGGCTGGGGGGCGGGGTGTCAATGAAGTCCCCCAGGAAGAGGGGGAGGCAAGTTTCCCTACCCAGAAAGGAGTAGGAGTGTGTTTACAGGGCTTGGGGAGTGGGGGGACAAACAATGGTGGAGGAGGGGCTGAAAGAGGAGCGTCCACCTGGACATTTATAAGACCATTGACTGGAGCTGAGAGCTGAGTTTTACCCCTGCCCTAGGCTCTACTGCTGTGGAATCTTCACTAGCAGCTTGGGGTGAAGAAGCCTGTGCCTCTTATTTGCTCTGGCCTCAGGGAAACTCATTTCTTCCCTCTAAACTGTAGTTTCCTCATCTGAAAGTGGGAAGAAAAGTCTCGATTCTGGTGGACTATGTGAGGAATAAATAAAACAATGGTCATGAACAGGTTAGAAGCTGAAGAAGATATAGTACATATGGACATCACGACTATTTAGTTATTTCACTAAAGTTAAATAATTAATGAATGTATTTATTTATGGAGAACCAGAGCATCACTCTGGCACATACAATGCTAGGAATTGAATTTGGGAATTTATACATGTAAGTCTGGCATTCACCTGATGTGACATACTGGGCTATGTATCATTTATATTAAAAAAAAAAAAAGAACAAACAAACAAACAAAAACCCCAGAATCCTGCCATTTGCAACAAGAATTGACTTAGAAGGTATTAATACTAAGTGAAAGAAGTCAAGTGGAAAGACAAACAGTAGACTTTCACCAACTGTGTTGCATAAAGAAACAAAGTGAATGATGAACTAAAGAATACAAAAGCCCTCTAACTATAAGAACAAATTTGCAGTAACCAAAAGGGAAGGAAGAAGAAGAGTAGCCAACGAGGGTAAAAGGAATCAGTTGTTTGGTGATGAATGAAAAACAGAATTTTGGTGGTGACATAAAGCAGTAAACAAAAATATTGATTGACAAAGCTGCAGAGCCCTCTCTCTCTCATTCTTGAGGGCCTACATATGTCTATCAGTGTATCACTCTCTTTCTTATTCTTGCTTTGTTTCAATAAACACTTGTCTTTGTGAAAGAAGGAAAGAAGGAATGGAAGGAAGGAATGGAGAGAGAGAAAAAAAAAGAAAAAGCAGGGCTGCGTAAGGGACTGAGGATAGAGTACACCGGTTATGCAGAAAGGCTTGCCTGAGGCTATAAGGTCCCAGGTTCAATCCCCAGCACCACCATAAGCCAGAGCTGGACAGTGCTCTGGTTTAATTTTTTTTAAAGTGAAAACTAAATCTTTTTTTTAAAAGTCTGCATAGGGTTGGCAAAATATTGCTAGCTCATCTTGATAGTGTGCCTGCTTTGCCATGCATGTGACCAGGTTAAAGCCCAGTCACCACTGCACTGGAGGAAGCTTCAGGGTTGTGCTGTCTTTTGATCTGTCTCTTTCTCAGTCTCTCAGTGACCGAACATTTTTTCTTTCTGATTGAGAGTGAGGGAGGTAAAGAGAGATGGTGGAGAGAGAGAGAGAGAGAGGGAGGGAGGGAGGGAGAGAGACAAAAGGAGAGACACCTGCAGCACTGCTTGACCATCCAATCAAGCATTCCTTCTGCTGGTGGGGACTGGGGGCTTGGACCAGAGTTGTTGTACAAGGTAACATATTTCCAACAGGTGTGTCACAGTGGTGAAGCCCCATTGACAAAAAAATTAAAAAGTTATATACTGCAGTTTTGATTTTAAAAATAAATAAAAGGAAACACTGCTCTTATTTTATTTATTTAAAATATTTTATCTGTTTACTTTTATTTTATTGAATAGAAACAGAGAGGAAGAGAGAAAGAGAGAGAGAGACCTATAGCACTATTTCATTGCTTGTGAAGCTTTCCTCCTGTAGGTGAGAACTGGGGGCTTGAACCCAGGTCCTGGAACATGGTAACATGTGCACTTAACCAGGTGCACCACCACCTAGCCCAAAATACTGGTTTTAAATACAGTCAACTCACCCTACTTCGTGGAAGCAATTTTCTTTTTTTTTTTTCTCTCTTCAAGTCCTTTTATTTTATTTTTAATTTTTATTTAGAAAATGGAAACACTGGCAAGACTATAGGATAAGAGGGGTACAACTCCCACCACCAGAGCTCTGTATCCCACCCCCACCCCTGATAACTTTCCTATTCTTTAACCCTCTGGGAGTATGGACCCAGGGTCATTATGGGATGCAGAAGGGGCTTCTGTAATTGCTTCCCTGCTGAACATGGGCATTGACAGGTCGATCCATACTCCCAGCCTGTCTCTCTCTTTCCCTAGTAGGGCAGGGTTCTGGGGAAGCAGGGCTCCAGGACACATTGGTGGGGTTGTCTGCCTAGGGAAGTCTGTTTGGCATCATGTTAGCATCTAGAACCTGGTGGCTGAAAAAAGAATTAACATATAAAGTCATACAAATTGTTGAACAATCATGAACCTAAAGGCTGGAATATTGCAGATGAAGATCTGGGGTCTCTCTTTTGGAAATAGCTAGTAGGTCTATTTCAGGTATATTCCAAAGGGCCCAGGAAGCTATTTTCTATAAAGTTACTGCATAGACTAAAATAGCTAGTACTCAATTATTGCACTTTGAAGAAGTACGATGTTAGGTTACTGCTAGCTTCTGGCCACATTTTCACCAGCTAATCAATACATGACCTGATTTTATATATGTCTCTGTTTAAAACAAGTCATTTAATTCATACTGTTATTCATTAGCTCTCAATTCACCCCCAGCAGTACTATAACTCGTGGCTGAGTGAAACTTATCCAACACGCATATTTCCTCCCTAAAGTACATTACAGTCTTTGAGGTCATTTTAAGTGGCAAAATCTCCAGCTAGTATGATAAAAATGTGGCACTGAGTAAGATAGTAAAAAGATACTTACTTACTGAGAGAGCTAAAACAAGAAGGCTGTCACTTTGTCCAACCTCATTTGGCAACATGTATGTCAGGCAATTCTAAAATTTCACCTTGTCTTTGAATATTTTGAATGTACATAAAAATTTATGGCATATGTATGTTCACAAATAGATATAGAAGTGCTCCAAGTATTGATTTGAGGTTTCCAAAGAAAGCTTTAAACTAAGTGAATTTTCAAATACAGAATCCATAAGTAATGAGAATTGCTCCTGCCTTTTATCATTTTCTGAAATTGTTATAAAGTTAAATAATAGAGGTCTTGGATGTGACGACGTGGATAAGCACTGGACTCTCAAGAATGAGGTCCTAAGTTTCATACCTGGCATTGTATGTGCCAAAGTGCTTGGAGTCTCTCTTTTTGTCACCCTTTCACTCATAAAGAAATAAATCTTTTAAAGTTTAAATCATAAGCAGAAGTATTCAGTGTGAGAGTTGCAGTCTCCCACCCCCCCACACATACACACACATAACCCTAGGCTATAGACAATTGCTATAGAGTTCTACAGATGCATATAACTGTGTGATTTTGGTCTATGTGTGCTTGAGTTTTCCTTTTCTTTTTCTTTCCTGGGGTGCTGAGAGGGAAGGAGAAACACCAAAGCACTGCCCCCACCATTTGTGGAGCTTCCCCCGGCACTGTAGAGCTCCCATGTGCTAGTGGAACTCAAACTCAGGGCTTTTCTCGTGGTAAAGGGTACACTCAACCAGGATATCTGTGTCCTCCCCTTTTTAACTCAACAATATGTCTTACTGAAGAAGTCATGGCTTAAGAGCTAGATCAGGAGGGAGGCCTTAGGCTTGAACCCTGGCACCACTAGGAACACCTTGGATGGCACCAGAGAATCTCTATGAATGGTTTGATAGTGCCTTGGTCTCTCTCTCTTTCCTCCTCATTTTCTCTCTCCATCTCTTCTCCTCTTCTCTTTAAAAATTAGGCCAGATAGCCTATGCATGGTATCACTCATACACAAGACTCAGGAATAAAATAATCTCTTGGGGGTGGTGGTGTGTCAGGGATAGCTCACCAGTACAGTGCACACTTTACCATCATGCCAAGGGAAAGTTTCTCTAGTGGTGTGGTATCTCTTCTATCTCTTTCCCTCTCTCATTTTCTTTCTGGGGAAAAAGCAAAGAAAAAAATAATCCCATTGGGAGCTGTGGAATTTCACAGGCTCGAAATCCCAGAAAGCTCCTGGCAAAAGCTACAAATCCTTAATGTTGTTTTATCTTAGAGAATCAATAAAAGTGGGTGTCATGCATTACAGTCAGGATCTTTCAAGTCTTAGTTCAGACTCCTTTATTCCATCAGGTTGCGAAACAGGTCTAGAAAGAGCAATAACTCGCCAAACTTATTGACAATTTGAGTGTTGTGCATCTTTTAAAAAATATCTTTTATTTATTTATTGAACAGGAAAATCAATAGGGAAGTTGGAGATAGAGAGGGAGAGATACCTGCAGCACTGCTTCACTACTCATGAAGCTACCCCCTGCAAGTGGGGGCTGGGGGCTCCTGGCACACTGTAACATGCGTTCTACTAAGTATACCACTGTCCAGTCACAAGTGTTCTTCATCTTAAATGAGATGGAGGAAGGACAGAATGGTTCTAAGGGTAAGAAGACTAAAAGTTGGAAACTACTGTGGATATCAGAGACTAATTTTTAACCAGAAGAGAGAGAGAAAGAAGAAGAAGAAAAAGAAGGAGGAGGAAGAGCAGCAGCAAGGAAGGAAAGAAGGGACAAACTTTGGAAGAGAATGAATTTAGATAGAGGAATTTATCTTTTAGAGAATATCATGAAATAACATCAGAACTTCTTCTAAAAATGTATCTTATTAAATTATTTCAATGAGAGAGGGAGAGGGAGGGGGGAGGGAGAAGGAGGGAGAGGGTAAAGGAGAGAGAGAGAGAGAGAGAGGCTGCTCAGCTCTGGCTTTTGGTGGTGCTGGGTGAATCTGGGACCTCTGGGAACTCAGGCATGAAAGTTGTACAAATCACTGTGTAATCTCTCTAGCCCCTAGAGCTTCTTCTAAAAGCAACTTAAGGTAGGTAAAGTTGCTATAAAGAGAAAAGAGAGAGAAAGAGGAAAAATTAAAGGGTTTGTAGAAAATAGGCCTTTATTTCTTGCTCTAGTTTACATTGGTAGGTTTATACTCCATGTAGTCACTCAGACACTCAGCTTCCTTATCTTTGTTATTAGCCTCCTTTGAAGCATCACTGAGGCTAGGTCCTTGGTACATCTGTCTTTCAACTCAAGGTAAGAGGAAATAGCATGGAAAAGCAAAATCCCAATGCCTTAGAACTATCTCTAGTGCATTCTATTGGAACAGGACTTGATCATAAACTCATACTCAGTTTTAGTGACAGGTGGAAAGTACATATCGCAACAATTAAGTTGAACTCCAGTGAAAACATTTCTGGAGAAGACAGAAACTGGGCTGCTATCATGGATGCTTTTCTTTTCCACCCCCACAATCAACCCTTTAATTTATAGACAAATTCCATAATGTCTATACTTTATTTTTTATGTTAATTTATTTATAAAATGGAAACACTTGGATCGGGTGGTAGCACAGCGGGTTAGACGCATATGGCGCAAAGCACAAGGAACAGCTTAAAGATCCCAGTTTGAGCCCCCAGCTCCCCACCTGCAGGGGGGGTCTCTTCACAACTGGTGAAGCAGGTCTGCAGGTGTCTGTCTATCTTTCTCTCCCCCTGTCTTCCCTTCCTCTCTCAGTTTCTTTCTGTCCTATCCAACAATAATGACAATAATAACTATCAGAATAACAACGATAAAACAACAAGGGCAACAAAAGGGGGAAAATAGCCTCCAGGAGCAGTGGATTTGTGGTGCAGGCGGTAACCCTGGAGGCAAAATAAATAATTAAAATAAATAAATAAATAAATTAAATAAAATGGAAACACTGACAAGACCATAGGATAAGAGGAGTATTATTCCCACCACCAGAACTCCATATCCCATCCCCTCCCCTGATAGCTTTCCTATTCTTTAACCCCCTGGGAGTATGGATCCAGGGTCATTATGGGGTGCAGAAGGTGAAAGGTCTGGCTTCTGTAATTGCTTCTCTGCTGAACATGGGCATTGACAGGTCGATCCATACTCCCAGCTTCTCTCTCTCTCCCCCTAGTGGGGCAGGGTTCTGGGGAAGCAGGGCTCCAGGACACATTAGTGGGGTCATCTGTCCAGGGAAGTCCAGTTGGCATCATGTTAGCATCTGGAACCTGGTGGCTGAAAAAAGGATTTGATTAATCATGAACCTAAAGGCTGGAATACTGCAGATGAAGATTTGGGGTCTCTGTTTTGGAAATAGCTAGTTTAGGTATATTCCAAAGGGCTCATGACTTTATTAGTTTTTGCCTGAGCCTGACATCTGATATGCAGGTAGACCCAGATTATTGTCTGGGGAGATGATGTCATGGTTGGAAAAAGGGATAGAAAGCTGGATCGGGGAAGAGAGTAGCTACCAAATATGGGAAAAGTGTATAAATATCATTGACTGTAAACCCCATCAATTTGATCTGGGGCCCACATTTAGCATGAGAGCCTATGTAACCTCTACATCCCTGTAGGTCCATGTCTATACTTTCAATAACCCCATCTTCTCTCCTAACCCACTGTCATGACCCCACTTCAGGTGTCACCTCCTATAGCTTCAATGGCAATAGCAGCCTACCTAATGCCCACTCTCTCTTCCTGAAACCCACATTTTTTCCTGCTGGAATTCAGCTAACACACTTTCTGCCATTGAGTATCAGGGCTGTGCAGACTCATCTGATTTTGCCTTACTGGTGGCATAAGGAGCATCTCCCTGCCTTCTGAAGACCCATACCAGTCATTCTGCTTGAAAGTCTAATGCCTTCAGAAAATCCTTTACCATGACCCTCAACATCCCCCATCTCACTGGAGTCCCCCCTTACCCCAGTAGCATAGATCCCTTGCACTTCCCCCAAAGTGCTCTCTGCTTTCACACCTCTCTGCTTCTGCACAGGCTCTCCCCTCAGCCTAGAAATCCCTTATCCCCTCTCCATCTGGCATACAAGACAAAGTATCCTATTACTCTTCTTCCCTCTCTCCTCCTCCACCCCCTCCTTCAATATAGCACTCCAGAAATGTTTGCTGAATGGAAGAAACATCTTGAGTCAGTAGGCCGAGCCAGTGTTTCCGAACACTCTTTAAGAAAATAAAGAAGAAATGGGACTCCCTCCAGAGTTTAGGAGGGTAAGAGTCTTGAGTTTATTCAATCCAGTGGGGGCAGTTTTCCAGTGCCATTTTTGTATTTTATGCGCAAGTTCTCTATCAGGCCGATAGATTGCTTGTCCTTAAGTTGCTTTAGTGCCAACGATTATTTTTTGCACATCTTTATATTGATTGTCCAAAAAGACGTTCCTTGCTTGCTTGTTACCCTCTCAAATTAACTCTCTCTCCACGCCCACCCGCCGCAAGTACCTTCAGCGAGACTCCGAAGTTGTTCAGTGAGCATAGCCAGAAAGAACAGCTGGGTTTAGCTCCCTCGAGACCTGGGAGCGGTGGGGGGCGGGGAAGGGGTCTGCAGACTGGAAGCGGGGCCTGGCCGCGGCACTCCCCCGCCCGCTGCAGGGGCGGAGCCATTCGGGTCCCGCCCGCGGGGGCGGGGACGGAGCCAAGGCCGCGGGCTGCGGTGCTCGGCTGGTTCCGGGTTGAGAGGCTGCGCTAGGAGCTGAGCTGTGGCTGCTGAACCCGGGCGGGTAAGGGGCCGTGCCGGGCCGTGCCGGGCCGGGTCTTGGGGCTGGAATTGGGCTGCTGAGTGTACTTGCACCCCTCCTCTCCTCTGCCAGGCACTGCTGCGGTGTGGCTCCTTCAGCATTGCCCCTCCCAAGCTCCCCCATCCCCCCACCGCACCCCTCCTGAAATTTCGACGCCCCCAAGACCTTCTCCTTCCTCTTGTAGCCCCTTTCCCCAGCACCTATCCCTTCGGACTGTCTCTTCCCCTAGAACCTCCATGACAGGCGCCCCTTCACTCAAACACCCAAGATCCCCCATCTCCAACACCCAGCGCCCCGGGTCGCACACTACCTCGAGACAACCATTCACCCGGGCTCGCATCGCGGGCAGCGTCTACCCCCCCTTGCCTCCTCCCGTTACCCCCCAACGGGGCAGCTCTGCTCCCTTCTCCAGTAGCTGCCACCCCCGTCTCTCCCGGCCTGCTTCCCGACCCCATCCCTCGGTGCTAGCCCTGACAGCGCCGCGCTCTCGCAGCCGCCCCCCTGCATCTCGGGCCCCCCTCTCCGGCGCATCCGGCGCCATGGCGTGCAGCCTCAAGGACGAGCTGCTCTGCTCCATCTGCCTGAGCATCTACCAGGACCCGGTGAGCCTGGGCTGCGAGCACTACTTCTGCCGCCGCTGCATCACCGAGCACTGGGTGCGGCAGGAGGCGCAGGGCGCCCGCGACTGCCCCGAGTGCCGGCGCACGTTCGCCGAGCCCGCGCTGGCGCCCAGCCTCAAGCTGGCCAACATCGTGGAGCGCTACAGCGCTTTCCCGCTGGACGCCATCCTCAGCGCGCGCCGCGCCGCGCGCCCCTGCCAGGCGCACGACAAGGTCAAGCTCTTCTGCCTCACGGACCGCGCGCTGCTCTGCTTCTTCTGCGACGAGCCTGCGCTGCACGAGCAGCACCAGGTCACCGGCATCGACGACGCCTTCGAGGAGCTGCAGGTGCGCGTCGCGGCTGCCGGGGGCGGGGGCGGGGCGGGCCGGGCCGGGGCGGGGGCCCTGGCGGAGTTAGGATGGGCGGGCGGAGGCGGGGCTCCAGCGAGAGGCGTGGTGTTGGAGGAGGGGCCTGGGACTGCGGTTCCTGCGGGGGCTGAGAGAGACCAGGGGTGGGCAGCGATTGTGAGTATGATGTGGGGCGGACCAGGAGCATTGGACTTGGGGTTGAAGCAGAGCTGGGCAAGGGCAGGTCCACTGTCAGGTATGGCGGGGCTTGGACCCGCCTAGATTGGCTCAGTATGTATGTAATTGGGGACAAAGGTAATGATGGGGAAGGGAACACAGTCTGGGATAGACCGGAGTGGGGACAAGTGGAGTAGCTGAACCCCAATATTGGTTGCGGACACGATGAGGAGGACACTACCATGACCAGACTGTACTGGGCACAGCAGGGCTAAATATGAAAGAAGGTCTAAGCAAATTTGCCTCCAGAGTGGGTTTGGTGCCGAAGGCCAAGATGAGGAGTATGAATGATTTAGAATGGAATCAAGTCCAGACACTCTTAAGAACAATTTTGGGGTTCAAATTAGAGTAGGTCAGTCTGGGAAGTGGAGAGAGTGTTGGACTCTCAAGTATGAGGTCCCAAATCCAGTCCCCAGCAGTGAATGTACCAGAGTGATGCTTTGGTTCTCTTCCTTGCAATTATAGATTAATAAATTAATTAATTTAGGATAGAGGCTGACTTGCAAGTGGGACCAGGACTTCAAGAATCAACATATGGAGACTAACATCCCAAAAATGAGGAGGGTTAAGAAAAGGTAGGGAGATGTGGGATCTTGATGGGCTCTGTTGACTCTGTGACTAAATGCAAAAGTCCATGGAGGGTGACACAGGCATAGTCAGCCTAGGATGACAGTGGGTCTCCCAAGCCTTTCCATCTGCACCAAGTAACTCTTGCTTAACTGTCAGGCTCTGTTCAAATATCCTTTCTGAACCCTTCTCCATACTCCACAGGCAAAAAAAAAAAAAAAAAAAAAGAAAGAAAGCCACAGGTGCATTTTTTCTAAATGGTCTCTATTAATAAATAGGTTGTCTTAAAGAGAAGCATTCTAAGATCAGCTATATTTGGAAAATGTGGTATATTCTCTATACCCTTTGGAGTGTTCTCAGTATACATTTGCATATTAAAGGCTTGGAAAAATCTTACAACAAAGAAACTCATTTTTCTGTGTTTAATAAAAAGAGTTCCCAGTTTATTTGAGCTTGAAATCTTTTTCTTAAGCTACATCATCTCATCTAGTACCCTGTGACTCTGGTCTTGGAATACCAGTTCAGCACATTGTTTTTTAAGAGCAAAATAGTCTCTTACTCATTATATCAATGCCTCAAAGCCTGGCACAGAGCCTGGCCCACTGTACAACAGTAAAGGTTGAATGAATGAATCAATGAATGAATAAAAGACCAACCTGGGCCTGAACTGACCCAGGCTATGAAGTGTTTGGAAATAGAAGTGTTTTGACTCAGACACATTATGAAAATACAATGATCTAACTCCAGGGACTAGTGAGCTCTCTGATCCTCAAGATATTGAAGCAACAACTAAATGCCTACTTTTCCTTGTGCTGTAGTTACTCCCTACAGTTTACATGAGACTCTGAATCAGCCTGTAACTAACAGATGGCCATAGAAATCACCACTGGCCCCAGGAGAAATACCCTCATGTTCATCTCCCCTTCCCTGTTTCTTTGATCCTCAAACCCTGACTCTCTCTGATGATGGAGAGCAAGGATTAGGGCTCTGGGAACTTGCACTAGCACCAGCCATGCACCCCTAGAGGCTCTTCTGCCAGGTACCCACATCCCAATCTCCCCATTTGTAAAGTCACATCAACAGGAAAGAAGAAAATCTTTGATGGGATTGGGTACTGGCTATAAGAGTTTGAAGGAACTCTGTCTTAACCATCTGTATATAGATATGGTGACTGAGGTCTGGAGAGGTGATGTGACTTATCCAGAGCCACAGGAACAGGCAATGACAGCCTGCTTAGAAAGCATAGCACCCCTCCTCCCCTCTCATTCCAGCTAGTCAGACCTCTCCCCTGCTGCTCAGCCCTTCTCTGGGCCTGACTTTCTAGCTGAAAAGGGGTCTGTCTTCTCTGAACTTTGGTTCCCATCTGTGAACCAGGACTTCAGAAATACTGTGTTTTGGTGTGTGTGTGTGTGTGTGTGTGTGTGTGTGTTTCAGTCTATTCTATGTCCTGAGTAACCTGGGAGAAATGGAACATACGTTTCCTCCAAACATTATTGAAACACTTCCTTACTTGTGTAAAAAGAACAAGAAGGCTCCCTTCACTTACCCTCTGGTGCACTAGTCTAGGGGTCAGACACACTTGGGTTCTAAGCCTTCCTTCAACACTGTCTGTGTAACTAGGCAAGTCACTTCATGTAAGCCATGGTGCACTCTCCCATAAACTGGGTCAGGATGATTCTTTCCTACCAGCATTTTCATGAGGCTGACCTGGATGAACCTGCTATTTGAGATGCCTGGCACATGGTCCAGGCTGATCAGCACACACTCCATTCTTTCTTTCTCTCTCTCTGTGAGGACTCATGTGCCCAGATGGGCAAGTGCCCAGATGTCTCTCTCTTGTCTGAGAAGGAGGCCTGGTTCTTATGCCCCCCTTTGGATTGGGCAAGAAGGTGGCAGAGAAACTACCTCCCAGATAGAGGTAAACTCCTGGCTAAGGTTCAAGCCACCACCACCTGCCCCCCTTCCCCTTGTGGGGAAGTGGAACGCATTAGCTATTTATGCACTGGGAGAAGGTTGAGCCTGCCTATCACACCCCCTCCTCTTCCAGCAGCTGGTGGTTCTGTCCTCAGGGCTCCAGGATCCTGGACTTGGGCCACTCACCTGGAGAGTAACAGACTCAGAGCTGGCATTACCTTGGAGATCTTCCCCATACAACCTTCACTTGACAGATGGGGGAAAAGGCAGAAGGGAGGGAGGGCACCTTGCTCTCAAAGCCAAAGGAGGCTGGGCCTAGGCTCTGCCAAAGTCTACCCACACCCTGCCTAACAGTTGGTCTGGAGCTTTCATGTTTATTATAAATCCTGTGGCCAGCAGAGCAAAAGGCCAAATGCTCTGGCTTTGTACTCAGGCAGCACCAATCCTGACCCTGCCATTTTCTTCTCTGACCTTAGGTAAGTGTTTCCTACTATCTCTGACTTCAGGTTCCATGTTGATAGCCTGGGAGGAATGAGATGGAAATAAGTATGGTGACACTTTCAGGAACTTAGTACTATACTTGTCACTTAGTATTTAGTGCTGCACTCACTAACTGATAGCTCTAATACATCACATCATACTCTGAACTTTTGACACTTACTAATAGACAAGTCTTTGTTGGACAACAACAACAAAACACCTGTGCATTGGAAAGGTCTTATAATATCTCTGGCCTTTACCCACAAGATGCCAGTAACAACCCCTCATCCCCACTCCCCACCACCCTACTTCAAGCTGTGACCATTGACAATATCTCCAGACTTCATCAGATGTTTCCTGGGATCAAAATCACCCCTGGTTGAGAACTCTCACCTAGAGAAGTGCTACTCAGATTTGGAGCCTCAGCTCATATATCACTCCTTCTGTGAAATTTTCCCTGCTCTGCCAAGCAGAATTACTCTGTGCTCCGGATTCCAATAGTGGGGAATCAGATCCTGGCATCATTAGGGAAGAACTATGTGTCCTTGGCTAGATCACTTCACTTGTCTAAATCTCTACCTGCTCATCTGTACGGTGTGTGTGTGTGTGTGGGGGGGGGGGGTGTGGGGAAATAATTGGCTTTCCTGTAAAGGATGATGTAAGACTTTGGGATGTTGTTATCAGAAATGCCTGATACAGGGCCAGGAGATAGCTCTGTGGGTGGAGTGTACATTTTACCTTGCATGAGGACCTGAGTTCATGCCTCTGGATGCCACATTGGAGCACCTGCACAGGGGAAGCTTCATGAGTTGTAAAGCAATGATGAGATGTCTCTCCTTTTCTACTTCTCTCTTCTCTGTCTCTCACTCTTTATCTAGAAAAAGAAAAAAAGAGGAACAGTGCAATCATGGGGGCAGTACAATCTGGGAGCAGTGCAATAATACAAGCACAGAGGCCCAGTAAAATCTCTGGTAGCCACAGAAGTAGACTTGATAAATAATTTTTTATCTTTATTTATTTACTAGATAGAGATAGTGAGAAATCAAGAGTGGTCTGGGAGGTGGTGTAGTGGATAAAGGGAAGCCAGACCTTCCACCTTCTGCATTCCACAATGACCTTGGGTCCATATTCCCAGAGGGATAAAGAACAGGAAAGCTATCAGGGGAGGGGGTGGGATATAGAGTTCTGGTGGTGGGATTTGTGTGAAGTTGTACCCTTTTTATCCTATGGTTCTTTTCTATAAACAAAAATTTTCTTTTTCTATAAACAAAAATTATATTTTAAAAAGTGTTGGATTCTCAAGCATGAAGGTCAATCCCCAGCACCACATGTGCCAGAATGATGTCTGGTTCTTTCTCTCTTTCTCTCCTCCTCTCCCTCTAATAAATAGATAAATATTTTTTAAAAGAGAGAGAGGGAAGGGGGTAAAAAGGAAGAGAGACAGAGAGACACCTGCAGCACTGTTTCACCACTTGCAAAGCTTTCCCCTTGCAAGTGGCTCAAACCCAGGTCCTTGAGCACTGTAACATGTCTGCTCAACCAGGTATGCCACCATCCCCTCAATAAATAATTTTAAGTGCCTAATATTGTGTCTGTCATGGTAGCACATAACAATTTTTAAATATCCTTACTTTTTCTGATTATAAAATCAACATAATAAGAAGAGCTATGTAATGTGAAAAATTAAAGTCCCCCACAATCCTAGCCCATAGCAAAACATGCTTATAATTGCTTCATAATTCTGTAGAATTTTTTTATTCTTTGTACTTTAGATAGAGACAGAGAGAGAAACAGAGACAGAGACAGAGGAGAGTTACCAAGAACTCCATCGCACATGGGGCTTCCCTGTCCATGGTGCTCCTAGGTGGTGCTGGGGTTCAAATCTAGGTCCTTGCACATTGACAAGGTGTGCATTCTTTTTTAAAAAAAATATTTTTTAATATTTATTTATTCCCTTTTGTTGCCCTTGTTTTACTGTTATAGTTACTATTGATGTCATTGTTGTTGTATACTACAGAGAGAAATGGAGAGAGGAGGATAAGACAGAGGGGGAGAGAAAGATAGTCACCTGCAGACCTGCTTCACCACCTGTGAAGCAAGTCTCCTGCAGGTGGGGAGCCAGAGGCTTGAACCAGGATCTTTAAGCCGGTCCTTGCACTTTGTGCCATGTGTGCTTAACCTGCTGTGCTATTGCCCGACTCCTGACAAGGTGTGCATTCTACTGGGTAAGTTGTATCTGGCTCCAAGTTCCTTAGAATTTTTGTTATGTAAATAGCATCCCAGTGTGCACAAATGCAAGACTTTGTTTTGTTTCTTCTTCTTCCTCTTCTTCTCCTCCTCCTCCTCCCCATCCTCCTCCTTCTCCTCCTCCTCCTTCTCCTCCTCCTCCTCCTTCTTTTTTCTCATTGCTGAGGACCTGGGCTACAGAACAAAGTGGAGAAAGGGAATATCATCTCAGAAGAAACTGAGGCTGTTCAGCTAAAACATTTTTGAACCCTACCTAGCCCAAGTGCCTGGGACTGTGCTGCGTCCGTTTCTTATAGTATCTCATTTAACCTTTCTAGCACTCCATTGAGTAGGCACTATAATTGCTTTTATTGCAGAGGAAACATGCTACAAGGAATTAAATGACTTGTTCAATCTCTCAGCAGTTGATGGCAGGAGCAGGATTTGAAGGCAGTCTGATGAGAACACTTGCAGTCTCTGAGTGCCGGGTACTTGTTGCCCACCTGCCCTGCCTGCCTTTGCATGTCAAGTGCACAGCTCAGGGTCAGGCTAAGGACATAGAGTGTGTGCCAGCGGCTGCACTGTGCACAGGTGGCTGACTGGCATTGAGTGCCAGCATGGCATCCGGCTCTTTGGTAGCACAGTCTCCTAACCTCCAGAGGAGGGGTGGGATTTAACTCCAGCCACCTGCTCCAGACCTTATGTGACCCCTGGAGCCTTCCCAAGGCCTTCCTCATGCCAGCAGAGACAGTGGTGGTGACTCAACTTTGGATGGGAGCCCTGATCTAAAGACACACAGTCTTTAGCGCAGTGGGTTAAGCACACATGGTGCAAAGCACAAGGACCGGCGTAAGGATGTCGGCTCGAGCCACTGGCTCCCTACCTGAGGGGAGTCGCTTCACGGGTAGTGAAGCAGGTCTGCAGGTGTCTATCTTTCTCCCTCCTATCTGTCTTCCCCTCTTCTCTCCATTTCTCTCTGTTCTATCTAACAAGAATGTCATCAATAACAATAATAACTACAACAACAATAAAAAACTAGGGCAAATAAATAAATAGTTTTAAAAATGTTAGAAAAAAAGAAAGACACACAGTTGTGTAACCCTACGCTTTCATAAGACTGAGTTCAAATCCTGACTGGGGCTTCTCCCAGATGAGTGAGTGGGTGGTTCTGCCTTCTCTGCACCCCTTCCCAATTCAGACTCAGGAGTCAGAGCAAGACTGCCCACTTTCATATGCAAAGAGGGAGAGCGTGTTGCTGCCAACCCTATGAGAAAACGCGGGGAGGCACTTGACTTTGCCTGTTGTGCAGAGCAGCCTCCCTGAGAGCTGGGCTGGCTGTGGGTCAAATCCAGGGTTGGCAGCTGGCAGCTGGCCTCCCCACTTCTCCTTCCACAGGTGTCTGTGAGCAGCCAGGAGCTCCCAGTTCAGTCAACCAAGACATCTTGGCTAAGGGTTGGTCACAGAGTAGAAACTTAGAGTTGAGGATGGGGTGGGGGGTAAAAAAGGGGGCAGGGAAGAATGTTTATTTTGTAGAGAGAAAAAGATCTGGTAGAGAAACAGGCTGAGGGTATGGATTGACCTGTCAATGCCCATATCCAGTGGAGAAACAATTACAGAAGCCAGAACTCCCATCTTCTGCACCCCATAAAAATCTTTGGTCCATACTCTCAGAGAGATAAAGAATAGGAAAGCTTCCAATGGAGGGGAGGGATGTTGAAACTCTAATGGTGGGAACTGTGTGAAATTGTACCCCTCTTATCCCACAATCTGTCAATCATTATTAAATCACTAATAAAAAATAACAAAGAAAGAAAGAAGAAGATCTGGTAGTGACAGCAACAGAAATAATAACACCTGGGATATGGCACAGTAGACAAAGTGTTGACTCTTAAGTCTGAGGTCCTGAGTTCAATCCCTGGCAATCCATATGCCAAAGTGATATTCTGGTTCCCTTCCCACTCCCTCTCTTTCTCATTTATAAATAAGTCATTTTTTTAAAAAAAATAATAATCTCTGAAAAATATTAGTGGTGGGTGGGCAGTGCAAGGATCCCAGTTTGAGCCCCCAGCTCCCCACCTGCAGATTTCTATGTCGTGTGTACCCCCCCCCCCGTCTTCATAGTCTCTTGATTTCTCTCTGTCCTATCCAGCAACAATAACAATAATAACAAGGGCATCAAAAAAAATGGAGGAAATGGCCTCTAGAAGCAGTGGATTTGTAGTGCAGGCACCAAACCCGAGCGATAACCCTGGAGGCAAAGAAAGAAAGGAAGGAAGGAAGGAAGGAAGGAAGGAAGGAAGGAAGGAAGGAAGGAAAAAAGAAATAGAGCTGGGACTCAGACCCACCCTCCTCACCAACACTCTACCACAGGGAGCATTCCAATAGGAATGGACCTCAGAACCATCCAGTTCCACTTTCTGACTGGCCAAACTTGGGCCAGGGCTCAGCTCATCAGACTTGCAGTCCAGTGAGCTGCCAAAACATTGTTTCCTTCCAGACCTGGACCCTTTTGTGGACATGAGGGGTGGGTGCAGAGGATTCAGATGTGAGCTCCACCAAGAATACAGGGGTTTATTCATTAATTCCTTCAGTCCTGCTGTGGCTACTGAGGGGCCAGGCCCTGTGCTTTGCCTAGCGAATCACCGTACAAGGTCTGGTCATGCTGTGGTTCTAGGAGACAGGCTTGTAACCCACAGGGATGTGTTCTGGGCTCCTCTGGCTGTCTAGTCCTCCCTGGAGTCAGACAACTAAGCTGAGTTCTGAGAGGAGTGAAAAGGTCTGGAGAGTGGCCCAGCCATTATTGCTGGGTGTAGAATGCAGGGTGGGGGTGCTCTCTCCCTCTCATCTCATCCTCACAGCAGCTTCTGGAGGTAGGGCTCATCCCTGCCTTTTGCAGATGAGGAAACTAGGGCTCAGAAACTATGCCTAAGGCCACACAACCACTAAATGTCCTCTGAGTGGGAACTTAGACTCAGGTCATCTGAGTCTGTCTGGGAATTGGCATGGAAGTGAGTATCTCCCTGTGGTTGGCTGTCGCTGAGTGGAGGGCTTGGGTGTGAGAGAGGGAAGGGGAAGCAAGACTCCATCAGCTCAGGAAGAGTCTAGACTACACCACCCCCAGCCCTAGAACTCAGGCTTGATCCTGAGGATCCAGCAGCTTTGTTCTCAGGCCCAGGGAAGAGGATAGAGGTTCAACCTTGGGGCGTGTGAGCCTAGCTCTGTCCATCTGCCACCCCAGTACTGGCCTGTTGAGGCCTGTGGGAGTCTCAGAGCCTCCCTCCTAGCTGGCAGATTTGTGTGCTGCTGCACTTTGATCTGCATCTGCTTTGGCGCTGCCTCTTCCTTAGAAGAAGATGTGAAGCATGTGGCTCTGCCTTCTGGTGTGTCCCTTCCCTGTCCCACATGAGGACCTGCAAAGTCCAGGCTGACCTTCAAGGCCTTTTCCAACCCCTGCCCTCACCACATCCAAGCCCACTGGCCTTTCCAGCTTGTGACTCCACCCACTTCTCACATGCCTGCTTCCTGGCATCCCCAGCTGCCCCCCACTTCCTGCAGGTATGTCCCTTCCCTGCTAGTTTTCTCTAAGTGGAATGCTGTTACCCCACCCTGGACACTTGAGAGAGCTCTGCACATCTGTCTTTCCTGTCCCAGTCATGAGATGTAGACCCTCCCCTTGAAGCTTCCCCAGTTCTGAGTCCCTATTTCACAGATAATTATAATTCTCATGATGCCATGACAGCAGCTAAGACTAAGAACATCCTGTACACCCTGTTGGTCTGTGAATGAAGTCATGTAGCCCTCATAACAACATAGAGAAGGTGCTGTTCTTAGTCTCACTTTATAGACTGGAAGACTGGGGTGGAAGGAGTGTGACTGCTGAGTTGACTCCCTCCAAGTTCTTTCTGTTCTTCTTGTAGTCCACCTGGGTTTGGTTTCTGTCTCCCCAGCCTCAAAACTCCTTTTAGGCAAAGCCCATGTCTGCAGCCCCAGGATCAGCCAGCACAAAGCTTGCCTTTGGGTGCCTAGATGTGATTGTTGTACTGGGCTGAGCAGGAGACAGAGTGACTGGGATTATCTCCAACATGAATTTTGGAGTCACTCAGAGCCCCACCTCTGCTTCTGAGGAGCTGTGTGATCTTAGGCAAATTGCCTGACTCTCTTGAGTCTCCATATCCCCCTGTGGGAGAGGGAGATTATAAAGACACTATAAAGACCTTGTGAAGTTGTGAGAATGAAGTAACAGGATGCCTGTGAAACTACACCACTTCCATATCCTAACTCCAGCCCCACATGGTCCCGAGCCTCCCACATGGCCACTATCATTTGGAGTTTAGCAAGAACTTTTTCCTGTTTTCAGAATTAACATTATTAAAATGAATATTGTACCCAGAGACATATAAAAATTTAATGCAATCTCCATCAAAATCTCACCCAATTTACTTAAGAGAATAGAACACAAGCTACAAATGTTTATCTGGAATCAGAAAAGACCTAGAATTACCAAAACTATCTTGAGAAGAAGGAACAGAACTAGAGGCATCACACTCTGAGATCTCAAGTTGTATTATATGGCATTGTAATCAGAACTGCTTGGTATTGGGACATGAATTGACACACTGGCCAGTGGAATAGAATTTAGAGCCCAAGAGTAAGCCCCCATACCTATGGACATCTAATCTTTGACAAAGGTACCCAGACCATTAAATGGAGAAAGGGGAGTCTCTTCAACAAATGGTGTTGGAAAAAATGGGTTGAGATGTGCAGGAAAATGAAACTGAACCACTATATTTCACCAAACACAAAAGTAAATTCCAAGTGGATCAAGGACTTGGATGTTAGACCACAAACTATCAGATACTTAGAGGAAAATATTGGCAGAACTCTTTTCCATATAAATTTTAAAGGCATCTTCAATGATATGAATCAGATTATGAAGAAGACTAAGGTAAGAGTAAACCAGTGGGACTACATCAAATTAAAAAGCTTCTGCACTGCAAAAGAAACTACCACCCAAATAAAAAGAACTCCCACAGAGTGGGGGAAAATCTTTACATGCTGTACATCAGACAAGAGGCTAATAACCAAAATATATAAAGAGCTCTCCAAACTCAACAACAAGAAAACAAATGACCCTATCCAAAAATGTGGAAAGGATATGAACAGAATATTCCATAGAAGAGATCCAAAAGGTCAACAAACATATGAAAAAATGCCCCAAGTCATTGATTGTCAGAGAAATGCAAATAAAGACAAGGAGATACCACTTCACTCCTGTGAGAATGTCATACATACATCAGAAAAGTAGCAGCTCATAAGTGGTGAAGGAGGTCTGCAGGTGTCTCTCTGTTTCTCTGCCTCTATCTTCCCCACTCATCTCAATTTCTATCTGTCCTAGCAAATAAAAATTAATTAATTAATTAACTAGTAATTTCAAAAATAGCAGCCAGGGGGAAGGCAGTGGTGCATCCGGTTAAATGAACATGTTACCAAGTGTAAGGACCTGGGTTTGAGCCCCTGCTCCCTGTCTTTAACAGGGACACTTCATGAGCTGTGAAATGGGTCTGTAGGTGTGGTGTCTTTCTTTCTCCCTCTCTATTTCCCCCATCCTCTCAATTTCTCTCTGTCCTATCTAATAAAAATTAGAAAGAAAAAAAATGGTGTGGGGGTTAGATAGCATAATGGTTATGCAAGGAGACTCTCATGCCTGGGGCCCGTAAGTCCTAGGTTCAATTCCCCACACCACCGTAAGCCAGAGCTGAGCAGTACTCTGGTTAAGAGAGAGAGAGAAGGAAAAGAAGGAAGAGAAGGAGAGAGAGAGAGAGATGGCTGGCTGCCAGGAGCAGTGGATTTGTAGTGTCGGCCCTGAGCCCCAGTGATAACCCTGGAGGCAATTAAAAAAAAATAGCAGCCAGGGGCCAGCAGGTAATATTTGCTGCCAAGTCACATGCAAGGCCCTGGGTTAGAGCCCAGCTCCCCCCTCCATCCCCCAAGGAGCACTTGCAGAAGGAAGGCTTCATGAATGGTGCTGGAGTGTCCTCTCTCTCTCTCTATCTCTTCCTCACCCTCCATCAAAAAATGGCTTCTAGGAGCAGTGGGGTATACAGGCATCGAGCCCCAACGATAACCCTGGTGGCAAAATAAATAAGTAGCCCATAATAATTAACCGCAGGTAAAGTCCAAACTCCAGAGTTTGGCATGCCAGGCTCTTTGTCAGCTCCATTCTGCCTCGCTGGCTGGGGCCCTCGGCTGCCATGAACAGTGATGCAGGCTGTACTCTGTGGGCACCTTCCCTCTGGGGAATTGCTGCCCTGGCTTAGTGCTGCCTCTATAGTCTCTGAATGTTTCATGTATTATCTGCCTGCTATTTATTTATGTTTGTTTCTATCTCTTCTGCTCACCTGAATACCTTAAAGATACCCAATCTGGAGTTAGGTGGTGGTATACCTGGTTGAGTACACCCATTATAGTGTGCAAGGACCTGGGTTCAAGCCCCTAATCCCCACCTACAGGGGAAAAGCTTCATGAGTGGTGAAGCAGGGCTGCAGATGTCTCTCTGTCTTGCTCCCTGTCTCCTCCTCCCCTCTCAATTTTGTCTCTATCTACTAATAAATAAATAAAAATATTAAAGAAAAAAGAGGGAAAAAGTAGCAGCAAGAAATGCTGGAGAGGTTGTGGGGACAAGGGAACTCTCCTGCACTGCTGGTGGGAATGTCAATTGTTCCAACCCCTGTGGAGAACAGTCTGGGGAACTTTCAGAAGGCTAGAAGTGGACTTACCCTATGACCCTGCAATTCCTTTCCTGGGAGTATATCCTAAGGAAACAAACACACCCATCCGAAAAGATATGTGTACACCTATGTTCATAGCAGCACAATTTGTAATAGCCAAAACCTGGAAGCAATGCAGATGTCTTAACAACAGATGAGTGGCTGAGCAAGTTGTGATCTATATACACAATGGAATACTACTCAGCTATTAAAAATGGTGATTTCACTGTTTTCAGCCCATCTTGGATAGAGCTTGAAGGAATCATGTTAAGTGAGATAAGTCAGAAACAAAAGGATGAAAAAAAAAAAGAAAAAGAAACAAAAGGATGAATATAGAATGATCTCACTCTCAGGCAGAAGTTGAAAAACAAGATCAGAAGGGAAAACACTAAACAGAACTTGGACTGGAGTTTGTGTATTGCACCAAAGTAAAAGACTTTGGTGTGGGTGGGTGGGTGGGGTTCAGGTTCTGGAACATGATGGCAGAGGAGGATCTAGTGGGGGCTGTAGTGTTATGTGGAAACTGGGAAATGTTATGCAGACACAAACTATTGTATTTACTGTTGACTGTAAACCATTAATCCCCCAATAAAGAAAAACTTTAAAAAATTTTTCTTAATATTTATTCCCTTTTGTCACCCTTGTTTTTTTATTGTTGTGGTTATTATTGTTGTTATTGATGTCGTTGTTGCTGGATAGGACAGAGAGAAATTGAGAGAAGAGGGGAAGACAGAGAGAGGGAGAGAAAGATAGACACCTATAGACCTGCTTCACCGCCTGTAAAGCGACTCCCCTGCAGGTGGGGAGCCCAGGGCTTGAACCGGGATCCTTATGCAGGTCCTTGTGCTTTGCGCCACGTGTGCTTAACCTGCTGTGCTACCGCCCGACTCCCAAGAAAAACTTTTTTTAAAAAAAGAACTTCTTCCTGCTTCCTTTTTTTTTACCGGAACACTGCTCAACTCTGGCTTATACTGGTGTGAGGGATTGAACCTGAGACTTTGGAGCCTCAGGAAGAGAGTCTGTTTTCATAATCATTATGTTATCTACCCCCACTCCTTCTTCCTGTTTCCTATCTGACTCTGCTGGGAGTACCTTTTCCAGTTGGTTCTCTTCTGTCATACTGTGTGGTGATGGAGCAGCCAATTCCTTTTCCTAAATCTTAAGATTCCTGTCCCAGAGATCCAGGGGTGTGGATCCAATGGTCCTAGAGTTCCTTGCTGCTCAGACTGTCTGAAGAAGCAGGAAGGAGCCTGGGCACAATGAAGGATGAGGACTTGGAGAGGTGATCAAGGAGTCTCATATGGGACATAGTTACTGCTGTGTCCCCCAAGCACCCAGTATATGCTAGGCTCTGTTCTGCGAAGTGAGACACTCCTTACTAGTATTTTATTTACCCTCCCTGCCCTAGGAGGTGTTATTCCTACTTTACAAGCAAGGGGCCGGACAGAGAGAGGCTAGGATACATATTCAAGTTTATACAACTAGTGTGAGGAAGAAGCAGATGCCTATTCCAGACCTAATGCCAGACCTGAAAAGGACCTGGAGGGCTAGGGGAGACAGAGCTCAGTCCTCCACCCTGTTCCTACCCAATGAGTCCAGGGCTTGTTTCCTTAAATTAGCTCTTCCTCCAGACTCTGCACCCCACCTGGGAGGAATGCCTGCCTGCAACTCTTCTTCTTTTTTTTGGCCTCCAGGATTATTGCTGGGACTCAGTGCCTGTACCATGAATCCACTGCTCCTGGAGGCCATTTTCCCCCCTTTTGTTGCCCTTATTGTTGTAGCCTTGTTGTGGTTATTATTATTGTTGTTTATGTCATTTGTTGTTGGATAGAACAGAGAGAAATGGAGAGAGGAGGGGAAGACAGAGAGAGGGAGAGAAATATAGACACCTGCAGACCTGCTTCATGGCCTGTGAAGCGACTCCCCTGCAGGTGGGGAGCTGGGGGCTAGAACCAGGATCCTTATGCCAGGTCCTTGCGCTTTGCACCACATGCGCTTAGCCCACTGTGCTACCCCCCCCCTTCTGCCTAGTCTTTCAGAGATGGGTTCTGACCCAACTCAGCCTCTTATAGTGACCATACTCATTCTGCAAACTCTTACCAACACCTGGAAATCTACCAGATACTGTCTCTGCCCTCAAGAACCCATGACATCGTGGGAAGATTGACAGGTGGCCTTGCAAGTAAAATGCAGTGTGTTGGGGCTGGAGATGTAGCTCAGTGGTAAAGCACAGTGCTTCACATATTGAGGTCCTGGCTTTGATCCTTGGCACCCCACCCTCCCCCCAAAAGGAGTGTGTACGCTAGTGGTATTAGTCAAGGATATGGTACACATAGAAGAGTCCGAGGACACCATGGGTTCTTAGAGCAGGTGATATTTGACCTAGGTCTTAAGAGATAAGTGTGAGTGTTACATGTGGAGGAGCATTCATGATGGAAGGAGTGGCATTTGAAAAGGCCTGGAGGAGAGTATTGCCAGATGCTTAGGGCGTCTAGAGCAACATTATCCAGTAGGGCTTTCTGGAATGATGGACATGTTCTCCATCTGTGCTGCCTGATAAAGTAGGCATTACTTATGCGTGGCAATTGAACCCTTGAGATGTTCATCTGGGTACAACCAGTGCAACTGGGAAATGCAATTTCAATTTATTTTAATTTGAATTAATTTCATTTCATATAGTCAGTGGTGAATAGTGACTGATGTATAGGACAGGAAAAGTCTGCACCAAGAGATAAGACTACAGAAGTTTGGGTCTAGTGGCAAAGCGTCTTGAATGCCATCCTCAGGCTTTCTGCCTTTCTCCCCAGCCAGTCTGGAAGTGCTGAAGATGGTCACAGGTGGTGGGAAAAGGGGGAGATGGTCTGTGGGAAGGAAGCATGGGCGTATCTAACCCTTAGAATTCCCACTCTGGGGGCCAGGCTTTGGCACACAGGGGAGAGCACACATTACTGTGCTGCAGGTGTCTTTCTTCTCCACATCTTCCTTTCTTTTTCTGTCTGTCTCTATAAAAAGAGAAGTGACAGGGGACTGGGCAGTGACACAGCCGGTTAAGTGCACATGGTGCAAAGCCCAAGGGCGTCGTAAGGATCCTGGTTTGAGCCCCTGGCTCCCCACCTTCAGGGGGGTTGCTTCACAGGCAGTGAAGCAGGTCTGCAGATGTCTATCTTTCTCTTCTCTCTCTTCCCCTCCTCTTTCAATTTCTGTCTGTCCTATCCAACAACAATGACAGCAACAACAACAATAACAACAATGATAAACAACAAGGGAAACAAAAGGGAAAGAATAGCTTCCAGGAGCAGTGGATTCATATGTGTAGGCACTGAGTCCCACTGATAACCCTGGAGGCAATAAATAAAATAAATAAATAAATAAATGAAGAAAATGACTTCTGGGAATGATGAAGTTGCATCGAACCCCAGTGATAACTGTGGTGGTCACACACACACACACACACACACACACACACACACAATCACTTCATCTGCTTGGTGCGGGGAGTTAGAGACTGATGGGGTGGGGGGAGCCAAGACACAATCTAGGGAATCAGTAATGAAAGTAAACTTGGGCAGTGGGTGTGGAGAGAAGGGGAGAGGGTAGATTTTAGAACAAAGCTGGTGACTTTTAGGATTGGTGGTGGGCAGTGTCAGGAATGACTGCCAGATCTCTCACTTGGATGGCAGGGGCCAGGGATGCCCTCCACAGAGATGAGGAACATTTAGGGGGAAATCTGAGGTCCCATAAAACAAATCAAGCATTCACTGTTGTGAACAACTGTACCCCATCTTCCCCTAACTGTTCTGCACACCCCCTGGGAATCATGGGCCATCTCCCTGTGGTTGACACAGCACTATGCAGAGTCCAGAGGGAGTTGGGTACTTGTTTGAAGTATGGGTGGGTTAGTGTTCCATTGCTCCAGGGGCCCACCCTTCTTGTTCCCCAGCTGTGAAAGCTGGGAGGAATCTGTCCAGGTCTCGCCAGTACCCCAGCAATGTGAGGTATGCAGTTACCAGATCTGTTTGCTCACAGAGTCTGAAAAGCAGCCTGGGTGCCTGGGTATATTGTAGACGCATGAGGACAACTGAGAAAGGAAGATTTGCCACACTCTCCTCAGACATCTGCTTCTCAGACTGTCCGGAGCCTGTCAGAGAGGAAGAGCCCCAGGAACAATCATTCTATCTCTTAGGTGAGGGGAGCCACCCTCTGTGCACATGAATCCATTAGGAGTGACTTTCAGCTCTCAGACACAGAGAGCTGGCTGACTTAGCTGCAATTAGATAGGGCATATTTCTTCCTCGTGTAAAATCAATCTTTAGCCAGGGCTGGGCAGAGCACACCTGGTAGAACACACGTTACCATGTGCAAGGACCTTGGTTAAAGTCCCCAGTCTCTGCCTGCAGGTGGGAAGCTTCACAAGTGATGAAGCAGTGCTCTCTTTCTTTCCCCCTTTCCCTCTCATTTTCTCTCTGTCCAGTCAGATATTGGGCCTATGGTTTTGTTAATTAATCCTTTCTTAAATAAAAAAAAAATTTTTTTTAAAGTTGTAATGTATTCTTCTATGGTTTCCTATGCAAAATATATGTTTTGATTTTTCCAACAACCCAATAAAATAAATAGAAAAAAATACTTTAAGAAAAACAGTGTGTGTGTGGGGGGGGGCACTGGACAGTAGCATCTTTAGTTGAGTGCACATGTCGCCATGCACAAGGACCTGAGTATAAGCCCCTGGTACCCACCTGCAGGGGGCAAGCTTCACAAGTGGTGAAGCAGATCGGCAGGTGTCTTTCTTTCTCTCTCCTTCTCTCCTCCACCCCTCTCAAAATCTCTCTGCCCTATCAAGTGCAGGGGGGAAAATGCAGTCTATAGGAAGGGACCCTTGGCATTGGGATGTCAGAGGCAGATTGGATGACTCCTGAGAGCTGAGTGTTCAGATCTCTTCTTAACTCTGCCCAGTCACTTCACACTGGTAGCTTGAGATTGGTTTTGGTAAGACCAAAAAAAAAAAACGGAAAATACTAGAGCTTGTAGTGATTTTTTTTTTTTTTTTTTTGGTCAGAGGGCCAGCTCCCTAGCATGTCACTAAGTCCTATGATGGTGGTGTGACTCACCCATAGACATCAGGCATCTGTGTTCCATCCTCCTTCTACTTCTCTGGTTTCCGCTTGCGACTTTCATCTTGATAGTTGTCTTTGGTCCTTGGCGGCTACTGGAGTTGCAGTCATCATGTCTGCGCAGGCTTTCCATGTTCACAAAGCAAGCTCTTTATATCCTGCCTTCTTTTCTTCCTTCCCTCCTTCCTTCCTTTTTTTTCTTTCCTTCCTTTCTTTCCTTCCTTCATTTTTTCGACCAGGGTTGTTGCTGGGGCTTGGTGCCTGCACAAAATAAACCCACTGCTTCTGGTGGCCATATATTTTTCTTTTTGGATAGAGGCAGAAAAATTGAGAAGGAAGAGGGAGGTAGAGATAGAGACACTTGTAGCTTTATGTCACTGCTCGTGGAGTTTCCACCTGCAGGTGGGAACTAGAGGCTTGAGCACAGGCCCTGTACATAACAACATCTGTGCTCAGCCAGGTGTGCCACTGCTGCCACCTTCTTATTTTTTAATTCATATTTTGTAACTGGCTCCTTCTCATCCTTGAGCTGTCGTCTTGTCAAAGAAGCCTCCTCTGATCATCCTACCTAAATGTACCATCCCCGCCTCCCACATGAGTTTACTTTCTCTGGAGCACAGACAATAACCCATCAGTTATCTGATTCTTCTTTTATTCCCTCTGCTTATTATTTGTCTTATCCAGTAGAGTAGATTACCTATAGGCAGGGATAGTGACTACCAGGATCTCTGCTATACCCAAGTGCTGAATTCAGCAGTGTCTGCTACATAGTAGCTAAATATTTGGGTTATAGTGAATAAAGATTAGTGAGCAAAGATAACTGTGTTTCAGACATTCTTCCCTTAATGTATCATCATTACCATTTCCCTATATTGCTGCCTAGCCTGTAAAATAAGTTGGACTCGATGTTTTCTGAGGGTCCTTGCTGCTCTGACAAGATGAGTGAATGAGTGGGAGTGAGTGTGAAGAGGAAAATTTACTCCCTAGAATCCCTCACAGCCCAGGCTGAATAGGGAACTCAGATCCTGTTTCTTGAAAAGTAACAACAAATCGGACTTCCTTAAGCTTCATTTCAGTACTCATACCATTGGTGGGTGCAGAGAACATAGAGAAGGAATATAGACCCTTATCCAGCAGGGCTCATAGGCTAGTAAAGGGGTAGAGGAAGGGCAGACAGAAAAGCAACTATCTGTGGTACAACAGGCTAAATGCCCAAAAGTGCTTATGCACTTGACCTTACTTCACATACCATGGGTTTGTTTGACAGGTTCTTACTGAGGCCCTAGTATGTGCTAGGCACCATTCTAAGTGCTGGGGAATGGACAGTGAACAAGTCAGATGAGATTCCTGCCCTCCTGATACTCACATTCCAGTGGAGGAGATGTACAATCAACAGCATAACTGATAAGTATCAAATAAATAAGCAGAATCATCCCAGACAGCAGAAGGTGCTACGAAGACTGTGAAACAGGATTATGACAATATGTGTAAGGAATGCCACTCTACAGTGAGAGAGTAGACACGGCTTCTCTGCAGAGGCAGCAGCTGAGTTGCTGTATTGATATAAACGCATCACCTGGTGGGGAGGAATCCAAGAGTGGAGCACACCAGCCAGAGGAAGCAGCAAGTGTGAAGCCATAGGGCAGAAACAAGCAAAGAATGATGAAGGCTCAGGAAGAAGGCTGCTCTGGCTAGGAGGGAGGGAGTGAGAGAAAAGGCAGAGGCTTAGGAGACTCAGCATGAGGGGACTGAGACACTTGTTTAGGCACAGGATAGCAGCAGGGGTCCCCACACCCAGGAAT
Source organism: Erinaceus europaeus (assembly GCF_950295315.1). Lineage (NCBI taxonomy): Eukaryota > Metazoa > Chordata > Mammalia > Eulipotyphla > Erinaceidae > Erinaceus > Erinaceus europaeus. The sequence continues at coordinate 49,631,705 of NC_080174.1, read as the reverse complement.
GAAGATGAGTAGTATTAATCCAGTTCTTCAAACTACCCTCCATGATAAACTAAATATCAGCCTTTTAAATAAAGACAGGATCACCTGCAGGGATGTGCTGAGCCATAGGCAGAGGCCTGAGGCAAAGGGCAAATCGGGAATCCTGATCTTGTTTGAAATGTTGAGATGCTGTCTTCCCTGGACTCTTGTTGCTGTTTACTGTGGACACCGTCACGGCAGAAAGTGTGTCATCTGCAGTGAACATCATGGCCTCCACCACCAGCCAGAGTTCTGATGCTGCTGTGCATTCACAAGCTCAGCTCAGCGGTGGGGCCAGCATCTTGACTTTGATTTCTCCACTGGAAAATGGAGATGATGATAGCCGTGGTTGAAAGGCTGAAATGATAAGGTGGTTGAAAGGGTGAAATGAACCCATGTAAGCAAAGAAAGGGCTGGGAGCTGCACCAAGCCCATGGGAACTGCCCAGAGAATACTGGTTGTTGGTCATAGCGACAGTGGGGGTTACAACCTTGGTTTCCTTCAGAAGCTTGAGTCTAGAAAAGCAGAAGCCTAGGACAGGTCAGCCTAGGGCAAACTCCTTGAATGACCAGAGAGGAGACTGTTGGAAAACTCCCAGCAAAAGGCAGAAAGATGAAAAAGAACTTAGATTGGGAGAGAGAGTATCTTGTATACATCTATCATTGGGGAGATGAGAGGTTGTACCTATGTGTCAACAACTATACTATAAAGCTAATACCACCCCAATAAAATGGGAAAATAAAAAAGTTAAAGCAACAACAACAGTGGGATGTAGCCTTCAGGGGCTAGTGGTAGCTTACTTGAAAGAGCGCTCATCTTACCAGGTACAAGGACCCAGTTCAGGCCCCTGGTCCCTCACTGCCTGCATGGAGGGAACTTCACAGGTGGTGATGCAGTGCTATAGGTGTCTCTCTTTCTCTAGCTCCTTTCTCTCCTCTTTCCTTCTCGATCTCTCTGTCTATATTCAAAATGAAAGAAATATTTTAAAAGTAAGTAAGTAATGTAAAAAATGGTGAGAAGATGGTAACAGATCCTGAAGATACTTAGGAGACTCCACAGGACTCAGTGGGTTTTGAGCTGTGAAAGATGGAGACAGGGGTGAAGGTAGGGATGAGGATAGACTGGAGGGTGCCCAGCACCAGCTGTGATCAGGCCTGGCCTGGTGCTGGCCTGTCTCCACCCCAGCCTTGTGTGTTCCAGAGGGAGCTGAAGGAGCAGCTTCAAGCTCTGCAAGACAGCGAGCGGGAGCACACCGAGGCACTGCAGCTGCTCAAGAGACAGCTGGCGGAGACCAAGGTGAGCCGGTGCATGTATGTGTCTGTGCGCGGTGGGGGGTGGGGGGAGGGGGAGGGGGAAAACACCTATCTGGGTAAGAGGGACTAGGCTGCAGTCCTGCTGTGGGGGCAGGGTGTCAAGAGCCCAGACTGACATGGGGTTCTGTGAAAGGCAGATGGGGTAGGTTCCATTCAAAGGTGGATGGGGGTGAAGATTTGGGTTCATTGTCATTCCACCTTTTCCCTTCCTACTTTGGATAGAAGCTGAGGTGAGAACTGGGCTCTCTCAGAAGACCCCCCCCCCTCAGTGGGGTAGGGCTCTGGAGAGGGGAGACTTCAAAACATATTGTGAGGTTGTCTGCCCATTGTCTGCCCAGGGAGTTCAGGATGGAATCATAGTAGCAGCTGCAACATGGTGGTTGAAGGCAGTAAGATATAAAGCAGGACAAATTGTTTAATAAGCAGGAAGGTAGGAATAGAACAGATGAAAGTAAGGGTCTTTGAGTGGGAAGAAGCTAGAAAGTCTACTTTAGGTATGTTTCAGGGGGCCATGACTTTAGTCATTTTTACCTGAGCCTGATAGTTAACACACAGGTGGACTAAGAATATTGTCTGGTTAGATGGTGTCAGAATTGAGAATAGGGCTAGAAAGCTGGATTAGGGCAGAGAGTAGCTCCCAAACATGAGGAAACTATATAAATACCATTAACTTAACCCCACTGATCTGACCTAGGACACTATATATATATTCATATTTAGCACAGGAGCCTGTGTAACCTCTGATTCCATGTCAGTTTGAGCTCACAGTCCATGGTCACAGATGGGAACATTCTAGGCTGCACTGATTTCAAGACCAGTCTTCTTCAAGTGGCAGAGCAGGCTAACCAGCCTCCCTTCAGAGAATAGGCCATCCCTACCATTGCTGCTCTACATTTAGGACAAGGTTCTGGAGAGGCCCACAAGAGGGCTTATGATGATGTTCCTGATGGAAGTGACCAGTGATGGTGGTGAGAATGATCTATTAGAGGACCAGGCCCATCATATCTATGTGGGAATCCAAGGATTCCCTGCCTAGAACTCCAGATAATGGTGTGGCTTGGTATTAACCAAAAAGGCCATCATTAAAGTGAGGGAATCTCTTGCTCTTATCTAGCTTTGTAGTCCTTTGTTTATCCAGTGAGGTTAGACTTTCTCCCAGTTGTTACATCATTGAATGTCATTTGTTGTATCCAAACCAGTAATGGGTTTATGGGATCTGACCTCAAATTAGGGAGGGAGAAGCCTTTTGTTTAATGGGGTCTTGCCTAAGGAGCTCACTTTGAACTTGTTGCCTCTCAGCCCTGTGAATGACTGTGGCCTCACCCTTGACCACATCTCCCTTCTGAAGCTCAGGCCAGGTAGAAAGGGCCTCTGGGAGTACAACCCTGCAATAATTAGAAGGGGTTTGGGTTTCCTGTTTCATTTAGTTGGCCATTTATTGAGGTGTGCAAGACTATATGCATTAAATTGTATATTACTGTGTGCCCTAAATGTGAAGTTCTGGGTTTTATTTCCTGACATTGCCTGTGCCAGAATGATGCACTTCTCTTCTTCTCTATCATAAGTAAGTAAATAAGTAAATGCTAAAAATAAATATTTATGATACCAGACCACATGTACACCACCAAGGCTGCAATTTCTCTCTTGCACTGCACATTCAATATCCACCCCCAGAATCATAGATGGGAAGAGTTAATATAGTGATTATGTTAAATATTGTTCATGCCTGAGGCAACAAAGATCTTAGGTTCAATCCCTAGCACCATTATAAGCTGGAACTTTGATGAGGACTGATGAGGTCTGGCACAAAGAAAAAAAAAAAAACCCTCAGTCTATTTTTGTTTGACTTTGTTTCTTCATATCTCATATAAGTGAGATCATCTGGTATTTATCATTCTGGCTTATTTTGGTTAGATACCCCCCCCCCCCAGTTCTTTCTCTGTGTAGCAAAAGGCAAGATTTCATCTGTTTGTATCACTGAGTAGTTTTCCCTTGTGTAAATACACCACATCTGCTTTCTCTACTCAGCTGTCACTGGACACTTGACTTGTTTACATATCTTGGCTGTTTTGAATAACACTGCTGTGAACATAGGTGTGCATTTTTCTTTTCAAATGAGGGAATTTGTGTTCTTTGGAAAGATACATCAGAGTAGGGCTGAAAGTCTTGTTTCTTGATCAGAGAGGAAGCTCTGGGTTCACAGTTGTGGGTTCTGATCCAGCCACTGACTTGCTGTGTGACTGAGTAAATTAAATACTTTAATATTCAAAGTGGGCCCCTAATATTTACATTGAGATAGTAGAGACTGCCAGGCCTCTTTCTAGGTCTTCTGGATCCAAGAATCCTTCCAAGAAGCTCCCTCTCAGTCTCCGCTTCCCTACTCCTGTCCCCACCCCACCATCACCAGATAGATACCTCATTAACTGGAAGGCTTGCTTCAGTGTCTGCCCTGTCTTTCTGGGACCAAGAACTAGGGATCCAGGCCTGGCTGCTAAACTCTGGCATGATATTAGCAAGGATGGCACTGCCAGAAGTAGCTGGAATCAGGCCTTTGGAATGCTCTGTTCTCTGGAGATTACCCTGGGGCCTGTAACCAGCCATCAGGGGTCCATATCTGCGTCCCAGCTTGGCCACTAACCCTGCTGTTGCCTCTCAGGAAGGTCCTGGCAAGCATTTCTTGAGAAAACATTCCTGAGTGACTCTAGGCAGAGCCCTCAGCAGGCAACAGCTGAGAAACAGTCTCTAGACTCTGGCCTGTGTGTTTCTCACAGCCTCAGTTTCCCTATCTGCCTTCTAATCCTGCTCCTCTCAGGTGAAGAGAAGCAAATAGAGATGTCTAGCGGAATGCGAGAAAGATATTATGGTCTGTTTCTTCTCCTCAGCATTCCTAACCACCCCCTCATTGTTTATCTCCACTGACCTCTCCTTCCCCTGCTTTCCTGTCCATCTGTCTACTTCTGGGGGTGGGGGTGGGGGGGTCCTATGGGGCCACCTTTCCCCTCCAAGCCCCCCAGCTCCACTTCCTGTCGGGACTGGGGTGTTTATACAAGAAATGCCTATGGATGCTTTGGAGGTCATATTTCACCTGGTGCCTGACTCACTTTCCTGTAGTGCCTGCCCCTCCAGCAGGGCCAGCCAACTCGCCTGTCTGATCTCCCTCCCCAGGCCCAGTGTTTTCCTTGGTCGACCCTGTGGAGTGATGCATTCTTGGCAGAGTTTTTCTGAAATGGTCCCAGCTCCTCTAAGCTCCAGCATGTTCCCAGGGACATCGGGGTGAGCTGGGGGGGGGGGGAGGGGGGCTGAGAAGGTGGAGGAACTGCTTTTCCAGCTCCAGAACCAGAGGGATTGGGATTGGGGGAGGGGGTGTCTCTGCCCTAGAAAGGACTACAGTAAATGGGGCTGACTCTTTCTCTGTGATGGGAACTGAGTCTCCCATTGATTGTCTCTCTGTGGTGGCAGAGATTCCTTGAACCCAGAACTGTGCTACCACATTATCAATACTTGTAGACTACATGGGGGGGGGGGGACTACATTTTATTTTATTTTATTTTATTTCATTTATTGCCTCTAGAGCTATTGCTGGGGCTTGGTACCTGCAATACAAATCCACTGCTCCTGGAGACCATTTTCCCCATTTTGTTGCCCTTGTTGTTATTATTGTCATTGCTGTTGTTGTTGTTGGACAGGACAGAGAGAAAGAGAGAGAGAAGGGGAGACAGAGAGGGGGAGGGAAAGACAGACACCTGAAGACCTGTTTCACTGCCTGTGAAGCCACCCCCCCGCAGGTGGGGAGCCCAGGGCTCGAACCTGGATTCCTTACACAGTCCTTGTACTTCACACCATGTGCGCTTAACCACCTGACCCCCTGGGGGGACTATTTTTTGAGGTGGGAACTCTATTTTATCATCTATGAAGCTGAGGCACATGGAGCTTGAGGGACTGACCTGTGGACCCTCAGCTTGTAAGAATCCTATTGAGAGCGTGTGGCCCAACTTTGTGTGTTTGAGCCTTAGCTGAGTGTCCTCAGCACAGTCTCTAATTTTGTGGACAGGCAGGTCCGGGGGACCCATTGAGAACATACATGGAGCTCTTGGGTGACTGTTACCCTGATGCTCACTTTCTGAGCTGCTTTTTCTCCTGTTCTTGCCTGTCTTTCCTTGTCCTAAGGCCACTAGACTCCCAACTAGAAAGAAGATAGGGGGTCGGGTGGTGGTGCACCTGGTTGGGCGCATCTGTTGCAAAGCGCAAGAACCTGGGTTTGAACCTGGGTTCGAGCCCTATCCCCACTGGCAAGGGGAAAGCTTTGCCAGGGGTGAAGTAGTGCTGCAGGTATCTTTGTCTCTCTCCCTTCTCTTATCAATCCCTTCCCTCTCAATTTCTGGATGTCTCTACCTAATAAATAAATAAAGATAATTTTAAAAGCTTATATAAAAAAAGAAGATAAAGCACAGAGCAGGCTGTAGTACACCTGGCAGAATACACACATTGCCAGTGCGCAAGGACCCAAGTTCAAGCCCCTGGTCCACACCTGCAGAGGGAAAGCTTCACAAGAGGTGAAGCAAGTCTGCAAGTGTCTCTGTCTCTCTCCTTATCTAGATACCCCCCTCCTCTCAATGTATCTCTTTCTCTATCAGGAAAGTAAGGAAGGGAGGGAGGGAAGGAAGAAAGGGGGAAAAGCCTCCAGAAACAGTAGGTTTGCTGATAATCCTGGTGTCACAAAGAAAGCTAGAGGGCTCCCACCTCTGCAGAGCAATCTTGGTCTTGACCTTTCCCTTTGCCTCTCAGCCTATGCCAGACCCTAAGAACATGCAGGGCCAAGGAAATGCCACTCCTACCTGGGACAGACTCTCCTTTGCAAGCCAGGAAGTACCTAAGATGTGGGACATTTAAGTGTCTACAAAAGTCAGGGAATGTGTTGCAGAGAAGGAAGGTTTCAGACTAGGTCTTCTAGGATGAGCAAGAGTCTGCCAGTTGAATAAAGGATTGATTAGTGCCGGCAGGAGGGGTCATTTTAGGCAGGTAGATTATAATACAGTGGCACTAGGGAATAAACTGGGATCCAATTGAAAAGTTTGAACTGCCAGGTTAAGGGATTTAGCATTTTACAAGTCATCAAGGAACCAAGAAATGTGTCTAAACTCAGGATTCACAATGACTCGATTTACACATTAGAAGGATCACTCAGGTGATAAGTTTGTGGGCCAAGCACAGAATTGACTTGTGTACCAAAGTGAGTTGGAGGGGAGTCCAGGGGGACATGTGGAATAGGCAGTTGGGAAGACCAGTGTGGTGCTCAGGGGTCTTGCAAGGCTTTGAGTATGAACTTGGGGGCTATTCTCAAAGCAGTGAGAGTTGGAGAGGAGAGAAGTTGTGCAGGGGGAGAATGAAAGGGTTCCCCTAACAGAGCGCTGGGGCATCATGGGTGCCGCAGGTGGTAGAGAGCCAGCAGCCATATAGGCAGGAAGCAGGCCTGAGCTTGCAGATGGTAGGAGGTGGCCAGTGAGCCAAAAGCTGCAGCAGGGTGGTCAAGGTTGAAGCAGCAGGGCTGACTGTGGGACTTGGGGGCTTTGGGGAGGACAGCAGCAGATGATTCAGGGAAGACAGGCCACATTTGTCCCACCTGTGATCCTCGTCTGCAGACATCGGGGCCCTCCCCAGTGAGGGGGCTCAGGGAAGCCCAGGCAGCTTAGTTGCTCGTCCCCAGCCTATCCACCCCCTTTGTCTGCCTGCCGTGCTGGGTGGGCATGCGCTGGGAGGCTGGCCCACTGCCAGCAGCTCTTCCTGCAGTCCAGCAGCTGATGGAAAGGGAACAGGCCCTAATTGAGCCTTTGTCAAAGCCTCCCACAGAGTCCTGGACACTGAACACAGCAGGGTCCCTGACTCCGTGAACTCCCAGCCAAATCCCACAAAGTTAAATTGCAAAGGCAGGCCCCACACGTGGCTGCAGCCGCACTTCAGTACCCGTTGTTCTGATTCTCTTGTTCTGGTCTATTCCCTGCATCCGAAGTTGACACCCTGCCTATGCTTTGGGCCCACAGTTCAGAAATCATATCTCAGCAAAGACTGTAGGACATGCTTGTGAGAATTGGTGTCTTTGCTTGCAGTAGGCTGACTGTTTCCTTGAACAATTGTCCTTGAACAATGCCTGCCTGATGTTTTTGTGAATTCTCCCTTATTGAATTATAACCTTGCAATGGAATTATGTTACCCTTCTCACATGTCATAAAACCAGGTAGTGGTGCACCTAGTTAAGTGCATGCATTACAGTGTATAAGGAGCGAGTTCAAGCTCCCAGTCCCCACCTGCTGGGGGGAGGGGAATTCATGATTGGTGAAGCAGGCTGTAGGTGTCTCTTCCCGTCTGTCTCCCTTTTCCTTTCAACCTCTCTGTACAAAATAAATAAACAAATAAATAAATTACTTTTAAAAAATTCAAGTTTAAGAGCTGTCGAGTAGGTGGAACAGAGATAGAGCACTGGTCTTGCATACACAATGCCCTGAGTTCATGACCAAGTGGTCTCTCTTACTTTCATAAAATGAAAAGTAAGCAAAGAGAAAAAAGAAACTCAAGTGGAGAGATGGTAGGTGACTGAGGTTGCCACAGCTAGAGCTCCTAGAGCCAGGATTCTTAGTCTTTGAGTGCCAGGTGCCTGTGGTCTTCACCCCTGAGCTTCCTCCTGAGTCTGATAGTGCCCTCAGGGCAAGGAACAACTCCCCAAAGTCCTGCCTGCCTCCTGTGATAATGGTGAGGCAAGGCAAGTGGCTGTCAGGATCTGCCTAACACATGGCAGTTTGTAAAAGCCCTTCTATATCTGTGGTTTCTATCTAGTCATTTTCATTTAAGTCCTGTGAGTGGTTTTTTTTTTTAATAGTGTCCCAGAGAGATTGAGAAGGAAGGGGGAGATAGAAGGAGAGAGAAAGAGAGACACCTGCAGCACCACTTATGAGATTACCTCCACTGTTCCCCAGAGGTAGGGAGTGGGGACTTGGGACTTGAACCTGGGTCCTTTCACATGGTAGTGTATGTAGTCTACTGAATGCTTCCCTGCTTGGTTGGTCCCACATGACTGTTTTTTTTACGATAAAGACTGCAACTGTATCCAGACTGAGCTTAAAATTTTCTCCCTGACTCCCATCCCTATCACTTCTTCTCCCAGAAATTTGGCATCTTCCTCAATAGCTCTATCTCCTGCACCCCTACAGTCAGTCACCAGGGCTGGAGAGGGATCACCCTTAAATGTCTTTCAGGTAGCATCTATTGCTCCTCTGGTTCAAACCTGCTTTTATCACCTGGGCCATTTTATTAGCTTCTGAATGGGCCACATAGAATCATTTCCCGTTCCTAGTCATGCTAGTCCTTTCAGGCCACTGTGATTTTTGCATATGCCTTTCTCCCCATCTGTTGTGCCTGTTCTCTCAGCATGCCAGGGGGCTCCTTCTCTGACCTAGGCATCACCCATCTCCTCTCTCTGACTTAAGCCCACATGTCTCTCCCTATAGTCTTCCACCAAAAGCCTGCGGACCACCATCGGGGAGGCCTTCGAGCGCCTGCACCGGCTGCTACGTGAGCGGCAGAAGGCCATGCTGGAGGAGCTGGAGGCTGACACGGCCCGCACGCTGACTGACATCGAGCAGAAAGTGCAGCGCTACAGCCAGCAGCTGCGCAAGGTGCAGGAGGGGGCCCAGATCCTGCAGGAGCGGCTGGCTGAAACCGACCGGCACACTTTCCTGGCTGGGGTGGCTTCACTCTCTGAGAGGTAAGTGTCCACCTACTTACCTGACTGGAGGCATCTTCTCAGCTCATGTGGTGTCATGGGAGTGGAAGCAGATGGAATGGTTAGCAGAGAATTCAGTCAGTCACATCTTCATCAAACATACGCTTAGCTGCTATGTACCACAACCTGGGCTAAAGTACTTATATAACTATACATAACTATATATATATATATATATATAATAGTTATAATCACATATTAGTTGTGTTGCAATGTTACTTATATTAGAAATGCATGGGGCTGGGAGATAGCATTGTGGTTATGCAAAAGACTTTCATGCCTGAGGTTCAATCCCCAGCACCACTATAAGCCAGAGCTGAGCAGTGCTCTAGTAAAAGTAAATAAATAATACAATGTTTAAGTAGTAAAAATGCATGCATGGTATTATATTATAGCTGATATTATAAATGATAAATAATCATGTTTATGTTATTGCTACCCTATTGCTATCCTTAGAGGTAGTTACCATGGTCAAACCCATGACAGATGTGGAAACTGAGGTACTGAGTTCTACTTGTCCTGGCCCTTCATCCCATATGCGAAGGAGCCAGGATTCAATCTCAGGTCTTTCTAGTCCCAGGCCCATTTTAACAATACTAATAACACTTTTATTGGTTTGTTGATTCTCATGTATCATATGCTGACTAAGAGTCAAGTGCTATGCTAAGAGGATACAGCCATCACACCATGTAATCCTCACAGAAATCCTGGAAGGCAGGTGCTACCACAGTCCCCACTTTGTTTTGTTGTTGCTATTATTATTATTTTATTATTATTGCCACCAGGTTTATATCTGGGTCTTGATGCCTCCACAATTGCACCACTCCCAGCAGCTATTTTTCTTTTTCTTTTTTTTTCTTTAGAGTGTGTATGTGAGAGAGAAAGAGAGACACCATAGCACCACTCTGCCACTTGTAAAGGTCCCCCCCCATGACTCCCATGTGGTAGCCTGGGGTTGGAACCCGGGCCCTTACACGTTCTAACATGTACTCTACTGGATGAGTCCCCTGCTGGCTATTTTTGTTGTTTGTAATATATAACTGGGAAATGAACTGAGGGCCTTGCATACACACAGCGTTGCTGAACATATTCTCTGGCCCAGTTTTTTTAGTCTACATCCTTAGAGAGGAAGAGAGATGGAAAGAGAAAAGAGAGATATATAGAAGAGAAGGAGGAGAGGGAGAGGGGTGGAGAGATGGGGGCTTTTAGGTCCTGGAACATGATGATAGATCTAATTTGAGGGTGAGAGTGTTTTGCAGATACCTATGTTGGTGAGATGAGAAATTGTATCCATGTGCCAACAACTATACTGAACTGTACTATATACCATTAACCTCCTAATGAAATATATATACATATATATGCAAAAAAGAAAGGAAGGACAGAGAGCAAGGAGAGAATGAGAGAGTCACCAAAGCTTGAACACCACTGTGCCACCCATGGAGTTCTCGTAAGTTTGCTTTGGTGTTCCCGTATGGTATCAGGGATTGAACCTAGAACTTCAACCATGGTAAGTTTACTTACTAAGTTACCTCCCAGACCCCCCACACACACACACACACACTGTGCCCATTTGAAAGATGTACTGCTAGCCCCAGAGATGATGGCTCAATATGTACAGTGCATGTCAAACCCTAGGCTCCACCCCTCGTAACACAGAGCACTGAGGAAACTCTACGGATGGTGGAACAGTGGTTTCTTTCTCTCTCTTTCCTCTCCTCTACAATAAATAAGCAAATCTTTTAAAAGAAATAATTAAAAATACTTAAAGAGGAGGAGAGCCAGGAGGTGGCATAGCAGGTAGTATGCCAAACGTGTGCATAAGGTCCCAGTTTCAGCCCTGGCACCACATGTGCCAGAGTGATGCTCTAGTTCTCTCATTCTATAAATAAATAAATAAGTAAATAAACAAATACTTTAAAAATTAAAACAAACTGTAGCTAGTAGCTAAAGAAGCAGGAGTGGCACAAACAAGCACATGAATCTGGACCCAGCAGGCTTCATACGCGTGTCTGGAGGTGGCTGTAGAGCTCTGGGACTTGAAGGGATCGGGCGCCCAATGCAGGTGGCTCTCCCGCTCTCTCCTTCCAGGCTCAAAGGGAAAATCCACGAGACCAACCTGACGTATGAAGACTTCCCCACATCCAAGTACACGGGCCCCCTGCAGTACACCATCTGGAAGTCTCTGTTCCAGGACATCCACCCAGGTAAGGCCCTGGCTGGCTCCCACTTACCAAGAAGGGCCAGGAGAGGCAAGGCTTGTTGTGATCTCCAGATTGGCAGGGCTCATCCCAAGCTGGCCTGCTCTATAGGCAACACGGGAGCAAGGAAGAGAGGGGCAGAGTGCTTTGCTGAGTACCTGCTGTGCCCCAGGGATTGCTGGATACCTACACAATCAAACAACTCAGTGAATTCTAGTACAACCCAACAAGATAGGTTCTATTAGTGTACTCATTCTCCAGCTGAAGAGAATGAGGGCCTAGGTAGTTTGTTCATTCATTCATTCTTTTTAATGACACATAAATGAATAATTTCTATTATTAATGACTTAACATTGGCCTACAGAATTGTAAGACTTCAGAGGTGTAGTTTTATTTTATTCATTTACTTCACCACTTTCATCACCAAAGGTCAGTGTCCTCATCCCCACTCCCACAGATAACCACTGTAGTTCTCTCACAGTCTTGAAAATAGGTTGACTTTTTTCCCCCCACATCTGTATGTTCAATTGTGTGTATTCCACATATGAGTAAAACCATTCTGTAGTTGTCATTCACCTCCTTACTTGCTTCACTGAGCATGATCTTCTCCAGTTCCATCCACTTTATCCCAAAGGACACAACATCATCCTTTTTATTGCTGCATAATACTCTCTCAAGTAAATGTCCCATACAGGTATATGCAACTCACTGCACACACCACCAAAGTTTCTGTGCCCCTTATTCCCTCTGATGACTATCATAGTTCGCTTCATAGCTGCTCACAGGTCGGTAACTGTATTTTTTTTCTTTTGCAAGTTATTGGCTTTAGTTAGCTGTTTTCTAAGCAGGAACAAAACCATATGGTCTTTGTCTTTTATCTCTTTATGTCACTGATCATAATCATCTCCTGGTCCATCCACTTTGACCTGAAAAACATGATATCATCTCTTAATTGCACAGTAGCATTCATTAAATGTATGTCCCATGATGTCTTTTTATTTTATTTTATTTTATTTTGCCTCCAGGGTTATTGCTGAGGCTCGGTGCCTGCACTATGAATCCACTACTCTTGGAGGCCATTTTCCCCATTTTGTTGCCCTTGTTGTTTTTGTTATTGTTATTGTCCTTGATATTGTTGGTAGGACAGAGAGAAATGGAGAGAGGAGGAGAAAACAGAGGGGGGGGGGAGAAAGATAAGACACCTGCAGACCTGCTTCACCACCTGTGAAGTGACTCCCCTGTAGGTGGGGAGCCAGGGGTTCGAACCGGGATCCTTATACCGGTCTTTGTGCTTTGCACCACCTGCGCTTAACCCGCTGCACTACCGCCCAACCCTCCCCCAAGACTTCTTTATCCAGTCACTTATCAGTGGATATTTAGGTTGCTTCCAGCTTTTGGCTATTGTGAATAGTGCACCATTGTGAGCATAGGGGTGCAGGTGTCCCTTTGAATTAGCATTTTATGCCCTTGGATGTATGCCTAAGGGTGGTATTTGTGGGTCAGAAGGCATTTCCATTTTCATTTGCTTATTGACTCTCAATACTGATCTCCGAGCGAGGCCGCACTAGTTTGTATTCCCACAGTGTATCAGAGTTCTTTTTCATTCACATCCTCACAAACACTTTTTGATGTGGTCCATTTTCACAGGTGTGAGGTGGCATCTCATTGTGGCTTTAATTTGCATTTATCTTTTTTTTTTTTTTTGGTCATCCCTGGGGCTTCATTTACTCTGGGTCAACTTCTTCAGATATCAAGAAACAGAGTAGGAAAGACTCCATTGTTGTGGGAGCTAGGTTTGGGTCTTGCTCATGACAAAACAGGTATTCTCCCAGATGAGATGTCTTGCCAGCATTTCTCATGATGACTTTTAAAAATACTTTTCAGGGCATAGAATGAGAGAGGAAGAGTGGAGATATGGGGGGGGGGGGGCGTCAGAGAGATGGCCAGGCTATAAGGATATGTAGGCAGCGTGGAAACTTGTGATAGCGGAACCACTGAAGAGTTTGGAACAGTGAGATGGCATGAGCTGGTTTAAGATTTTAAAGAATCCCCCTGGCTACTGAATTGAGGACAGACTGGAAGGGACAAAGGGTGGAGGCTGGGAAACTGGCTAGGAGGCTCCAGGTAAGGGGTGATGGTGGCCTGGAGCAGGGTGGTGGCAGGAGGGTTGGTGAGAAGTGATCAGATTCAAGATAAATGTTGAAGGGACAGCCAACAGGATTTGCTAAAGGACTAACTCTCTAGTGTGAGAAAAAAGAAGACTATGGGAGTTTGGGCCAAGGTGACTGGAAGGATGGCGTTGTCTGGATGTAAAGTTCTCGCTGCCAATGAGGTATATAATTTCTTGTGTGGGGTAGATAGTTGCGATTGTAAGCCTGCACTATAGGAGAAAGGTCAGGGCTGGCATCATCAGTGCATGGATATATTTAATGAACCTAGATGAGATCACTAGGAAGTAAAGACAGAAAGCACCACTTTAATATTTAGAGCCTGAGGGCACTCTTAGAAGTCAGGGACAAGAAGGGAATTCAGCCAAGGATAGGAGGGAGGAACAGCCAGAGACGGGAGAGGGAGAGGGAGAGGGAGAGGGAAAGAAAGAAAGATTATGTTCTGGAGGTCAAGCAGAAAAAAACAAAAAGTATTTCCAGGAGAAGAGATTGGCTGGTCGCAGCAAAGTCTGCTAAGCTAAATGTGGAAGTAGCCAGAACTGGTGATTCTCCTGATTTAGCGTCATGGTGGTGCTTAGTGTCCTTGACAAGAGCTTCAGCAAAAGGGGCAGAGGGGACAGTGAAATAGCTAATTGAATAGTACACTGCTGTGTGTGGGGGTAGATAGCATAATGGTTATTTATGCAAAGAGACTGTCATGCCTGAGGCTTTGAAGTCCTAGGTTCAATCCCCTGCACCACCACAAGCCAGAGCTGAGCAGTGCTGTGGTAAAAAAGGAAAAAAAAAAAAAGTACACTGCTTTGTTAAGTACATGACCCAGATTTGAGCCTGGCTCCAATGGCATTGAAGGAAGCTTTGGTGCTGTGGTATTTCTCGATTTCACTCTCTCTGTCTCTATCAAAAAAATAGGGGGGTGCAGATAGCATAATAGTTATGCAAAGAGACTCTCATGCCTGACGCTCCAAAGTCTCAGATTCAATCCCCTATACCACCATAAGCCAGAGCTGAAAAGTACTCTGTTTAAAAGTAAGTAAATAAATAAATAAATACAATTTTAAATATTTCCCTTTTGTTGCCCTTGTTGTTTTATTGTTGTTGTTATTGATGTCCTTGTTGTTGAATAGGACAGAGAGAATTGGTGAGAGGAGGGGAAGACAGAGGAGGAGAGAAAGATAGACACCTGCAGACCTGCTTCACCGCCTTTGAAGTAAATCCCCTGTAGTTGGGGATCTGGGGGCTTGAACCATGATTCTTATGCCAGTCCTTGTGCTTTTGCGCCACCTGCGCTTAACCCGCTGCACTACTGCCCGACTCCCATAAGTACAATTTTTAAAAAGGGGGGGTATAGTACAGGGCTGGGCAGTGGGACATATTTGGTGGAGAGAACACATTACCATGCACAAGGATCTGGATTTAAGTCCCCGGTCCCCACCTGCAGGGGAGAAGCTTCACAAGATATAAAGCAGTGCTACAGCTCTCTCTCTCTTTCTCTCTCTTTCCCTATCTCCACCTTTCCTTTCAGTTTCTCTGTCTCTATCACAAAGGAAAATAAATGGAAAAAATGACCACTGGGCAGTGGTGGATCCAACCTGCAGGCACTGAGCCCCAGAGATAATAACCCTGATGAAGGTAAATAATCAGGGAGAGGGAAAAATCTGATGGGAGGCCATGCGAGAGAGATGAGAAGAGGAAATCGAGTCAGCAAGTGGGGACAAGGTCTTTAAGGAGGGGAATTTAAGGAGAGGTGAGAGAACGTGGCAGAGGTGGTTTGTTCAAGACAGCAGAAAGCACTGTGTGATTGTGGGTGGTGGTAAGGGAACAGTAGCAGAAGGAGAAGGAGAAGTTGGGCTTAAGAGATTTGCTGGCAAGACAGGCAAGAGAAGGCGGGATCTGCTGCTGCATCTTCTGACACCTCAGAGAGTTCATCTTTGGGGGACCAGAGAAAGCAAAATAAGGTGAGTGCTGGGGCAGAAGGGTTTGTGGGGGTCATATCCACCTCCCCCAGCAAAGTAGGGAACAAGATCATCAGCTGAGACGAAGCTGGGCCAGAGAATGCAATGGGAGGTGTGCCAAGAGAGGACAAGGTCTGTGGGTTCCAGTAGAGTCCATCGATCCTGGCCCTGGGAGTTCAGTATCTTCCTCAAATCACATAGGGGCTTCAGATTTTAGCCTGTTGGCAGCAGAGAACCTTGTGTGTCTGGAGTCAGGAGTGATATCTTTTAGAGGCAGGCCATGGATCTAGAGAGTTCTAAGAGGTTAGGACGGTTACCCTTACTTTTCCTATGGTGAAACTGAGACACAGAGCTGTGAGAAACATGATCACAATCTTTAAATGGCAACAACAAGGATGTAAATTCACATCTTTCAAACCCCAGAGCTTGTGCCCTTACTTACTGAATTAACCAGCTATTCCCTGGCCTCACACCAACTCAGGAAGGTTGCTGGGGAGACCAGGAGTCAGAGAGACTCACAGTTTTCCCATGGTCACACAGTATTCAGAGTTCTTCCCACCTGTGAGGAGTCATTCTTTTAGTCTGCAGACATTGCAGTTCCCTCAAGGCACTTCAAGGGGAGAGAGGTGGACAAGTGGACTCTGGCAGTCCTGGGATAATGGATTTACACAGTACCATAACTCCCCCCAGCCTCCAGAAGTGGCTTCAGGAGGCTGTGAGTGGGCCAGGGGAGTGGCCAGTAAACACAGAACAGATGGTAGTTAAGTGGAGCGCTAAAGGCCGAAGGGTTTGCCAAGTGGAGAAGGGTGAGGAGCTGAGTCAAAAGCAGGATGAAGAACAGGGACATAATGACCCCAGGATCTTCACAATTGGGCCAGCTAGGTATGGATGGAGAGGGACCAAGGGCAAGCACTGTGGGTGAAAGCTGCACAAAAGTCAATGTCCACTGTAGGGAACTGAAGGTCTGAAGACCTCACTGGGTACATCTTAACTCATCCATAGGAGCAAGGAGATACCTCCTAGTATTCTTTTTTTTTTTTTTTTTTTATGCAGTTCCATGCAGGGAATGAACCCAGGGCCTTGCACAATTCCATTGAGCTACCTAGTAGGCCCAATTTTGTGATTTGTTGTTTTTGTCATTACTGGGGCTTCACTGCTCTGGGCTGAAATTTTTAGATAGTAAGAGGCAGAGACAAAGGCAGAAAGGGAAAGAGATCATAGTACCAAAGCTTTCCCCCATGCCATGGGGGCCAGGCTCAAAACTGGGTCATGTGGCTGACAAAGCAGGTGTACTGCCCAGGTCAACTACCTTGCTATCCATCTGTTTTTATTTTTATTTATTTATTTATTTATTTATTTGGGGGGGATGGTAAGGAGACACTAATGCGCCAATTCATCATCCATTAAGTCCCCTTGAGCAACCAGGGAGATAACATAGTGGTGACGCTAGAAGACTTTCATGCCTGAGGCAACAAAAGTCCCAGGTTCAATTCCCAACACCACCATAGGCTACAGCTTGGTGCTGCTCTAGTAGAAATAAAAAATTCCTTGGTCCTGTCTATAGAGTCCCCATGTGGCACTGAGGATCAAGTCCATGATACAGCGTGGACCCACCTCCTAGTACTCATAAATCTGGATGTGTGTCCTTGTTGACAAGGACAGTAGTTGAGGACTAGACCATTTTCCAGCAGATTGGGCTTTCCTCCTAAGGTGAAGGTTTTTGTGTGCCTCCAGCTTTGGAAAACAGCTGTACTGGGACCCAGTGGGGGGAGAGACACGTGTGGGTGAGTCAGGATAAATGAAGCAAACAAGGAACCCTAGTCCCTCTCAGACACAAGCCCAACTAGCCCCGCAGGCAGGTGGTCTCAGGAGCTCCACTTGTCTCAACTGCCACATTTATGTCCCTGTTACAGCTTGGAGAGGCACTCCAGGTACATCACTCTTGACATTCAAGGCCTCACCCAATCTAGGCTCTGCCATTCTCTCATTCGCCCCTCCAAATTATTTTCAGTCACTCTGAACCATCTCCACTCTTAAATGAGTCATATTCTCCCTCTTCCATACTTTTGCATATGCTGTTCCTTTGTCTAGAACTCTGTGCCACCTCCAGTCATTGGTGGCGCTCTCTTACTCTTTTCCACATCTTGGTTTATAAACAGTCCCTCTAGGAAGTCTTCTTACATGTCCCCCCAGGTAGCATTGAGCTATCCTGGTCTCACTCTTTTATTAATGTCTGTGTTGCTTGCAGCTGACTAAGCTGTAAGCTCTGAGGAGCAGGGGTGAGTCTGATTCATTTCTGTGGATTCCTAGCAGCTACCACAGTGCATGTTGATGAATGAAGAAAGAAAGGAGTCCTAGCCTCAGTTCTGCAACTACATTAGTGCTTAGCACAAAGTAGGTGTTCTGTCAACATTGGTTGAATGAAGACACTTGGTGCACATTGTTAGTTAATTCTGAGCTTTGGTTTCTTCCTCAGTAAAACTAGGAAGAAACTATCAGGACCCACACCTGGATAGTACCTCTGCTTTTTCATGCATGCAACCCAGGTTCCAGCCCAACCACCACTGCACTGGTACTGTGGCATCCTTGCCTGCCTCCCTCTGCTTTTCCTGAAGAAGTTAGCCTGGAGGAATGAATCTCCAGTGATGATGTAAAAAAGAAGGGGGAGAGGGATGGCTGGTGGCACACCTACTTGAGCACATATATTACAGCGCACAGGAGCCGTGTTCAAAACCCCAGTCCCCACCTGCAGGAGGAAAGCTTCACAAATGGTGAAGCAGTGCTGCAAGTCTTTCTCTCTCTCTCTCTCTCTCCCTTTCTCCCTCCTTCCCCCTTTCAATTTCTCTCTGCCCTCTTATTATATAAATAAATAGTAATGAATAAATAAAGTAATTAAAACAAAACGAAAACCAAAATATCCTTGAGTTTCTAGTCTTGCCTTCTCCCTCCCTCCCAATTGAGGAAACAGATATGGGCACTTGTTGCTATCCCCTGATCAGGCTGCTCGAGCCCAGCACTAGTGACGCTTGGGGATGGTTGACATTTGTGCAAGGGGCATTCCTGTGCGTCAGAGTGCAGTCAAATGCTCTACCACTGAGCTATACCCACCCCTTCCCCCTGTCAGAGTGTCTAGCAGCATTTCTGGCCTCTACCCAACTGGATGCCCTCCCAGGCAGCTGTGACAACCAAAATGACCACCAGACAATGCCCAATGTCTCTCAGGAGATGATGTCACTCCCGCTGAGAGCTTTTCTTCAGGGAAAGCTGCTGTACAAGAAGGCCAAGGGGGCAGCGTGTGCCTGTGTCCCACCAAGGATAGGCCACAGGGGACCTTAAAGAACAGTGACCTGGTTAGCCAGGCCCCTTCCTTTCTCTATGGGCCTGGGAAATCACTCTGACTCCTTTACTGGCACTGAGGCCCTTTCTGTCCAGATGGTGGGTGCCACAGAGGACTCACCCAGGGATTCCCCAAGCTTCCTGCCTGCCTCCCCCCTAGCTTCCTGTTGGCTTACCTAACAACCCCCATCTAGCACCTGTCACTCCCCTGCATGGAACCTCCGCTCTCCACCTCAACACACACACCCTTGCCCCACCCCTCAGCTGACACAGGATCAGCTGACACAGGAAACTCTCTCAGCGCCTGGCCTGATCTCCCAGCTCCTGGGCACAAACCTCCTTCCCATCCAAGACAGGTGGCTCATTGTTCTAAAGACACCAGATGCTGCTCCCTCACTCCTGGGACCCCCTCCATCTGCTGGACTGTTCCTCACCACCCCCCCTTGATTATTTGATTCCAATCTTTTAGGGGTTAGTGTGCTCACTGCCTAGTTGTGTAGAGCACGGCAAGTTACTGCCCTCTCTGAGTCTGTTACCTCATCTGCATGTCAGGGACAATTACACTCACCTCCGAGGACAGGTATAAGAATTTAGTATCATTATTTATTTGTGATAAGAGACCTGGGACTTAGCTGTCCTGATCATCTGTTTGTTCTTCCATATGTGACTCAGCCTGTGGTTCCTCAGTCTTGCTGAACAAGCTTTCTGGAATCAGGAAAGAAGGTGGGGGAGTCAGGTGGTAGCACAGTGGGTTAAGTGTATGTGGCACAAAGCACAAGGACCGTGTAAGGATCCCGATTCAAGCTCCCAGCTCCCCACCTGCAGGGGAGTCGCTTCACAGGCGGTGAAGCAGGTCTGCAGGTGTCTTTCTCTCCCCCTCTCTGTCTTCCCCTCCTCTCTCCATTTCTTTCTGTCCTAACAATGATAACACCAATAACAACAGTAATAACTATAACAACAATAAACAAGAGAAACACAAAGGAAAATAAATAAATATTAAAAAAGAAAGTAATTTTAATAAAAAAAAAAAAAAAGGAAAGAAGGTGGTAGGAGAAGAGTTCAGTTGAGGTTCTAACTCTGCTGCCCAAGCGGCTGCTTAAGGAAACCACCCAACTCAGAGAAGTCTCCTTAGAACCTTGGTCTCCTTTTCTGAAAATCAGGCACAGTAATCTGTGTTCCTGAGGCGGCAATGATGGTCCCAGGAACTGGAGATGGTGCAAATGTTTTCTTGAATGTTCTCATTTTGAGGGTTGGGAGGCCTAAAGGACGGGAGTCTTGTAAAGGCCCAGCCAGAGGAAAGGGCTGATGGTCCTACCGCCTTCATTGAGAACAAAGAGGCACATGCCACAGGCTGCTAAGTGCTGGTGCTGGTGGCTGGGGTGGGTGGGGGGGGTCTCTGCTGCTTGGGCTGCTGCTGTGTGTGGTTGGTGAAGCCCAAGAGACACTTCCTGGGGTCTTGACAGTCCCTTCCTGAGTATCTTTTGCCCTCAAACATGGGCTGAGAACACACCTGGAGATCAGATGGGCTGTCTCAAGACCTCCTCTATGTTTTTATAAAGCAGTGTCTAAGAATTAGGAGACAACCCCCCCCCATAATAAAGAAAGAAAAAAAGAATTAGGAGAGAGCTCTGACCTATAAAATAGAAAAAGAAAATACTCTGGATTTGTTTGCCTGAGCCTGTCATCTCACCTAGGGTAGGGAGGCTGCAGGGGTGGAGAGTGAAGGAATTTCAGTCTCTGTACTAAGAGTGACTTCTCAGAAGGGGAAAAAATGTTGCCAGGCCCTGGGTTGGGTCTCTCTCTGGTCTTAAGGCTATTACTCCCATCAGATTGTCAGCTCACAGAAGGCAAGAGGGTACCCCAGACAACAAAACCTCTGTTTATGATGAAGTGAGAGGCCCTGGGACTTGAGCCAGTGTGTCAGACCCTGTTCCATCCTGACCCTTTGGGATCTAAAATCTTAAGGGTCATGCTAGCAAAGTAGCTCACTTGCAAGGGTGCCTGCTTTGCTACACCTGCAGCCCCAGGTTTGATCCCAGCCCTCATTGTACTGGAGGAAGCTTTGGTATTGTGGTGTCTCTTTTTCTCTGGCTCCCTCTTTCTATCTGAAAAGGTCCTCCCAGAATAGTGAAGTCTTTGTAAGAACACCAGACCTTGCCCCAGCTTACCTCTACTGCCAGCACTGTCCCATGAGGGGCAGGTCCCACCTCCAGGCCCATACACTTGGGGTCCCAGAGTTCAACTAGAGAATATAGAAATGCTTTTTTTTTTTTTTTAATGTTCATACCGTCCAACTGAGAGCCTGAGCGGGTGGGAGGCCTGAGAGACTAGAAGAAATAGCTGATGGTATTTCCACCTTTCAGACCCTGCGACTTCAAACAGTACTGAGCCACACTCAGGAGCTGCTGCTAAGAAGCAAGGGCTTCTTTCCTTCATCCTGTAGGCGACTCACTTTTGTGGGCCCAGCCTCAGAACTATTTATTAAACTCATCCCTCCCCACTCATCTGCGGAACCAGAAGTGAATCTATCTCTTTCTCTGTGTGTGTGTGTGTGTGTATGTATATATGTGTGTGTGTGTGTGTGTGTGTGTGTGTGTGTGTATATGTGTGTGTGTGTGTGTGTGTGTGTATGTATGTATGTATAAGATCCAAGAGCTAGGGAGTCGGGTAGCGGTAGCACAGTGGGTTAAGCACACGTGGCAGGAAGCACAAGGACCAAAGGACCGGCATGAGGATCCTAGTTTGAGCCCCCGGCTCTCCACCTGCAGGGGAGTCACTTCACAGGCAGTGAAGCAGATCTGCAGGTGTCTATCTTTCTCTCCCCCTCTCTGTCTTCCCCTCTTCTCTCCATTTCTCTCTGTCTTATCTAACAACAACAATATCAATAACAACAATAAGAACTAGAGCAACAATAAAAAACAAGGGCAACAAAAGGAAAAATTTAAAAATAAATAAAAAAAAAGATCCAAGAGCTGAACCCTCCTACCCATACTGGTCTCCCCACAAGGCCTCAGTCACTTTGTGAACTCAGAACCTTGCCATTGTGCCTACTCCCCTCTCTCTGTTGTAGACAGACACCTTGACTATAACCCACATTCCCTAAGGATGAGTGGCCCCATCTGTATCTGATTAAATTCTTCTTCTCTCCTTAGCATGCATACACACAGACACACACACACCACCCATTTTACGTCCTCCTTCTGACCATACTATGGGAATTCCCACATTCCTGTGGCAGGAGAACTTCTGGGTCTGACGAGCTGTGCTTTGAGAGCGAGACAATGGGGTGATGTCTACCACTGACTCAGTGTCATCCTTCTCATAGCTCTGTCTCTTCTAGATCTCTTGATTATGTAGCTACTGACTCTTCTGTTTACACAGCAGATTGTTTCCCTACAACCCTCTGAGTTCTAAGAACAGAAATGGGAGGAACTATGTATGTCATGGTCAGCTTTGTTAGTGAGTATCCACGCAGAAAACAACTCAGGAACTGGCACTTGCTCTCTGTTGGGAAGAGTCATTTGTTAAGGCATTTCATTTACTTTATTATTATTAATAGTAATAATTTTAACCAGAGCACTGCTTAGCTTTGGCTTATGGTGGAGCTAGGGTTTAAACCTGGAACCTTGGGCCATCTGGCAGGACATTTGTTTATATAACCATTATGCTATTTTCCTGGCTTGAGACATTTGACTGCTTTTTAAAAAAATTATTAGTGACTTAATTGTGATTTAAAAGATTATAAAATTACAGCTTTGTAGTTCCATATTGTACTCACCAAAGTTCTGTGCCTACCCCCCAACAATAACCACCGTAGTTTTCACAAAGTCTTAGAAACATTTTGGTTTTCTCTCTCTCAATCTTTCTCTCTCCACACAAGTTCATATTATTTACTTTTCGATATTCCACATGAGTAAAATCATCTGGTAGTTGTCCTTCAACTCCTTACATATTCACTAATCATAATTCACCTCCAGTTGCATTCATTATGTCCGATATCTTATTAAATTTCAGAGTAGTATTCCACTGAGTATAAATGCCATAACTTCTTTATCCAGTCATCCGCCAGTGGACATGTAGGTTGTGCCCACTTTTGTTTCTGTGCATGTATATAAATAACAAATATGACTGAAGCATCAGCTAATGCCCCAGCTAAGTGTCATCATGTTCCTTCTCCACTAGAGAAGGAAAATGCCAGAAAGCCAGATGGAAGCACCCTTCCCTTGTTCCAAGGAGCTGGTAGCTTTTACCCCCTTCTCCTCCCTTTTATCTTGCTCTGGCCTAGCAGTGGTCAACAAGGCTAAGGAGAAGCAGTTCCTCCTCTGACTTAGCGTTAGCTCCCTCAGAGAGAAGGGATAAGTGGAGGCCTTGACATGAGTTCATGAGCCTTTAAGAGTCAGACCTGCTGAGCCAGTGTGGCCAGCCCAGACCAGGTGACCTTCCTATGCTACCTGCCCAAAGAGCAACCCAAATAGGGTCAGTTTAACCTGGCAGACCTTTCTGGATGCCTTCCCCATGCCAAGCTCTACACTGGGCACTGGGCATACAAGGAAGAGCCTCATTAGGTAGAAATGTTTATGTCTTTCTGCTGCAACAGGGTGTGAGCTATAGGCACAGAAGAATATATTGTATAGTAAGAGAGGAGACCAAAGCTAAGAAATCTCAGGGAAGAGTGAACTCACTCACTGGGCAACCAGGAGGGCTTCCCAGAGGATGAATCCTGGTATTGAACCTCACGGGGAATGGTTATAATGATCAGCGAGGAGGCTGTGGAGGGAACAGGCTGAGAAAGGACTTTGGACTTGAGTGGAATTAGAAGATGGGGAATGTTGAATGAAAAGTAGGCTGATGGGCTGGGGAGACAGCATAGTGGTTATATAACAGACTCTCATGCCTGAGGCTCCAAGGTACCAGGTTCAGTCCCTAGCATTACCATAAATTGAGCTGAAGAGTACTCTGGATTTAAAAAAAAAAAAAAAAAAAGAAGCTGGAAGAGGGGGTGGGGTCAGATAGTTCATGGTCTTGTTAGTCCTGTCTGAACTGTGTTTGCTAGGTGACTTAAAAAATAGTCATGATGGGAGTCGGGCTGTAGCGCAGCGGGTTAAGCGCAGGTGGCGCAAAGCGCAATGACCTGGCATAAGGATCCCAGTTGAAGCCCCTGGTTCCCCACCTGTAGGGGAGTTGCTTCACAGATGGTGAAGCAGGTCTGCAGGTGTCTATCTTTCTCTCTCCTTCTCTGTCTCCCCCTCCTCTCTCCATTTCTCTCTGTCCTATCCAACAATGACAACATCAATAACTACAATTAAAAAAACAAGGGCAACAAAAGGGAATAAATAAATAAATAAATATTTTTTAAAATTTTTTAAAAAGTCATGTCTCAGGGCCAGTCAGTGGCAAACTTGGTTAAGCACACATATCACCATGCACAAGGACCAGGGTTCTAGACCCTACTCCCCACCTGCAGGGGGAGAACTTCACAAGCAGTGAAACTGGCCTGAAGGTGTCTATCTTTCTCTTTCCCTCTCTGTCTCCCCTCCCCTCTCAGTTTCTTTCTGTGCTATCAGTATAATATAAAGAAAAAGAAAAAAGAAGAGAAAAAAATGGTCACTGGGAGCAGTGGGTTTGTAGTACCAGCATAGAGCCTCAGCGACAACCCTGGTGGCAATTAAATAATAATAATAAAAAAGTTATGTCTGCTGTGAAAATCTCAATTTCCTTCTGGGATAAGAGTTTACCTAGGGAGTTGGTGGTTTTCAACATTTTCAGACCAGTCCTGTGTATTTCATAACAAATTAGCAATCTCTCAAAGAGAATATGCCCTTTCACAATTCAGTTGTGTCTGTCATATTCTACTAGGATGTAGAGGAAGTTATTTATCATTGAAATACTGTGTGTGCCAATTTGTAGATGCTCCCTCATAACCACACCAGAGAGCACAGCTCACCAGGATAGTGCACCTGCCTTGTCATGCACGTAACCCAGGTTTGAGCCATGCTTCCACCACACCAGAGGAGTTTTGGTGCTGTGGCATCTTTCCCTCTCTCCCCATCTCTGTCTCTTTCTATCTAGAATCGAATAAGTCAGTTTGGAGCAGAGAAGCCCCAATGACAAGATAAAAAAAAAAAAAAACATAATGAAATAGTTGCATGTGCCAATAGGTAAGACCATCCTGTCCCAGCATAGTATCAAATAGGTAATTTATGTTGGCCAATAGCACTGTTCTTAGGGCTCTGCATCCCCCAAAGTGAGCAGTGTCCAGTAACATTCCAATACAAAGTCAGTCTTCCTCCCGTTAATACAGTAGTTGCATTCCAAAATATTTTAAGTAGGTTAAAACTGTACAAAAATAATTTCATGTTTATACATAAAGTGAAGTTAAGCTTTCATTTTAGATAGTTATAAGAAAAAGATTTCCATTCATACAAATATCTAATGGGTCGTTTGAAAGTCACTGGTGGTAGGACGTAGGACTTGCCTCTGCATTTTGCTGAGTGGAATTAGCATCTCTGGATTCTATCTATTGAGACAGCTCACCACCCCACAGATTTTCAGTTCACCTTGTAGCTGGTTCTCTAGTCCCTATCATTAAGCTCCCTCCCAGCTCTGAAATTCCCTTATACTGGACCTAATTCTGGCATATCCAACTAACAAACTACCCACTACATGCCTTGTCTGAAGCATCAGCAGTAAGCAGGCAGCCCCTTCTTCCCCTGCAGCCAAGTTTAAATCTGGAAGGACCTTAACTGTCACCCTTCCATATGACTGAGAAGGAAGCAGAGGCCTGGAAAGGGCAGGCTTGTATTTAGTCAGCAGTCGCACAGACCTGAGGAACAGCTGGAAATTAGCCTTCACAGAAGCCTGCCAGAGTGGGTTGCACAGCCTTCTCTCCACTCATCTTCTCTCCTTCCTCCGCCCCCTGCAGTGCCGGCTGCCCTGACCCTGGACCCGGGCACTGCCCATCAGCGACTCATCCTGTCGGATGACTGCACCATTGTGGCCTACGGCAACCTGCACCCACAGCCACTGCAAGACTCACCAAAGCGCTTTGACGTGGAGGTGTCAGTGTTGGGCTCTGAGGCCTTCAGCAGCGGTGTCCACTACTGGGAGGTGGTGGTAGCAGAGAAGACCCAGTGGGTGATTGGGCTGGCCCATGAGGCCGCTAGCCGCAAGGGCAGCATCCAGATCCAGCCCAGCCGAGGCTTCTACTGCATCGTCATGCACGATGGCAACCAGTACAGTGCCTGCACTGAGCCCTGGACGCGGCTCAACGTCCGCGACAAGCTTGACAAGGTGGGCGTCTTCCTGGACTATGACCAAGGCCTGCTCATCTTCTACAATGCCGATGACATGTCCTGGCTCTACACCTTCCGGGAGAAGTTCCCAGGCAAACTCTGCTCGTACTTCAGCCCTGGGCAAAGCCATGCCAATGGCAAAAATGTGCAGCCACTTAGGATCAATACCGTCCGCATCTAGTGTGGCCCCGTGAGACTACAGGTGCCTGGGCCGAGTGAGGCCACCGGCAAGAGCCCTGCCCAGAAGAGGGGAGTCTGGACTTGCTTGGCCACCCTGAGATATCAGGCCAATTGTTTACCTTCCAACCTCCATTTCCCTATCTGTGGGATGGAGGTTGTGTTCCCTAATTCCCACACTTTCAGTGTTGATGTTCTGTAGCTCTGACCTTGAAGGGGGAGATAGCTTTGGTCTAAGGATGTGGCATTGCTTCTCCTCATGACAGCCTCTTCCCAGCCCTCATCCCCCTCCTCTCAAAGACAAGGGACTCCCCCCATTGTGCATCCCTTCTGCCCAAATGCCCTGATGTCAGGGTGTATCAGAGTGTTGGCAGTGCTTAGCAACCCAGAAAATATATAGAACCCTTTTAAGTTCCCAGGTTCAAGACATGCCCTAAGTCAGTGATGGAGAATTTTAACCACTCCCACAGTGGACCCAGGCAGTAGCTGATGATAGGGTTGGCTCTTTCCTGACCCCCATACTGAGATCTTTATAATTCCTGCTTTTCCCACTTATCTCTAGGTAGAGGTGTTGCTACAGCCTATGGATGACACTTGGTTTTTAAGGATGTCATAGTCACTGTGCCACTACTTTTCTGCCCCCAGATCTAAAGCAGGGCAATGACACGCCTCAAGACTGATGAATAACACAGTCATCCAAAGCTGGGCTAGTGCAAGCATGGATGATGTAGCTCCCCAGTATCTGTAGATCAGGGCACAGCCAGATCTCTGGGACAAGGCTAGAGTAGAAAAGACTACTGGGGACAGTTGTTATAGACAGAAGGTGAGCACTGGGATAGGCTGTTGACTGGAACTTCTTAACCAGGCTTGGAATCAAACTCAGAATCCTGTTGCAGGAAGGAAGATCTGCATTAACAAGTTTAATTAGACAAGGATTTATTACTAAGTCCCTTTGGCTTTGAAAAATCATTGGACAGACTGGAAGACTGCTAAATTTCCAGGAAGGGCTTGGAAACTGAGATAGATTCATTGTGTCTGTGACCAAGAATGCTACTCCCTTCTGCAGAAAAGCCACTGGCTATAGAACCATGTGTGCCAGCAACTGGATATCCTGAGCCTGGCCTCCCTCCCATTCAGTTTGATTCCCAAATCCAGATCTCTCCCCAAGGGACTCTGTTGGAGGAAACTTAAACCAAACCCAGAGCTTTGGCTACAAGGGAATCTGAGAAATGTAATTTTCTTCTTTCTAGCCACATCTATACAAAAAGGGAATGCTATGCATAAGTTAGAATGGATGTTGAACAAGTCCACCCATGGTTTTTGTCACAAGAATCAACCTCTAGACCTTGACTTTGACACTACACAGCTTCCAGGCATTCTCTGAGACTCTCCCCTGCCTGGGAGCAGGAGCAGGAGCGAGAGCTCAGGCATAGGGTCCACAAGCCAGAGCCCAGAGGGCTCCCTAGCCGTGAATATTCTTTCTAGTCCTGTGCCCAAGATCCTGAACTTGGTGTCTCAGATAACACCTATCCCAAAGGACCCACAACAGCAGAAGAACTTGGGGGGCTCCCATATCACAACTGCCTGCTCTCTGGGACCTCTAGGCAAGAGGAATCCTCAGTCTACCCCTCAGTCACTTGGCCACTAGAATCTGGGCCACCACCACCCCCGCAGCATTTTTATTTTAAATGTTTCCCCATTTTTTGTGAGTTATGAATTTGTATTAAATTAAAGTTACAGGGTGTCAATGGTCAGTTCATTCATTTTAGAAAAGCCATCAGTCCGGTCCCAAGTAATGTGTATATAATACAGTATCAGGGCTAACTGACAAAGCAGCCCTACTGGGTAGGTAGTATACCTGCTTTACAGAGCAAGAAAAAGGATGTTAGGCAAAAGGTATGACTTGTCTGCAATCTTATGCCCCGTGCTGGTAAGTGAAGGAGTTTGAATTAACAACTGAGTTCTGGGGCCATGAGATGGCTTACCTGCTAGATGCACACTTTACCATGTGTGAGGACCCAGGTTCTAGTGCTGGGCATCAGACAATGGCGCAGCACAAGAGGAGGCTCCGTGGACAGTTTAGCAGTGTTGCAGTGTCTCTGCTCTCTCTTCCTCTCTGCCTGTAAAAAGAGTCCACTGGGAACAATCATTCAAACACAAGGTCCTGATGAACAAAAGAAGGACTGGGGAGTCGGGCTGTAGCGCAGCGGGTTAAGCGCATGTGGCGCAAAGCACAAGGACCGGCGTAAGGATCTCAGTTCGAGCCTCCGGCTCCCCACCTGCAGGGGAGTCACTTCACAGGTGGTGAAGCAGATCTGCAGGTGTCTATCTTTCTCTCCTCCTCTCTGTCTTCCCCTCTTCTCTCCATTTCTCTCTGTCCTATCCAACAACAATGACAACAATAATAACTACAACAATAATACAATAAGGACAACAAAAGGGAATAAATAAATACAAATTTTTTTAAAAAAAAATTTAAAGAAGGACCGAGTTCTAAATAAGTACTCACATCACAATGCACTTACAGAGAGATCTCTCACTCCAGCTGCCTCCTAAAATCAGTATCCAGAGCTGTGTAAGTTTTCTGGTCTTCAGGCTAACTCTGACCCTGTAGACTTTATCTTTCTCCCAGTGGCTTGTGAAGAATATGAACCACATCCTGGAATACCTTCAGGTCTGCTTTTCAGAACAAGACCTATCCCATTTTTCAAAATTTTGCTTAATTTTATTTTATCATTGACTAGAGATAGAGAGAAATAGAGAGGGCAAGAGACAGAGACACCTGAAGCCCTGCTTCACTGCTCGTGAAGCTTTCCCCCTGCAGGTGGGGACCAGGGGGTTGAACCTGGGTCCTTGCACACTATAATGTGTGCATTTAATCAGGTGCGCCACTGCCTGGTCCCATCCCATTTTTTTCTTCTTTTTCTTACCAGAGCACTGCTCAGCTCTGGTTTAGGATGGTGCCAGGGATTGAAGCTGGGAGCTCAGAACCTCAAGCATGAAAGTTATTTTGCATAACCTTTATGCTACCTTCCTGGCCGGGCCATCCCACTTCCAACTGATAGGGAAGCAGCCTGTCCAGGAGTCAGGACCCTGCACATAAGGGCACACAGAGAAGACCACCAGCCCCTCTGCAGTTGTGCAGTGCAGCAGCCCTGGAAACCAGAATCCTGGACCTCGTCCTAGTTAAACACTGACTTATATTGTCCCCAAGGTCCTTCTCACCTTCAGTCTCCTCACCTACTGAGTGACTTATCTCTGAGTCGCCAGGTGGGGAAGTGGGTAGAGAAGAGACAACCACCCCAGCCAGTGATCAGTTAGGGCTTCTAAGGAGAAGGGGAGGTGAACAAAGATGGGGAGGTGTTAACAGGGACAGAGGGAGAGTACCCCAGTTTACAGAAAAGAGGATTTTGTTTCTCTTTTCTCTTTTTTTTTCCTCCTTTTTTGCTAATCAGGGGCCTCACACATGTGTAACTTCACCACCTCAAGGTGTGTGTGTATTCATACGTACTATTCAGGGAGCTAGAGAGCACAGTTCTAAAGCTTCCCCTGCCATGACATTTTCATGTGGTGCCACGGCTAGAAGCTGGGCTGCTGGCATGGCAAGGCACATGCCCTACCTGGTGAGCTACCTCTCCTCAGCCCAGGCGGGAGTATGTTGAAGTTAGAGTATCTCAGAGCCCTTGTCCCACCCACCCCATGTTCTCAGATTCCCAAGGCTACTACCTCCAAACCACATTCCTTTGCTCAGTGTATTTCTTCTTGCTCAGCTCCCTGTGTGTAGGGAGTTTGGGGGTGTGGGTGGAGAGCACCCCCTCCATGGTCCCTCCTGCCCTTCTCCCCTAGGTTCTGCACTAGGTGCAAGAAATATCTGTTATTTCCCAGACTTCACTCCCAGTTTCTGAGTGTCTTGGAGTAACAGTAGGGGTCTAATTTGCACACCTGAAGGCTCTGGGAGATCAGAGCACCTCCATGAGGTATGAAGCATCCAGAGTCTGGAGTTGTCAAACTGATACCAGGAAACTACATTTATGCAGAATAGTGAAAAGGAATACAAAGGCTTCCTTGGGGGAAGAAGGAGTGAGCAAAGGTCCTACCCAGGGCAGGAAGGAATGCAGAGGATGACAGTGATCCTGTCTGGAGTTCTCACTGGGGTCAGTAAGAAAAGTACTGGCACTTGTTTAAAAAGATTTATGTATTTTGGGAGTTGGGCAGTAGTGCAGCGGGTTAAGCACACGTGGCACAAAGCGCAAGAACCTGAGTAAGGATCCCGTTTTGAGCCCCCAGCTCCCCACCTGCAAGGAAGTCTCTTCACAGACGGTGAAGCACGAAGCACGTCTCCAGGTGTCTTTCTCTCCCCCTCTCTGTCTTCCCCTCCTCTCTCCATTTCTCTCTGTCCTATCCAACAACGACAACGACATCAATAACAACAACAATAATAACTACAACAACAGTAAACAACAAGGGCAAGAAAGGGGAAAATAAATAAGATTTTTAAAAGATTTATGTATTTTAATTACTCTTTCTTATTCTTTAGATTCCTTGTGTATTTATTGTGTAGAGACAGAGATATCCAGAGGGGAAGTAGGAGGTGGGATAGAAAGGGAGAGAGAGACAGAGAGGCACTTGCAGCACTGCTTCACCTCTTGAGCAGTTTCCCCACTGCCGGTGGGGACCAGGGGCTTGAATCGGGTCCTTGTGCATTGTAACAGATGTACTCAACCAGGTGTGCCGCTGCCTGATCCCCAGAATTTATGTATTTATTAGTGAGAAAAAGAGTGGGGCAGAGAGAAGCTGAGCATTACTGGAGATTACAGTCAGGACCTCATGCTTTGAGGGTCCGACACTTTACCCACTGTATCACCTCCCAGGCTCCAGTGAGGGCATTTTTTTCCATTACATCTTTTCTAACTTTTTATTTTTATTTATTATTGGGTAGAGACGGAGAGAAATTGAGAGGAAAGCGAAGACAGGGAGAGAGACAGAGAGACACCAACAGCCCTTCTTCACTACTTGTGAAGCTTTCCTCTCAATTCCTGCAGGTGGGGACTAGGGGCTTGAACCTGCTTCCTTGCACACTGTAATGTGTGTGCGCTTAACCAGGTGTGCCACCACCTGGTCCCTCATCTTTTCTAACTTTGGAGTCCATGAAGTTGGTATTACTAGTTCAGTGTTTGTGTGGGGAAATGGTGCTTTCCAGGGAACTTTCGAGCCAGTACTCAGTAAAGCTAGGATGCAGACCCAGGTCCATCCAAAGCTAAAGCCAAACTCTTCACTGGAGCTGCCTACAAATGCTTCTCAACTTTGGAGACCACTTCAGTGATGGGTAGCAGCCATCAGAACTGAGGTCCCTATGGGAGTTTAGCCCCAGACTCCACATCTTTGCAGGTGAGCCCTCAAGTGCCAATCAACCTGTGTCTCTGCCATCAGGGGTGGACTCATGAAGACACTGTGTGACCCCGAGCAGGTACCTGAGCCTCAGTTTCCCCATATCTATTGGGGAGCATGTGGGGATTTCATTCACTGATTGGTAGGGTCCTCGCTCCTGTGATCCAGATAATTCAAACAGGTCACAGGGCTTGGCTTGCTCTGAATCTAACAAGACCAATAGCTCTGGACCCTGCTCTCTGGGGTGGCAGCAGGAATAGAAAACAACAAAGATAAGGTCTCTTGGCAGCACAGAGCTCAACTCAGGGGCCCAGGGGACAGGCTTTCCCTTCTGCCAGAGAGGCCATCTCGGGAGGCTGACTGCTCACACCTGGGCCAGCATTCTAGGCCTCCTCCCCTCCTGCTCAGGTCCTGGCTCTGTCTACCATCCCCAAGCTCTTCACTAGGAGGTCAGTGCCTAGGGTCATATTGCAGATTATAGCACAAGGGGCTAAAAGCTGGCCGGGGTGGGGGTGTGGTGCAGGACAGAATGCTGAATGGTCTGTGCCAACACAGTCGGGCCTGGTTATTCCTCCCTGCTCTGGACCACCCTAGACTCTCTAGTCTCCCCAGGAATCCTGAACCACATAAGGGAGAGAGGGTGGCGGGAAGCAAAGTATAAACAGCTAGAGATGAAGACAGAAATAGAGATGTGGTCTCTTTCAGAATAAGTCATGGGATGATACTTTTATTTTTAAATGTGCTTGTTTTCCATTGTTCTTTTCTCTGTATATGAAATTACATGAGTATATATATGGAGAAAGAGATACACAGATGTAGCTACAGATAGATACAAAGAGATATATAGTATATATATAGTATAGTATATATATAGTATATATATAGTATAGTAAAAAAATATTTCTTTTATTTATTTTTGAGAGAGATGCAGACAGAGAGAGAGAAATACCAAATCACTGCACAGCTCTGGCTTATGGTGGTGCGGGGGATAGAACCTGGGACTTCAGAGCCTCAGGCATGAGAGTCTCTTTGCATAACCATCATGCTGTCTACCCCCACCAGTAAAAAAATTATTTATTACATATGAGAGAATATGTGAGTTTCACATACAACAGAGAAGAAGAAAGGGGAGGAGGAGAAGGAGGAGGAAGAGGAGGAGGAGGAGAAGAAGAGGAAGAAGAAGAATGGAAAGGGGGAGGAGGAGGAGAAGAAGGGAAGGAGGAGGGGAAGGAGAAAGAGAAGGGGAAGGGTACGGGGAGGGGAAGGAGGAGAAGATGAGAGAGCACGTGTGGTGCCAAAGGTCAAACCAGGAACCTCCTTCATGCAAGTCTGATGCTCAGCTAGTTCAGCCTTTCTTTTCTTTTCTTTTTTTTTTTTTTTTTGCCTCCAGGGTTATTACTGGGCTCGATGCCTGCACTACGAATCCACTGCTCCTGGAGGCCATTTTTTTCCCTTTTGTTGCCCTTTATTGTTGTTTATTGGTGTTGTTGTTACTATTATTGTTGTTGGATAGGACAGAGAGAAATGGAGACAGGAAGGGAAGACAGAGAGGGGGATAGAAAGATAGACACCTGCAGGCCTGCTTCACTGTCTGTGAAGAGACTTCCCTGCAGGTGGGGAGCTGGGGGCTCAAACCGGGATCCTTATGCCGGTCCTTGCACTTTGCACCACATGCACTTAACCCACTGCGCTACCGCCTGGCCCCTGACTACCTTTTTTTTTTTTTTAACCTAGGTAAACTAGTCTTCTCTCAGAATGCTGACAGTTGCATCATATTTCTGTTACAAAATGACTCCTCCTCACCCTAAAAAATAAACTGAAGCAGGGAAAGAGTCGCTCCTTTAGACAGGAGGTCCAAGGACTTTCTACACTGATGTCACAAGGGAGAGACTTTAAAGAGGCCAGAGTCAAAGCACAAAGCCCAGGTCCTGGTAAGCTCCCCCAAATTGAGTCTGACTGCAATCAAGTCTGAAAGCTGACATGGGGTGCTTGAGGGCTCCTCCCCTGCTCAGTCTTGAGGCCCAGAGATGATTTATTTCTAGCAGCATGTGACAGAGCAGGACAAGAGCCCAGCTGTGCAGTCCCCAGGCAGCAATGGGGAAGAGCAGGCCAGCTGAGAGCAGCCTGGACTGGATGAGGGAAAGGAGGCCAGGGGGCTGGCTGCATGGGTGCAGGGGTGAGGCTCAAAGCATAAGATCTTATAGTCTGGGTGCCCTCAAAGTCAGGGGCAACAGCTCTCTAGAGAGGAGGAGGGGACAACAGGTCACAGTCGGGGTGTCCATTCTGGGGTGGAAACAGCTCCACCATGCACAACGGTGTCACAGACTCCAAGATGGTGCCTTAGACACCACTGAACCTAGTTTCATCATTTACAGAGGACACTGAGCCCCAGCTGGAGGGGCTGGGGGAACAACCCATGGGGCAAACTCAGGCCCACACCCTGGTCTCTCGAATCCCCAGTCTTGGAGTCTTTAATCACAACCTTTAATCTCCCCCTGTGGATTCAAGTACCTCCTCCCACCCCCTGGGAGCTTGGAGCCTGAGCAGAAGAGGGGAGTGGCCAGGGCCCCCACAGTGCCAGGCACTAGGGTGCAATCCACAGCCTCTCTCCCCAAGGAGAAAGGAGAACTGGCTCAGATCCCAGGAGCCCCTCCTCCAGGGCAAAGCCAGTGATGCCTGCCCTTACCTGTTACCTGCCTCACTGGAAAGAGAGTCCAGAGCCAGCACCAGTCGCAGCAGAGACAGCTGGTAAGTAAGGGTACCAGAGCGATGACCTGAAGGGTTCCCTAGATTCAGCTTTGTCCAGGGGCCACAGGTGGATTGGGAGCCCAGAGAAGGGGCTCTTACTAGTAGGCTGAGTTCTTGGACCAGCTTCCTCTGCCCATTTCAAATCTTAGGCCAGTGACCCTCCGTGATCAAGTTGTCAAATCAACAAACTAGGAACTAGGTCCCACGGTTCATTGACTCTGTTCCTGCTACTGGGAGAAGGCGTCTGCAGACAAGGGTCCTGGGATGTCCTAGAAAAAGCAGAAGCTGGCAAAGGGGTGTGTGTGTGTCTTACAGAGGTAGGGCTGTGGGTCAGGACCTGGGTAAACCTGGGTTGGGACCCAGTTTCTTCCCAACTCACCAGGGACTCCAAACAACCCCCCTTTCTCCACTTTAAGGGTGTCCATTCCTCATCGGCTCAGCCAAAGGGATGAATGACCCTGGGTCTTGGGGCAGCTCCAGGTTTTCAGGCTTGAGCTTGACAACAAACTTTTTGCCCCATAGAGCCACCCCATCACCCTCCCTTTTCCTCTTTGGGGGCCACCCTCAGACACACACTTTCTTTTTTTAAAAATTTTTATTAGTGTTTAATAATAATTAACAAGATTATAAGATAACAAGGGTGCAATTCCATGCAGTTCCCACCACCAGAGTTCTATGTCCCATCTCCTCATTGGAAACTCTCCTATTCTTTATCGCTCTGGGAATATGGGCTAAAATTCTTTAGGTGGGAGTTCTGGCTTCTGTAATTGTGTCTCTGCTGGACATGAATGTTGGCAGTTCGATCCATACCCCCAGCCTTTTTCTTTCTTTTTTAAAAATATTTATTTATTCTCTTTTGTTTCCGTTTTTTTTTATTGTTGTAGTTATTATTGTTGTTGTCGTCATTGTTAGATAGGACAGAGAGAAATGGAGAGAGGAGGAGAAGACAGGGAGGGGGAGAGAAAGATAGACACTTACAGACCTGCTTTACCACTTGTGAAGTGACTCCTCTGCAGGTGGGGAGCCAGGGGCTTGAACCTGGATTCTTATGTCGGTCTTTGTGCCGGTCCTTGTGCTTTGCGCCGCCTGCGCTTAACCCACTGCACTACCTCCTGACTCCCCCCACCCCCAGCCTTTTTCTGTCTTTCATTGTGGGCTAGGGCTCTGGAGTGGTGAGACTTTGGGACACACTGGTAAGCTGACACACATTTTCAGTTTTCTATCCTGTGTTCCTCCAATTGGATCTAAATGTTGATCCCTTCCTGCCTTAAACACTTTTTTTGCCTCCAGGGTTATTGCTGGAGCTCAGTGTCTGCACTATAAATCCACTGCTCCTGTGGCAATTTTTTTAAAAATTTTTTTTGATAGGACAGAGAGAAGTTGAGAGAGAAGGGGAAGATAGAGAGGGAGAGAGAAGGACAGACACTGGCAGACCTGCTTCACAGCTTGTAAAGTGACCCCCCACTCACATACCGCAGGTGGAAAGCCTGGGGCTCAAACTAGAATCCTTATGCGAGGTCTTGCATTTCATACTATGTGTGCTCGACCCAATGTGCCACCGCCATCCCCTATACACATTTACAGAAGAACCCAACTCCAGAAAATAGCTAGTGGTGGGACTTTAGGAGCCCACCAAACAGGTGGGGAAAGGTAATAGGGAGGACAGGAAGGGAGAGCAGACCGTGATGCCATGCGACAGCACAGCAACAACCGCTAGTTTCTATGTGGACTTGCAGCTGCCTAGAAGCAGCAATGGCCCCCGTTCCTATTCATTGTGTTTTTAATGCAGCACCCAGGATCAAACCTGGAGCCTTATATAAGCAAGGCAAGCATTCTACCAACAAGCCACTTCCCTGGCCCTATTTTCATTTTATTATTTCCAAAGAAAGGGAGGGCAAATTTGTCTTTTTCTCTCATGTGGTGCCAGTGATTATACCTAGGGTCATATGTAAGTCACTCACTGTGCAACTGAGTCACCTCCACAGTCCCCCAGCCACTAGCCCTCACCCTCTCATGAACACATTGATATGGGCTACTGGAGACACTGCATTCATTCTTTGTCCAGGGGCTTCTTTAAGAGGAAGGAGAGGCTATGCATATTATGTTAGGATCAATATAGTCAGTGTATTAGAGTCCCAGAGATTTCTGATCTTTCACACTTCAGTTCTATAGTATTTGACCTTCTCCTTGAAAGCCTTTGCCTTCCTTTTGGTTTCTACTGAAACCTTTTTTTATCATTGCCACCAGGGTTATTATTATTATTTTCTTTTTTTTTTCCTCCAGGGTTATCTGGGGCTCTGTGCCTGCACTATGAATCCACTGCTCCTGGTGGCCATCTTTTTCCCATCGTTGTTGTTGGTGTTATTCTTGCTGCTGGATATGACAGCAAGAAATTGAGAGAGGAAGCTAGAGAGGGGGAAAGAAAGATAGACACCTGAAGACCTGCTTCACTGATTGTGAAGTGACTCCCCCCTGCAGGGGACTCGAACTGGGACCCTTGCACTAGTCCTCACACTTTGCACTATGTGCACTCAACCTGGAGCGCAGCCCCACCACCACCGCCCAGCCCCACCACCAGGTGATGGAGCTCAGTGCCTACATGATGAATCCCCTGCTCCTGGTAGCCATTTCCTCCTTTCTCCCCTTTGTTTTTATTTGCTATGGGCAGGGAAAAATTGAGAGGGGAGAAGGAGATAGAGGGAAGGAGAGACACCTGCAGACCTGCTTCACTATATGTGAAGATTCCCCTCTGAATGAGGACCAGGAACTTATACCTGGGTCCCTTGCACATGGTAATGTGCGTACTCAGCCGAGTGTGCTACCACCCAGCCCCTACCTGTTGAAATCTTACTCTTAATTTCCCACTCAAGGCAAGGTTGTTTTGGTTATTGAGGGCCAGCAGAACTGTGATCTGTGCCCAGTAGTACTTGGTTGTCTCCCAGTATACTTAGAGCCTGAGAGTCTTGAGACAGGGTTTGTGCCCCACAATTCTGGCCTCTAGGTGAAGAGAGGTGCTCAGAAAGTGCCTGTTGGTTGTACCTGACTAGTGCTATAACTAAAAATGTGAGACCATCCCATGTCCGAGTTGGGACTGTCTTTGAGACCAGAGTAGCTCCCCCCTAAAGATACTCAGGATGAGTCCATGGACCACCACTACCCACCTACACCCAGTCAGATTCTGCACATAGAGAATCAAGGAAAGCTGGCAAACACTAGGAATACTGCTTGATTATTTGCCTTTTTTAAAAACAATGAAATAATTTATGTTCATTATAAATAATTCAATCAATGTAAGATTAAACAGCAGGAAGTCCTCTCAATCAATTTCCAGAAATCAGTAACTGTCAACAGTTTGAGAGAGGTTCCTCTGGCATGCCTACTTGTGCACAGAAAAAAACAGGATATTCAGTTCCGAGCAGTAGAGCACTGTGTTAAGCACGCATAGTAGAAGCACGAGGGTCCTCGCAAGGATCCCAGTGCAAGCCCCCGGCTCCCCAACTGCAGGGAGCGGGGGAGGGGGGGAGGTCATCACTTCACAAGCAGCGAAGCAGGTCTGCAGGTGTCTATCTTTCTCTCCCCCTCTCTTTCTTCCCCCCCATCCCAATTTCTCTCTGTCCTATACACCAACAAAAAATGGAAAATATGGCTGGTGGTCCGGGAGGTGGCACAGTGGATAAAGCATTGGATTCTCAACCATGGGATCCTGAGTTGGCAGCACATGTACCAGAGTGATATCTGGTTCTTTTCTTTCTCTCTCTCATTCTCATGAATAAATAAATAAATTCTATTAAAAGGAAAAGAAAAGAAAAGAAAAGAAAAGAAAAGAAAAGAAAAGAAAAGAAAAGATGGCTGTCAGGAGCAGTGGATTTGTGGTCCAGGCAACTGAGCTCCAGTAATAACCTTGGAGCCAAAAAAAAAAAAAAGAATTTTCTTTTATAAGAATATGATCATTCGGGAGTCAGACGGTAGCACAGAGGGTTAAGCGCATGTGATGAAGCGCAAGGACCGGCATAAGGATCCCGGTTGGAACCCCGGCTCCCCACCTGCAGGGGAGTCGCTTTACAGGCGGTGAAGCAGGTCTGCAGGTGTCTTTCTTTCTCTCCCTCTCTCTGTCTTTCCCCACTTCTCTGTCCTATCTAACAATGACGACATCCAAAACAGCAACAACAATAAAAAACAACAAGGGCAACAAAAAGGAAAAAAAAAGAATATGTTCATTCAAACAAGGGCAACAAAAGGGAAAATAAATAAAAATATTTTTAAAAAAATTTTTAAAAAGAATATAGTCATTCATCCTCTTTCTGTGGAGTAAACTCCCTATAATGAAATTGTTGGCCAGAGGTCTGACTATTTAAAATATATCAGAGATAGTGAAATGGCTCGCTTGGATATCATGCTGCTTTGCCATGCATAAGACCCATGTCTGAGCTTGGCCCACACTGCAGTGAAGGAATCTTTGGTGCTGTGGTCTCTCACTCTCATTCTGCCTGTCTCTCCATCTCTATCTTAAAAACATAAACTGGGGGCTGGGCATAGTGCAGCAGGTTAAGTGCACATGGTACAAAACTCAAGGACTAGTGTAAGGATTTTGGTTCGATCCCCCAGCTCCCCACCTGCAGTGGGAGTCGCTTTACAGGTGATTAAGCAGGTCTGCAGGTGTCTATCTTTCTCTTCCCCTCTCTGTCTTCCCCTCCTCTCTTGATTTCTCTCTGCCCTATCCAACAACAATGATAGCAATAACAACAACAATAAACAACAATGGCAACAAAAGAGAAAAATAGCCTCCAGGAACAGTGGATTCATGGTGCAGGCACCCAGCCCCAGCAATAACCCTGGAGACTAAAAAAATTAAAAAATTAAAAAAACATAAACTAAGGGCACTGGTAGATAGCATAATGATTATGCAAAGAGACTCATGCTTGAGGCTCCAATGTCCCAGGTTCAACCCCCTGCACCAAAACTGATCAGTGCTCTGGCAAAAAAAAAAAAAAAAAGAAAGAAAGAAAGAAAGAAAGAAAGAAAGAAAGAAAGAAAGAAAGTGCTAAGTGGCGGTGCACCTGGTAGAACACACATTACCAAAGACCTGGGTTCAAGCTCCGGGTCCCTACCTGTAATGGTGGAGCTTTACAAATGGTGAAGCAATATTGAAAGCATCTTTTTTTCTCTCTCCCTTCTCTCTCAATTTCTCTCTGCCTCTATAAAATTTTTTCTAAAGATTAAGAGAAAAAAAGTGGTCACTAGTAGCAGTGGATTTGCTGTGCAGACAACAATAACCCTGGTAACAATTTTAATTTTTAAAAAATATTTATTTATTCCCTTTTGTTGCCCTTGTTGTTTTATTGTTGTTATTGATGTCGTTGTTGTTGGATAGGACAGAGAGAAATGGAGAGAGGAGAGTAAGACAGAGAGGGGGAGAGAAAGACAGACACCTGCAGACCTGCTTCACTGCCTGTGAAGCAACTCTCCTGCAGGTGGAGAGCCGGGGGCTCGAACCAGGATATTTACGCCGGTCCTTGTGATTTGCGCCATGTGTGCTTAACCTGCTGTGCTACCGCCCGACTGCCCCGGTAACAATTTTTAAAATGTATCATTATCCCAATAATTTTTTTCTTATTACAGTCTTATTGTAGAAAATCTGAAAAACACAGTGAAGGCACGCAAAGTGAAAAACAAAACTCACATTAGTCATTGTTCAGAGATAAAGACAGCTGGGATTCTAGTGATAATATTTATAGTCTTTTCCTCATGTGACTATGCTTATTTACAACAATCAGAACACACGCTCTGTCTCCACCTGCAGGGGGAAAGCTTCACAAGTGGTGAAGCAGGGCTGCAGGTGTTTCTCTATCTCTCTCCCTTCTTATCTTCTATACTTTCAATTTCTCTTTCTCTATGTAATAAAGAAATGAAGAACACACAATTACTGTTCTATAACTACCTGTTCCCACTTCCTACCACTTAATAACAGTGTGTGTGTGTGTGTGTGTGTGTGTATGTGTGTGTGTGTGCTGTTAGATAAACTTCTGTAACATCACTTTAATACAATAAAAGGTCTGCCTACCGCCCCCACCCCACCCCCAGCCCACACACACTTCCCCAAAACTGGCTTTTTCTGACTCCTCCTGAGTGGGAATAAGCAGAGATTCCAACAGTTGCCTGGAACCCCACTGTTTCAGGATATAGTCTCAGACTGCCTCCTCACTTTCAGGAATGGGGTACCCCAGAAGACCATGAGTACCTGAGCCTTCACCCCCTCCTGAACTGAAGCCCCAGCACCATCTGATGGGCACACAGTCCCCCTGCAACTTCTCCACTGCTGTCTACCGCTGCTGTAAGTATTCTGCTAATTGTCTGTCCCTGGGTTCCTCTGAGCCTGCTGCCCACCCCAAGAGGCAAAGTGGCCCCGGTAGGTGGTGGGAGGTGTGGTGGTTTTGACTGAGGGAGCAAAGGCGTCTGGACTCAGGTATGTTTGTGTTGGGGGTACAGCCAATCCCTGTGCTTCAGCCATTCTCTCCCTGGCACTGAAGGGGCTGGAGAATAAACAAGAGCAGGGAGGTGAGTAGCAGCGGGGCTGAGCCACTTGCAAGTTTCCTGGCTTCCAAAGCAAATACCCAGCTTCCTAGCCCAAGCCCAAGCTCACCCCTGAGAATATACAAGGTTTTGAGCCAAGAAGAGTAAGGTTGTGTTTGGAAGGGAGAGGGGAGGAGCTGGAGGCAGGGGGTCCGGAGAGAAGGCTGCAAAGCTGGGAAGGCTGAAGGATTAGGGTGGAAGATGAGGGATGGGACACAGAAAAACTGGGGAGCCAGAAAATACTGAGTGAGGCCAGGTGGTGATGCATCAGGTTGAGTACACCTGCTACAATGCGCAAGGACCAAGGGAAAGCTTCATAAGCAGTTGAGCACAACCAATTTGAAAATCATATGGTGTACAGAGACTCTGAGAGAAAGGAAAGCATTAAAAAAAAAAAAATATATATATATATATATATATATATATATATATATATATATATATGCATGGGTTTGAATTGGGTAATCAAGCCCCAAAACTGGGAAGGTAACTTTGATGCCATATGTGGAGTATTAGGACACTCAGTCTCTACCCTCTACCCCCCTCCACATGCCCAGTTGTGCCCAAGATCACACTTCAATTCACAATGTTTAACTACTACAGTAAATTCCTAGGTAGAGCTCAGCCTTGGGCTGGGAAGTTGGGTATTTGCTTTGGAAGCCAAAAGAAAAAAATAAAGTGAAGGGGGTTGGGTGGTGATACACTGGGTTAAGTGCACATAGGACGAAGCACAAAGACCAGCACAAGGATCCCAGTTCAAGCCCCCGGCTCCCCACCTGCAGGAGAGTCACTTTACATGTGGTGAAGCAGGTCTACAGGTGTCTAACTTTCTCTCCCTTTCTATCTTCCCATTCCCTCTCAATTTCTTTCTGTCCTATTCAATAAAATGGAAAAATTGACCACCAGTAGCAGTGGATTCATAGCACCGGCACCAAGCCCCAGTGATAACCCTGGAGGCAATAAGTAAAGTTTAAAAAGTTAAAAAAAAAAAAGGGGGGGGTGCAGGGTGGTGGCACACCTAGTTGAATGCAAATGTTACAATGCTCAAGGACCCAGGTTTAAGTCCCTGGTCCCCACCTGCAAGGGGAAAACTTCATTAGTTGTGAAGCAGTACTGCAGGTGTCTGTCGCTCTTCCTCTCTACCCTCCCCCCCCCCATTGCCTCTCAATTTCTGGCTCTCAATCCAACAAATAAATAAACATACATAAAAATTGGGAGTCAGGTGGTAGTGCAACGGGTTAAGCACACGTGGCGCAAAGTGCGAGGACCAGACTAAGGACCCCAGTTCGAGCTCCCGGCTCCCCACCTGCAGGGAAGTAGCTTCACAGGCGGTGAAGCAATCCTGCAGGTGTCTCTCCCCCTCTCTGTCTTCCCCTCCTCTCTCCATTTCTCTCTGTCCTATCTAACAACATCATCAATAACAACAACAATGAAAAAACAAGGGAAAAAAAAAAAACAAGGGCAACAAAAGTGAAAATAAATAAATATAAAGAATTTGTAAAAACGTAAAAAAAAAAGAGAGAATACTGATGACACAAGGGTGAGTCATGGGTGAGGCGACGCTGACTAAAGGCTGTGTTCTCTTCTTTTCTGTCTCTCTCCTTCAGTGTGGTTGCAGGCTGGGTCCAAACCCAGTCATGAACATGGCAAACAGTAAACTAACCAAATGGGCTAACTTGCTGGCCCTAATCTCCCCTCTTTCGAGGCCCCAAAGAGTATAGGCACAGTAAGCTGGCAGTTCTGCAGAACAAGACTCGGAGCCCCTACTTTTGTTCCTAGTACAAGTAGAATATCAGAACGTCCTGCACATCAGTCCATCCCAGGACTGGACCACAGTTAGATCTTCGCTTACGAGGTTGTCCATATCTCAACCAGCCCCACCTCCGTCCTCTGGGTGTCGCCTTCTAATGGAACACCCATTTACAGGTTCTTCTGTGTATTCTTTTACCAAGGTCACCTTCCTGTTCTTCATGTGAATAAACTGAGAGTATTAGAGTTCTCTGCTGACTCAGCACCTTTGTTGATATGGAAAAAGGGGAGTGGGCCTGGGTTTGAATCTTGGCTTCATTACTTACCAGCTGGGTGACCTTAAGCTAGATACTGTGCATTGCTAGCCTCGATTTTCCCATCTGTAAGATAAAGATAATAATAATCTGCCCTTGTAGATTTCTATGGGAACCACATGGATCAAACTAATAACAGCTGAGTGACTATTAAGTACTAGATATTGTCTTACTAGGATGAGCCACATCCTTGACCCATGATGAGTGTTCAGGACATGCTTGTTAGGAGGCATGTGGATAGCATAAAGGCCTTGCAGTACTCAGCCCTGAGTTTAAATCCTACCTCTGTCTGTTACTCCCTTTTTAACCTTGGACGATCCAGCCTTGTATCTCAACTTCTCCATCGGCTAAATAGTCTGTTAGGTTGGACAAAATAAGGCATTTGGGGGGGTTGGGTGGTAGCGCAGTGGGTTAAGTGCACATGGCGCAAAGCGCAAGGACCCACGTAAGGATCCTGGTTCGAGCGGTGAAGCAGGTCTGTAGGTGTCTATCTTTCTCTCCCCTCTCTGTCTCCCCTCCTCTCTCCATTTCTCTGGGTCCTATCCAACAATGATGACATCAATAACAACAATGATAAAACAACAAGGGCAACAAAAGGGAAAAAATAGCCTCCAGGAACAGTGGATTTGTGGTACAGGCACTGAGCCCCAGCAATAACCTTGGAGGCAAAATGATGATGATGGTAATGATAATAATAATAATAATAATACATTTGGTTTTTATTGCCACCAAAGTTATTTCTGGGCCCAGTAGAGGTACTACAAATCCACTGCTCCTGGCAGCCATTTCCCCCTTTTATTTTATTTGATAGGACAGAAAGAAATTGAGATGGGAGGGGAAGATAGAGAGAGACAGAGAGACAGAGAGACACTTTCAGGCCTGCTTCATAGTTCATGAAGCATTTCCCCCTGCAGGTGGGAGCAGGGACTAAAACACTGAGGAAAGGAACTGAAGGCCATTTGCCCAAGGTCACTCAAACTTTGCCTCCAGGCATTTTCTTTCCTCTTTTCTTCCTTCCTTCCTTCCTTTCTCTCTCCCTTTCTTTCATCCTTCCTTTCTTTCTCTCCCTTTCTATCTTCCTTCCTTCCTTCCTTCCTTTCTTCCTTTTTCTTTCTTTCTTTCTTTCTTTCTTTCTTTCTCTTTCTTTGTTTCTTTCTTTCCTTCTTTCTCTCTCTCTCTTTCTCTCTCTCTCTCTCTCTCTCTTTCTTTATTTTTTTCTATCTTTCATGCTGCCAGAGCTTCACTGAGGTTTTGCACCTATATGACCAGTCCCAGAAGAATCCTTTTATCTAAATAGAGGGTGAGAGACTGAAACAGAAAGAAGGAGAGAGATCACAGTACCATTCTACCACTCATCAAACTCCCCCTTTGCATGGTGTTTCTAAGTAGTGGCCAGGGGCTCAAACTGGGTCCTTGCTCATGGTGAAATGTACACTACGCTGGGTGAGTCATTCCATGGTCTCCCAAGTCTTTTCTTATCTTGTTGGACCCCAGTCTTTTGTGGGCCACAGTTGCTGAGGGCAGGGTGCACAGCCTGCCCCTGGGAGCATTCTGCTAACCCTGCCCTGACGCCTCCATCTCTCTGACCAGATGTGGATGGCTTACAGGCTTCGGCCATCATCATCATCCCCACCCTGCTGTGCTCGAGCACCCTGCTCATTGTCAGCTGTATCATTTGGAAGACATGTCGCCGGCTGTCTCGGGCCACCCACCCCAGCCCACCATCCCCATGAGGAGCTCAGGTAAGAAACTCAAAGACTTTAGAACAGCGTGTGCCATCTCTGTTGGCTTCCCACCAGAGTTATTGCTGGGGCTTGGTGAGGGCACTATGAATCCACAGCTCCTAAAGGATATTTTTTTCCTTTTTCTTTTTTTCTATCTTATTGGCAAGTACAAAGAGAAATTGAGAGAGAAGAGGGGGATAGAGAGGGAGAAAGAAAGACACAGGTAGATCTGCATCATGGCTCCCCTTGCAGGTGTGTGTGTGTTGTGGGG
Source organism: Erinaceus europaeus (assembly GCF_950295315.1). Lineage (NCBI taxonomy): Eukaryota > Metazoa > Chordata > Mammalia > Eulipotyphla > Erinaceidae > Erinaceus > Erinaceus europaeus. The sequence continues at coordinate 49,586,710 of NC_080174.1, read as the reverse complement.
GTCTTGAAACAGTTCCATGAGCATGGTACTATGTGACCTTAAGTGGGTACGCCACTGCCCCACCCCTAACATCTCTGTCCTTTAAAAAGGGCGCAATAGGAAAAGGAAAAGCCCCATTGAGTCTGCATTGCCTAGAGGTATGAACTGTTAACACTTACTCAAAATGGGAAGCTCTTATAACAAAGCATGTAGCAAAGGGCAGGGTAAAACAAGGAAAACTGAACTGGGTAAAATCTAGCAGAGGTGCTGGGGAGATACATAGTGGTTATGCAAAAAGAGTTTCTTGCTTGAGCAACCAAAGGTCCCAGGTTCAATCCCCAGCACCACTATAAGCCAGAGCTGAGCAGTGCTCTGGTTTAAAATAAATAAATAAATAAATAAATAAATAAATAAATAAATAAATAAATAAATAAAAAACTAGCAGAGGCCACAGTCACTCTGAGTGGCCACAAATCTTCTCTTCCCTTGTCTGGATTCTATTATTCTATTATTCGCCACTCTCTTAGGTCCAGAAAGCCCATTCTGAAGCTTCTTTAAATGTAATCTTGGATGACTGTGGCCATCCACTGCTCTCTTCCCTCCCGAGAACACACATCCCCAGCTTTGCCTGTGTGGGTCTTGGGGCTGGGCATCAAGGATAATTGTCTACCGTTTATTTTCTGTCTACAGCTGGACCCTGGTTTAAGACACAGAGAGAGGGGAGAAAAATTTTAAATAGTAGCTATAGCTAAGTAGAAATAACATGAGAGATATACAGAGGGCTATAGAGGGGACTTTTTTTTTTAATTTTAGAGAGTACTTCTTTTTAAAAAATTTTAAATATTTATTTTCCCTCATGTTGCCCTTGTTTTTTATTATTGTTGTAGTTATTATTGTTGTTGTTATTGATGTCATTGTTAGGACAGAGAGAAATGGAGAGAGGAGGGGAAGACAGAGAAGGGAAGAGAAAGATAGACACCTGCAGACCTGCTTCACCGCCTGTGAAGTGACTCCCCTGCAGGTGGGGAGCCAGAGCCCGAACTGGGGGATCGTTATTCTGGTCCTTGTGCTTTGAGCCACATGCGCTTAATCCACACTGAGCTACCGCCCAACTCCCTAGAGAGTACTTCTGTGACAAAGTAGAAACAACTAGCAAGGTCCCAAGTGAAGAGCAGTGATAAGTACATGGTGGCTAAGTCAAAAATTAAAATGTAGTCTCTTCTGTTTGTTTACAGTAGTGTAAACCAAGACCCAAACAATGACTAGGATCTATTAAGAAATTATTTATTTATTAGCTTTACTTATTGGATAGAGACAGAGAGATCAGCTAGAAGGAAGAGAGAGAGAGACCTTCAGCACTGCTTCACCAGTTGTGAAGTTTTCTTCCTAGCAGGTGCACCACTCATATCTATTAATGAGAGAGAGAGAACAAGAGCATCACTCTAGCACATACAATATTGGGGATCAAACTCAAGTCCTCATACTTGAGGGTCTAGCACTTTATCCACTGTACCACCTCCTGGATCCATCACAGGATGCCTAGAATCTTATAGTCTAGGCAGAGAAAACAGAAATTTCAGTATAGGAGTTGGCATACTGGTTCACTTCCTGGTTTTATAAATGAAGTTCTACTGAACCAGCTTTAGCTCTCCACACTGCTGGATAGTCTAGTTTTGACAGGTTATGACTTGCCAAGCATTGAATATTCACTACCTGGCCCTTGGCAGAAAATGTTTGCTGATCCCTAAATGTGAGAGCTCATGTTGCCTTTTAGGAACAGAGTGGCTGGAGGGTAAGGGGTGGGAAATGTAATGGGCAGCTCAGAGTGAGTCATTTGCAAGGTGAAGTAGATTGATCCTGGAGTAGACACACATGAATTAAACTGAGTTTATCGGATTCTCTCTTCCTGGGAATTTGAAATGCAAATTCTAAGACCCAGAAATGGAGCTGAGTTACATAATTGCCTGTGAACCTCAGCTGCTTAAGTCCCTAGAGCTGTCCTGCTCCTTCTCAGACTTGATAATCAATACTTGTATTGAATCTGAAGACCTGAGCATTCAGTTCTCCAAATATTTATTTATTTATTTTTCTCTCTAGGATTATCTTGGGGTGCACTACAAATTCACTACTCCTGGAAGCCATTTTTTTTTCATTTATATTTGATAGGACAGACAGAACTTGAGAAGGGAGGGGAGAGGGAGAGAGAAAGACAGACACCTGTAGCCCTGCTTCACCACTTGTGAAGCATCCCTGCGGCAGGTGGGGAGTGGGGGGGCCCTAAATGTTTCTCACGTCCCTTCATAGTTTCTCACGTCCCTTCATAGTTTCTCGTGTGTGTGTATGTGTGTGTGTGTGTGTATGAGTGTGTGTGTGTGTGTGTGTGTGAAAACCCAGAGTTTCTATTACTTTTAATTGAGAAAAATATTTTTAACTAAAATGAAGAAAGTGAAGAAAGAGTTGGTGGGGTATACAGGTTTAGTCAACATGGTCCAGTATAAGTATAATGTGAGCCATACATGTAATTTTCCATTTCCTAGTTGCCATATCTTAAAGGGTAAAAAGAAAAGAGTGAAATACATTTTCGTAATGTATATATTTCGTTGAATATATAAAAACATTGTTCCCACGAGTGGTCAGCACTCCTTAACTGTTAATGGCTGTTTTACATCTCTTTGAACCATGTCTTGGAATCTGAGCTATACTTTCAATATATCACACCTCAGTTCAGACTAGTCACATTTCAAGAGTCTCACAGTCACCCAAGACTGGAGACTAACATCTGGACAGTATATTTAGACCCTTAGATATCCTGGCTTAATTCTGAAAATTAGTAGAAAATCAAACTAGATGGTGTGTTACACCAAAGTAAAGGACTTTGGGGGGGGGGCAGTGTTCAGATCCTGGAACATGATGGTGGAGGAGACCTAGATGGGGGGTTAGAATGTTATGTGGAAAACAGAGTTGTTACACATGTACCAACTACTGGACTATTGACTGTAAATCATTAACCCCCCCCAGTAAAGAAAAAAGAGAAAAAAAAGAAAAAGAACATTTTCATTTCAGGAAGAAAATTTCTTTGACTTCTATTAAAGAATAGACTGCACATGATTTGTGACTAGATTTGGGGAGATCAGCTAAGAGGAGTTGAAGAAAGGCAAGTGAGAGTTGAGAAACAACAGTGATGGGTTTAGGCAGTGACCATAGTTGAGTGCAGAAGATAACTTCGAAGGTAGAAGCAACATACTTATCACAATTGTTGCCTCCAGACACTGGAGCTATTTCCCATCTGTGCAACTTTGTATATCCACTTCCCATCACCACCACTCCCAAATGTTTTTTTATGGGAGGAGGTAGGTGGCAGTCAGTGCCTCACATATTCACAATTACACCACTCCTCACCACTATTTTTTTTGAATTCAGAGAGAGAGAGAAAGAGACACCCCTCCCCCCATAGTACTGGGGTTTTCTCTGGTGCCACAGAACCTCCATGTGGTGCCAGGGTTTGAAACTGTGTTGCCTGGAGGTAAGACATGTGCCCTAGCTGGGGAGATTTCTCTTTGCCCCCCTCAAGTATAGTTTCCTTTTCTTTTAAAAACATTCATTTATTGACTAACTTCTTTTTTCTGATTAGTGACCAAAGAAACAAATCATCCCCAACTTTTAAGACATGGTCCACAGTCTATGGTAGTAGATCAATAAATAAATGTTCCTTTTCTTTCTAAAGAGAGTCTTCTCATAAATAGTGCACCACTTTGCCCTGTGCATGACTGAGGCTCCAGCCCAGCCCCCACCACATTTAAGGAAGCTTCAGTGCTGTGGTTCCTTTCACTCTCTCAGCCTTCTTTGTCTCTATCTACATAAAATAAGGGACGGGACGGAAGGAAGGAAGGAGTGAAGGAAGAAAGGAGTGAAGGAAGGAAGGGAAGAAGGGAAGAAGGAAGGAGAGAGATAGAAAAAAAGAAAGCCTTCTCTTGTGAAGGCTTCTTCCTTTACCTAGCCCACAATCCTGAAATATAAAAAACCAGAAATATTAGTGTCCCCACCCCAATCTAGGATGTACTACAGGGTCCTGTCTTGGGGTGGTATTGGCAACTTCAAGGGGAGCAAAAATTTTCAGCTGCACAGATGAGCGTGGAGAGTTGTACTTAACCAGTGTTGTGGTTCTGTTATGAGAATACAACAAATGAAAGGGAGTGGTGGAAGTAGATAGTATAATGGTTATGCAGAATCTTTCATGCCCAAGGCTCCAAAGTCCCTCAGACCACCATAACCCAGAGCTGATCAGTGCTCTGGTTAAAAAAAAAAAAAAAGGTACATGGTGCTAAGTGTGAATGAAGGGAGTAGTGATTATATTCTTCATGGAATTTAGACTGACATGGGAATCTAAATATTGTTCATAAATACCTCAGTTCTTGAGTATGGATCAATCTGTCAACTCCCATGTTCAGCGAGGAAGCAACTACAGAAGTCAGACCATCCACCTTTTGCACCCCATAGTGATCCTGGGTCCATACTCCCAGAGGGTCAAAGAATAGGAAAGCTATCAGGAGAGGGCATGGGAAATGGAGTTCTGGTGGTGAGAATTGTGTGGAATTGTACCCCTCTTATCCTATGGACTTGTCAGTGCTTCCATTTTATTTTTTAAAAATACCCCAGTTCTCCAACCCCACCTCTCCATTTCATTTTGGCCTTAAGTGGAAAGGCACTTGAGGTTGATGTCTACTTGGAGTTATTTGTGGTCTTGTCACTAGTGTTAGCCACAGAGGAAAACAGATCCTGACTAGAGCATTTGTCAACAAGACCTTCCAGAGTTCTATTTCCCTCCAGTTTTTTTTTCCCCCACTAGGGTTATCACTGGGACTTGGTGTCTGCACTATGGATCTACTGCTCCCTGCAGCCATTTTTTCCTTTTATTATTTTATTTTTTTATTTGATAAGACAGAGTGAAATTAAGAGGACAGAGGAGATAGAAATGGGGAGAGAAAGACACCTGAAGACCTGTTTCACTGTTCATAAAGCATCTTCTTTGAAGGTGGGGAGTGGGAGATTGAACCTGTATTCTTGTGAATGCTGATATGTGTGCTTAACCGGGTACACCACCACCTGGGCCCCATGACCAGCTTTATTAAGAGACTGTGGCTTTAGTCAACCTGGCTGTCTAGCTGTGATGTGAAAGGGTCCATGCTGACCTAAATTTTCAAGTTGTATAAGCAACGAATGAATCTTTGCTGTATTTAGGCTTAAAGTGTAACTCTTAAATAGAGATCTGAAATCTTAGTATTGTTTGTTACTACAGTACCACGAAGATAAGTCTGACAGATATTGGTGGAAAGGAAAACATTAACAGGGAGAGAATGCAAAATATAGGATTAACAGATTTCAATTCCTAGCACTAAAGGACTGATGGAGTCAGAATTGAAGGAAGAATAACTAGAAAGTCATTCTGCTTCGAGAACTATATTCATGGTAAGGTGTTGTATATGGCCATGTGAGTGAGTGACTGAGTGGAAAGAAGACAACATCTTTGAAGGAGGCCAAGAACTGAGAGAACAGGATTTTGGAAGGACTATCTTTGTATCTACCGTAATCAGCAGAGGGTAAGACAGAAACAGTGGTGAAGAGAGTGACAGTCAGAATCTAAAAATATTTTCTTCCCATCAGTCAGATGTGAATGCTACGTATGAAGAAGAACAGGACTTCTGTGCTTATCTTTGTGCCTCAGTGTAAATAGTCAGAGAAGCTGCTTAACAATAGTTGCTGAATGGATGGCTGGACGAGGAAGAGACTCATGCTCCACACACCTAGGCAAGTAAATCTAACTTAAGGAAGTGTTCCCTCCAATTACTATCTTGATTCTATTTTTATATGGTATTTCCTCCCCCAGACCACAGTGGCTATTTTCTCTTTGCTTAGCCTAGCATCTGCTTGTTCTATCTTGTTGTTGCCATAAATCTTAAGGAGCTACTCTTTAAACTCATCCCCAGTGGCCTAGCTAATACAATTCCCAATGTTACCAAAACACTGGCAATATTCTCTACTCTGCCTTCTCCCTATTCCCACATCCACCTTCATTGCAAAATGTTCATTATTTGTTCCAACATAGCTTATCTTCATATCCTACTATTCACCCACCCCCACTCTATCTCAACCCTTCCACTGCCCTAATTCATATTCTCATCTCTTCCCGGGCTATAGTAGTCTCCTCCCTAATCTCCTTGCTCTTTTTGTTTCTAGTATAGCTGTATTATATTAACTGTCTGTAGTTCTATAACAAACTACCTTAATGTTTTGTTACAACTTAAAACCACAAGCATTTATTATCTCACAGTATCAATAAGTCAGGAATCTAACTGTGGTTTAGCTGGGTATCTCTGACCCGGAGTCAAGCGTGCCTGCTACCAGGTATTTACTAGGGCCAGAGTCATTTCAAATTTCATTTGGGGGGAGAGGGGAGGATCCACCTCTGAGATAACTTAAGTTATTGTTAAAAGTCCTCAAGTCCTTGTTAGTTATTGGGCAGAAACATCAGTTCTTTGAGCTGTGGGTCTCTCCATAGATCAGATGACTCACGTCAGATGTTTTCCCTAAAAGCAAGTGAGTGAAAGAAAAAGACAGGATACCCAAGACAGAAGCTAATCTTTTAGTAACTCATCTCAGAAATAGTCCATTACTTCCAACACATTCTTCTCATTAATAGAATCAATAGGCCCACTCCATGGTACAAGATCATTGAGAACATCTTAGGAAATACCTACCACACCTTCATTAATTCCTCCTAGCTTACCTCTTCTTTCTGTTGCTCAGACACTTCTGATGACATACTGCTACATCCAGAGCATAACTCATCACTACATGCTCTAACCACCATTTCATTCTCATTTTCCATACTGTGCTTCAGTTTGCAAATCATGAGTCTGACTTATATAATACTGTTCCTTTTTGAAATTTGATTAGTGATTTAATAATGATTAACAAGATTATAGGATAAGAGGGGTACAATTCCACACAGTTCCTAACAACAGAATTCTGTATCCCATCCCCTTCATTGGAGGTTTCCATATTCTTTATCCCTCTGGGGGTATGGACCAGAATTCTTTATGGGGTGCAGAAGGTGGAAGGTCTGGCTACTGCAATTGCTTATACACTGAACATGGATGTTGGCAGGTTGATCCATACCCCTATCCTGTTTCTCTCTTTCCCTAGTGGGGCAGGGCTTTGGGGAGGTGAAGTTCCAGGAAGTCAGGATGGTGTCAGCAACTTGGTGGCTTGAAAGAAAGATGTTTCTTTGTACTATGCCATTTCTCTGGTTTGGAATGCACCCCCTCAAACTTCCCAGACTTTTCTACCTAAGTCCCATGCATTCATCAAGGCCTGCTGCTTCTGCCTAACCCTAGCCAATAATTACATCAATTCTTAATCAGACCTCCCTTGTCATCATGTTTTCCATAAACACAGCACTTACCACAACAAGTCACAAGGATTTTTACCTGGATAGCTCACAGATTCTCATATTTAACATGCTGATAAGTTATTTTCTGTTTTTATATCAATAGAATTGAGCAAAAGATGGATGCTGAAGCCATCTATTCTAAATTCTCTCAAGAAGCCTTATGCCTGGTTTGAGGGTCAAGTTATAGAGCACCAACATCTTAACTGGCATTATCTGGTGGCCAGGCAGTAGCGCAGTGGGTTAAGTGCACATGGCACGAAGCAAGGACCTGCTGTAAGGATCCCAGTTAGAGCCCCTGGCTCCCCACCTACAGGGGGGTCGCTTCACAGCTGATGAAGCAGGTCTGCAGGTGTCTATCTTTCTCTCCCCCTCTCTATCCTACCCAACAACAATAACAATAACAAAATGGAAAACATGGCCTCCAGGAGCAGTGGAGCAGTGGATTTGTAGTGCAGGCACTGAGCTCCAGCGATAACCCTGGAGGCGAGAGGCAGAAAGAAGAAAGAAAGAAAGAGTGAGAAAAAGAGAGAGGGAGAGAAAGAAAAAGTGGAAGAAAAATGGCATTATTTAAGAGCCCAGAGAGCAGTTATTTGGTAGTAGAGTCCTATTAAACAACTGTATATGCTACTCTAGAAATTAGCGTGGTAACCAGTGGCTTCTTCTTAGTTCTTCTTCTAGCGTTTGCCCTTCTTCCATAGCCAGTCAACAGTGTCTGCTTGTTGCTGGCTTTGAAAGTGACTGGGATCCATGTGGATTCAGTCGGCTAGGAAGGATCGTCAGTTTCCCCAATGAATGGGTACTCACGGGATGCACCACAGGAAGGTCGATCCAATGCATCCCAATTCTTCTTAGTAAGAGGCTATAATAGTAACTGAGAGGTTCTTCCAAAGTAGGCATAAACGCCTCCTGACTTTACCTCCACTAGTAACTATCTGCCAGATGTAATCTATTCCATGTTTATGCCTTTTTTTTTTCCTCCAGTCGCTGGGGCTTGGTGCTGGCACTACGAATTTCTGGCGGCATTCTTCCTTCCTCTTCTTCTTCTTCTTCTTCTTTCTTCTTCTTCTTCTTCTTCTTCTTCTTCTTCTTCTTCTTCTTCTTCTTCTTCTTCTTCTTCTTCTTCTTCTTCTCCTTCTCCTTCTCCTTCTCCTTCTCCTTCTCCTTCTCCTTCTCCTTCTCCTTCTCCTTCTTCTTCTTCTTCTTCTTCTTCATTCTCCTTCTCCTTCTTCTTCATAGAACAGAGAAATTGAGAGAGGACAGGAAGGCAGAGAAGGAGAGAGAAAGATACCCGCAGACCTGCTTCACCACTTGTGAAGCCACTCCCCTGCAAATGGGGAACTGGGGGCTTGAACTGAGATCCTTGTGCGAGTCCTTGCACTTGGTACTACGTGCTCTTAACCTGGTGCGCTACCGCTTGACCCCCTAATACCTCATTTTTTCTAATTCGTGGTTACTATAGTTCAGGTGCTATTCTAAACTCTCCAAATATGTTCATTTATTTAACCCTTAGAACCCTGATAATAGGTAGGTACAATTCTTTCCTTCCACAGCTGCAGGAACTATAGCATAGATAGTAACTTGCACCAGGAAGTAGCTGGTATAACTAGATGCCAGCACAGGCAGAACAGGGTCAGAACGAAATCTGGGTCATGCTGTCCATTCCTGTAGATAAGTGCCCCCTTCTTATTTTAATATAAAACACCCTGGCCTTCCCAATTTGTTTAAAGCCCTGATTTTCTGTGTGACTTCATTAGGTGTTTCCTAGAGGGTATTAAACGGGAGAGAGAAGGATACGCCTCCTTAGGTCCCCTGTCCTTTTAGTCAAGAATTCCTCAACTTTGTAAGATGAAACGGAAGTAGCTGGTGGGTACGAAGCACACTTCCGTTGTTACTTGGGGGTCTTTCTCCCTTTCCACGCAGCCTCAGTCCCGCCGGATCCTTCTATGAAAGCCCGGTCCTCCGCGAAGGTTCGGTTTTCCATAGGTGGAGATGCCAGACTGTTGTCTTTCAGCCGGTGGACTCTACCGTCTCTTCTCGCGGATAAAGTCAGCTCCTCCTCCGGACCGACAGATGGCGCAAGAGTAAGGGGCTCAACACCTGGGAGACACTCAGACTCGGAAATGACATCACAGAACCGGAAGTCTTCCGCCTCCCAGACCCGTCCTCCAGTTCCCATGGCTGAAAGCCAAGCTGTCAACTTCGCGAGGGTGGTGGGTATTCGCCGCATCATATCACCCCCGACATCTGGATGATCAGATGAGAACAATGGAGTTCCTCAAGTGAATAAACAAATTCAGATACGTTAAATGCTATGTTTACTCGTCTGTCCTTTTTGACAAATATTTTTGAGCACCTGCTGTGTTCTAAGGGATGGAGACAGCCGTGAAAATAATAATAATAATGGATGAAGACACAGCCGTGAAAAATAATAACAACAGGAAGGGTCCTGCTGCCAAAGGGCTCACTTTTGGTCGAGCTGACAGGTAATGCACCGACAGACCCATTATGCAGTGTGTTAACAGGTATGATAGGTGCTGAGGGAGGAAGGAAGGGAAAGAGAGAGAGAGAGACTGACTTGGACTGGAAAGAGCTATTTTCTTTTCTTTTTTTCCTTCAGGATTATCATTGGGGCTCGGTGCCTGCACTATGAATCCCCTGCTCCTGGCGGCCATTTTTTCCCTTTTGTTGCCTTTGTTGTTTATCGTTGTTATTATTGCTGTCGTTGTTGTTGGATAGGACAGAGAGAAATCGAGAGAGGAGGGGAGACAAATAAAGGGAGAGAAAGACAGCTGCAGACCTGCTTCACCGTCTTTGAAGCGACTACCCTGTAGGTGGGGAGCTGGGGGCTCGAACCCGGATCCTTACGCAGGTCCTTGCTTCTCGCGACGTGCGCTTAACCCGCTGCGCTACCGCCCGGCCCCCAAGAACTGTTTGCTAAAAGGTGATCAGAGAAGATCTACCTGAAGAAAACAAATGAGCAGAACCTGAATAAAGTGAGTGAGCCCTGCAGATAAAATGGAAACAGAGGCCCACAGAAAACAGACTGTAAATGCAGGCCCAGCAAGGGCGCCACTGAGTGTTTGAGGGCAGGAGAGGCCAGTGTGGCCGGGGAGTGAAGAGTAATGGGGGAAGAAGGGAGTTAGAGAAGCCGTTGGGACTTAAAGCAAATAGTTTTTGGTGAAATAAGAATCAGATGCGTGGCAGGGTCTGGCTGCTGCTGATGGGAGCGGGTGTGTGTGTATGGGGGTGCAGTCCCTGGGTGGAGAGAATGGCAGCTTGGTCTGGGTCTGTTGTAGGTCTGTTAGCCTCCCAGAGGGACTGAATGAATGAGCGAGGGCATAAGAGGTTTGAGGGTTTTATGGTGGCACCGGATTGAGTGCACATGTTACCTTTGGCGGGTGGGGGGAGCTTCACTAGCGCTGAAGCAGTGCTGCAGCTGTCTTCTTTATTTGTCTCCTCTATCTGCCCCTCCCCTCTCAATTTCTCTGTCTCTATAGAAAAATTAAAAACTTTAAAAGGAGATTTGGGAGGTACAAGTGGATTGTGGGGAGGTATTGGGCAGAAAATACTCCTTAGGCAAGGTGTTAGGACATAGTGGATCTGTGAGAGGCCGATGAGAACGTGACTTCTGGAACAGCCAGAACGGCGTGCAGTACACTGCCGGTAGGGAAATGCTTGTTCACTGAAGGCTGCACTAGACTTCTGATCAGAGTCCCCATGTATAGGGTTTCAAGCCCCTAACATTCTTCACATGTTTAGTGTCTCTTTTATATATCTTTAGAAAAAGATGGAAATAACAAACAAAAACAACTGAAGAGGGATGACTTTATTTTCAAGTAACATCCAGTTCTGTATATATCTTTCTCAGAAAAGTAAATCTCACAGTATTGCAGAAAATGGTACATGAATACTTGAACGACTCCAGTGAGGGCTCTGCTCTGTTCAGACCTGTGCCAGCTGCAGACACTTTACAAACCACAGAGGGGGGGCTGTCTCTCCCCAGTGAAGTTGCCTCAGACTAGATAATGAATTATGCCTGGCTCTCACTGCAGGTAGCTGTGGAAGCTCTTGGAAACAGACACTAAGAAGAAAAACTTTATCCCCCACACCAACACAGACACTAAAATAAAAGCATGAATTGTTCCAGATATGCTTGGGTATCCAAAATGGAAGAAATAGCAATATTCTCACAGACTGACAGACTGGTCTGAGCCCAGCATGGTGATATGTACAACATGGCTTTGGATGAATAACAAAAAGCCCTGCTGGTTGTTTTCTGAGTTTCTTGATGTTCTGAGCCTATCTATAATCAAATTATCAAAAATCAGGCCCAGCTGGGAAAAAGAAAGCATGTCTGTTTTTAACAAGCATGTGCTTCACTTAGAACATGTTTCCTCATTAGATAACCTCAGAGTCACAAGCAGGACACAGACTGGCTGAGATACTGAAATAGAATTGCCATACACGATGCTGTGGTTTAATATATATATATATTCAGCCTCATTCCTGGCACAGCTTCTAAAATCCTTGGACTCGAGCAATACAGGTGTCTTTTGTTATTTTGTTCAGCAGCCCTTTCACCTGGAGACCAGAGATTAAGTTCAATTACCAATACCTAATAATTTAATTAATCTGTGCAGTGAAACTGCCATTTAAAAAAGCACAAAGGACAACATAATGGTGAGCTTCTGGGTTGGTGACTACATGGAGACACTGGGAGAGAGATGTGCCCAGAAAGAGCACACCTTCCTTCTCCACACCTGGCCTTATGCATCTCTTCCATCAGCTCTTTTTGTTTCTAAGGTATCCTATATAAATGTAATATATAATAATATATTATCATTTGTGGTATATAGTACTATATATAATATATAGAGAGTATAGTATACTATCTATATAGTATATATAATATATAGAGAGTATAATATATACTCTATATAGTACTATATAGTATATAGTATAGTATTTAAGTTGTTCTATGTAAATGTATATAATAATACATTAATAGAGTGACTGAAATGTTTTCTGGAATTCTCTGGACTTTCTAATTCTAGCAAATTAATCAAGCCCAAGGAGGGGATCATTGGAACCTCTGGTCTCTAATTTGTCAGAGGCGAAAGTGACAACCTGAGCTTAGCAATTCCTGTCTAAAGTTAGAATCTGACACTATCTCTAGGTAGAAAGTCTCAGAATTAAGTTGACTTATATGTTTGGTGGGGGGGTGAGGTGGGGAATACTGAAGGGAGTTACTCAGAGGCTCAAATGAAGAGAAAAAAACAGTCAAGTGAAATATGCAAATCACAGAGATAGAAACCAGTAGTGTCTAGGGGCTGGGGGAAGAGAGAATTGGCAATGACTACTAGTGGGTACAGAGTTGCTTACAGAGATGATGGATGTGCACTAGAATTAGGCAGTAGAGATGGTTATACAAACTCTGTGAACATGCTAAAAATCACCAAATCTACTTTGAAAGAGTGAATTTTAAGGCATATGAACTATATTGCATTTATTCTCCATTGCAGAAACTAATCTTCATGGTCACCTATAACAGTCAGTGAACTCTATAATCCAAAGTTCTTTACTAAGCAGTCCACATGCCATACTTGTATAGCCTTCAGTCCTAGCAGAATCAGAGGTTTTGTCCTGACAAAGAACTGCTGGTCTGAGGATCTACCAGTTTTGAGGCCCTTGGCACCAGATGTTACAATATTCTTAAGCCAACCCTGTTCTAACACCTGCTGCCTAAATAATCAAGCTTAGCCACCATGTACTACTCTTACTGCCTTCTCACCTGCAAAGACAGTAAGGGAAGAGGGTCTTCTTAAAGCCTCATAAACAGGGGAGCAGGCAGTGGAGCAGCCTGTTAAGCACACACATTACCATGTACAAGGACCGAGTCCCCATCTGTAAAGGGCCAGCTTCACAATTGGTGAGGCAGTGCTGCAGCTCTCTCTCCCCCCCCCCCTCCATCTCCTCTCCGTTTCTCAAGTTCTATCTGTCCTATCAAATAAGAGAAATAAACAAACAGAGGTGGGAAAAACATTCCAAGGGCTAATAGCAATTAAAAAACGGGCCAGGAGGTGGCACACCTGGCTGAGCACGCATGTTACAGTGCACAAGGACCTGAGTTCAAGTGCCTGGTCCCCACCTGCAGGGGGAAAGCTTCACAAGTGGTGAAACAGGGCTTCAGGTGTCTCTCTGTCTCTCTCCCTCTCTATCTCCCCATTCTTCTCAACTTCTGGATGTCTCTATCCAATAAATAAATATAATAAAAAAATAAAAAGAAAATTTTAAAACAACAAAAATCTTCTCAATCATGGTCTAGAAGGTAGCACAGCAGGCAGAATGCCTGACTGGAAAACATTGGGTACTGGGTTCTATCCTCAGTGCTGCATATTCCAGAGTGGTGCTCTGGGTCTCTCCAACCTTCCTGGATCTCTCCCACCCTCCCACTTTTCCTTCTATTTTCTAATAAATAAATAAATAAATAAATAAGATCTTTAAAAGCCCACCAGAGACTCAACTCTTTGTTTTCTGCCTTTGGTATGAATGTCTGAAGATGTGTTGCTCCCACTTTGCGCCAGCCTTTAGGCTGGTTTTTACACTGATTTTAGGCATCAGCCTTGGGGCTGAACGAAGACAACTATAATCCCCAGCTCAACCACTCACCCTTCCTCTGGATGCCAAGTACGGAGGGCTGAGGAGTAGAGAACAATGAATCTAATCAGAAGGGGTCAGCAGGAGAGGCCCAGACAGGTCAGAGCACATGGAACCCTCAGAGTAGGATGGGACTATCTCACCCCAAACCTAGTCCAAGCTGCTCTGTGAACTGAACAGCAGATTTCTCTGGTATATTACAAAACCTAAATATTTATTTGCTTCATATTTACAAAAGTGAGGAGGAGACTGAGGGAGACCCCCAAAACACCCCCAGAGCTGGCTGACCAAGTCCCTTACCCTGCAGAGGAGGCAGACACAGCTGGAAGGGACAGGATTTATGTTGCATACTTGAACTACAGCGAGTGTAAGACTGGTCCTATTTACAGGGCAGAAACACTACAGGTGGAGTGTGGGGAAGTGGCAGAGTGAGCACCAGAGCCCTGGCCGGAGGGTGCCTTGCTTGCCATCATCCCCACCTCTCCCAGAGTCATCTCTGCGGCCCCGTTGGGGTTGTCTGTGGGGGAACGGGGCCCGCTCACATGATGCTGGCTGGAGTGCAGACAGGGCCCACACACAAGGTGTCTGTGATCTCCCAGCCGCAGGACAGAGGCTTGCACACACCTTCAGCATCGTCGTCCTGTTCTGCAGGCAGCAGCTGCCCTCGAAGTGCTTCCCTGCAGACAAAAGAGGGGTGCTGGAGGCAGCTGTGGAGGACTAAACACCAGAGCTCCCGAGGGCCCCTAGTCCACAAGATGAACCCCATTAGGCATGGACTGGCCTGAGTCCCATGGCCCAGCCAAGAGCAGAGACAGGGAAGGCCTGCTGCCCACCCTACCTCACCACTGTCTTCCTCATAGTCCATCTCTACCAGGAAACGTTTATCCGTTTACTGAACATTCACTATAACACTCTGCCAGGCTTTTACTTAATGTTAACAGACTGCAATTTTTAACATGTAATTTATTTATTTATTTATTTATTATTGGATAGAGAAAGAAATTGAGAGGGTATGGGGGGAAAGAGAGACACAGAGACACCTACAGCCCTGCTTCACTACTCATGAAGCTTTCCCCCTGCAAGTGGGAACCAGGGGCTTGAACCAGGGTCCTTGTATGAGTGCTTAACCAGGTGTGCCACCACTTGGACCCTCTGATTGCATCTTCATCTATACCCTGGAAGGGAATCATCTTGATTCTACTACCAGAGAAACAGATTCAGATGAAAGGAATTTGCTAGGTCATAGCCCCAGAAGGTCCTAGAACTAGGATTCAACCCAACTCTCTCAGTCCAAAGCCCACATTCATCATACCCCAGGGTTTAAGACTTAAAGGGGGGGGGAGCTGACAGTGGTACACCTGGTTAAGCAAACACATTACCATGGTGCAGTGTTGTTGAGGTGGTCTGGTGTCGGGCTGCACCGCGGAGAAGAGAGCGGACGTCCAGAGCAAAGGGGTACACAGATCTTTATTATAGGATGGGGGGGAGGTTTGGTTCAGACCACGTGGAGCCAGCCAGCAATGGCCGACCACGGGGGGAGAGCAGGGAGCGAGACCTCAGAGAGGGAGAGCCGAGAGCCCAAATGCCCAACAGGTGAGTAGCAAAACAAAAACAAACAAACAAAAAAACCCCTATGGTATATATACATGTTGAATACCACTCAGCTATTAAAAATAATGATGTCATCTTTGTGTCATCTTAGATGGAACTTGAAGACAGCATGTTAAGTGAGGTAATCCAAAAAGAGAAGGGCAAATACAGAATGATCTCACTTCTAAGTGGGACTTAACAGGGACATGGAGGGAGAACACAAAGTGAAATGTGGACTAGGCCTGGTGTATTGCTTCAAAGAAAAGGACTCTGGGGAAGGAGTGAGGAGGGAGGGGTTAAAGAGAAACTTGGGGTCTTGGTGCATAACGAAACTACCCATGTCATAATTATGCTGTAAACACTGATAAAAATGATTTTAAAAATCCTCCCCCATCCCATACCTGTGTAAACAAACAGCTCCATCATCTGACCAGCTTCTCTCACCAGGAGTTGGGAATCTTTTTTTTTTATTATTACCTTTATTTATTGGATAGAGACAGCCAGAAATTGAGAGGGTAGGGGAGATAGAGAGGGAGAGAGAAAGAGAGACACCTGCTGCACTGCTTCACCATTTGCAAAGCTTTCCCTCTGCAGGTGGGGACCGGGGGCTCGACCCACTTCCTTGAGCACTGTAACGTGCGCTCAACCAGGTGCACCACCACCTGGTTCCAGGAGTTGGGAATCTTGTTCCCACTGCCAGTTAGCCCCTGCCAAGCCCAATTCCTGAACATCCTTCACAGGGATTCATTTCTCTCTATTCCTGCTGCCACCACTGTCTCACAGTCTCTCTGGTCTGCTCCTGCTACCCACCTGCTGGCATTTTGGTCCAGCCCATCCATTCCAGAAGGCAGACTCCTGCTCTTGAGCCTCTAGCCAGTCTGCCTTGCTCATCAGAGCTGGGCAGCCAGCTGACAGACTAATCACATCTCCTCCCAGCCTGTGTGTGCTGTGTGCCGGCATCATCAACCTTTCCCCAATCATCTCCTTTGCAAGCTTCTGTGTTCAGCTTCAGTGACAGAATCACAGTGACTCCTTCACTGAGTCACACAGCACACTAGTTCTTTCTGTGGCCACAATAAAGTGTCAATATCTGCTTTCCTGAAACTCCTGTCACCTCAGGAGAGCAGGGAGCAGCTGAGTTATTCACTGCCTGGTGCCCCCAGCAGCAACTGACACACAGTGAGCACTTACACTGGGGGTGGGGGGCAGGTGGAGTGGGGCAGATGCTAATGGGGACGGAAGCCAGGGGTGATGGGCGGCCATGCCTGCTTGCCCATTTCTGCCAGGGTCTGCTTTATTATAAGACACCCTCTTTCCAGACCCAGGAGGCACAAGGGACAGAATGCCAGACTTGCAAGCATGAGGTTCAGAATTTGATCCCAGGCATCACCTATGCCAGAATCATATTTAGTCCTCTCCCTCTATTAAATAAATTGCTAAAGGATAAAAGAAAGAAATGTGCAAGAACCTGTCTCCCCACCTATAGAGGTGAAACTTCACAAGTACTGCAGCTTACTCATGCTCTCTCTCTCTTTTTTCTTTTTTTCCACCAGGCTTGTCACTGGGGCTCAGCGTTGGCACTATGAATCCACTACCACTACCGGTGGCCATTTTTCCTTTCTCCCTTTCTCTCCTTTTCTGTTTATTTGATAGCAGACAGAAATTGAGAGGGAAGGGGAGATAGAGGAGAGAGAAAGACAGACATCTGCAGACCTGCTCTGCAGTTCATGAAGCACCCCACCTGCAGGCCAGGAGCAGGGACTTTAACTTGGGGCTTTGTGCATGGGAACAGGTTTGCTCAGCCAGATGTGCCACTGCCCAGCTCTAGTGTCTCTCTTTCTCTACTTCCCTACTCAATTTCTCTCTGTGCTATTTAATAAAAAATAATTTAAAAGCCTCCGTGTTCAGCTTCAGTGACAGAATCACATGGACTCCTTCACTGAGTCACACAGCACACTAGCTCTTTCTGTGGCCACAATAAAGCGTCAATATCTGCTTTCCTGAAAATCCTCTGACTACAGGAAGGCAGGGAGTAGCTGAGATATTCACTGCCTGGTGAAAAAGAAATAAAAGACACCTCTTTTCCACATAAGTCCTCCCCTCCTTTCCTGCTTATACACTCCTAGAGGCAGGGCTCCTCTTTGCTGGGACGTACAGTTCAGCAGCAAACCCACAGTCAGCCTCTGTGCACAGAGCCCAGACAGGCTGTCCCTTCCAAAGGAAAGGCTCTGAAGGCACACACCTGTGCCTTGACTCACCACACAGTCCTGGATGTTCAAACAGGCCACCATCCACCCCAGGCCCAGCATGGAGCCAGGCACTAAAGCAACATATTTTGATAAGACCCATCTGACATGGGAATTTGTTGTTTGTTTGTTCTGTTTTAACACATCATAACATTTTGTTCCAGGTAATGAAAACAACCACTTCCCTTCAACCTCATCTACCTGTATTTGCTGCTGATGGAGCCGGGATGGGCTATGGAAGCCTATGTGGTGAATTTAGTATTAGTATTATTAGTCGTGGCATTTTAACTGGAGTAGAGCTCAGCTCTGGCTTATGGTGGTGCCAGGGATTGAACCTGGAACCTCAGAGCTTCAGGCATAAGATTGTTTTTTAAAGAGAGGCAGAGAGAGAGAGAGGGGAGGGGATGGGGGGAGGGGGAGAGGGAAGGAGAGACTACAACACCAAATCTTTCTTCACTGTGGTAGGGGGTCGGGCTTAACTCTGGGTCATGCACGACAAAGCAACACACTATTGTACTAGCCCAATAGTCTTTTAAAAATCTTTTATTTGTTTATTGGATAGAGACAGAGAAACTGTGATGGAAGGGGGGAAGGGGGGGAGAGAGAGACGGGAAGAGACTACCAACAGCACTGCCCCTGCAGGTGGGGACTAGATGCTTGAATCCAGGTTGTTACACACTGTAACATATGAATAGGTGTGCCACCACCCCTCCCCTGAGAACTTTTTATAAAGTTCGCTTTTTATACCTTATTGATGTCAAAAAAGTCTTATCAGCCTATCCCTTGGCTCTGCAGAGAGTAGAGACAACCAAGTTTGTTTTGTTTGTTTACCAGAGCACTTATAAATTCTGGCTTATACTGGTGCAGGGGATTGAACCTGGAACTTTAGAACCTCAGTCATGAGAGTCTCTTTGCATAACCATTATGCTATTTACCCCCACCCTCAACCAAGGCTTCCTGACTGGATGGATGAAATGATTTGGATACTGAACCTTCTCAGGCATTATTCTTGCGGGCTCTCAAGCACACACCATGTCCCCCACTGCTCCTGCCTACCAAAGCCATCTCCCCAGCTGTAAGTGCTCATTTTCTAGACGGGAACACAGAGGCTGGGAGGAGCAAGCAAGGTTTTCCTGAATACAACAGCCATCTGGCTGGGCAGCTGGCTCTACATCCATGCTTGTCCTCCCTTAATCCAAAAAGTAGGGCAATCTTTCTAAACTCAAATCAGACAATGTCACTCCCCTGCTTTGAACTAATCTGTGCTTCCTGATGCTCAAAGTCCTCATATGACAGTCAGGGTCTTTTCCAGACCCACTCCTGCCCCCTACCCAGCCACCACTAACCTCAGGGAGTTTCATGAAGGTGGCCTGCTTGATCTTGGCCAAGGAAGGACTCTTAAGTGCTTGGTGCCAACCGACCCCCCCACAAACACACACACAACAACAACAACAACAAAGTACAATGAGAGTGTCTACTTTTCTTTCTCTCAGAACTCTTCAAGTAACACTCAGTCTTATTCACAGCCACAGTCAGGTGCAGAGCACAGGCATCACTTAGAACTAGGAGCCAAAAGCTAAATGTGAAATCTGGTTACATAGAAACAGAGTCTCAAATCTCAGACTTCCAGATGCCTGGTAGTGGTGCACCTGGTTGAGTACACATGTTACTATGCACAAGGACCTAGGTTCAAGTCCCTGGTCCCTACCTGAAGAGGGAAAGCTTAATAAGTGGTGAAGCAGTGCTGCAGGCATCTTCTGTCTCTCGCCCTCTCTCCCCTCTCAATATCCCTCTGTCCTATCAAATAAAAGGAGGGGGAGGGATGGCCACCAGGAGCAGTGAATTTGTTGTGCCAGTTCCAAGCCCCAATAATCCTGGTGACAAATAAATAAATAAATAAATTCTTTTCTAAACCTCAGACTTCCCTCCTTGCTTCTACCCAGCCCACACCCTTCTCCCTCCCCCCACCCCTCTATTTCCCAGCAGGGCCCCCTTACCAGGTCACCCGAGACATGGCATAGGTGATGCGGCAGGCCTGGGTTCCCCCGAGAAGGGAGCCCATGCCCACGGTGTAAGCGCCCATGTTCTCAAAGACCAGCCAGTCCCCTACATGTAGTTGCGGCAGCCGCAAGCCCTCAGCTATGCAGTCACAGCCTTCGGCCGCCGGGCCCCACAGGCTGCTGCTGTATAGGGGCTGCTCCGAGGATGGTTTCTGCATGAGAGAGGAAAGAGCAAACTCAGCTTTCCTGGGCACACTCTGATCAGCCTCAGCAACTCCTTCCCTCAAAAGCCTTCCATGGCTCCCAAAGTCAGTGGGATACAAACTGAATGAGCTTCCTGCATTGGTTGCCTCCCACCTGCTGAAGACACAACTGCCTGGTCTTAAGTTGAGGCTCTAACACTTACTAGCTGTATGACCTTGGGCAGGATACTTAGAAGCAATTACAGGAGCCAGACCTTCCACCCTCTGCACCCCAGAAAGAATTCTGGTCCATACTCCCAGAGGGATAAAGAACAGGGAAGCTTCCAATGGAGGGTATGCGATATAGAACTCTGGTGGTGGGAATTATATGGAGTTGTACCCCTCTTATCCTATAGTCTTGTTAATCATTATTATATTACTAATAAAAATGAAAATGGGAATAATGACAATACCTCATTAGGTTACTGAAAGGACAAATGAGTAGAGGTAGAATGTTTAAAACAATGACTACAAAGCAACCCAGGTGTCCAACAACAGATGAGTGGCTGAGCAAGTTGTGATATATATACACAATGGAATACTACTCGGCTGTTAAAAATAGTGACTTCACCATTTTCAGCCCATCTGGGTTGGAGCTTGAAGAAATCATGTTAAGTGAAGTAAGTCAGAAACAGAAGGATGAATATGGCATGATTTCACTTCAGGCAGAAGTTGAAAAACAAGATCAGAAGAGAAAACACAAGTAGAACCTGAACTGGAGTTGGTGTATTGCACCAAAGTAAAAGACTCTGGGGGGTGGGGGGGAGAGTACAGGTCCTGGAAAAGGATGACAGAGGACCCAGTGGGGGTTGTATTGTTATGTGGAAAACTGAGAAATGTTATGCATGTACAAATTACTGTATTTACTGTAAAATGTAAAACATTAATCCCCAATAAAGAAATTTAAAGAATAAAATAATAAAACAATGACTAGGAACAGGGTAGTGGTGTCCCTGATTGAGTACACATTACCATGCACAAGGACCCAGGTTCAAGCTCCCTAGCCCCCACCTGCAGTGGGAGCTTCATAAGCAGTGGAACAGGTCTGCAGGTGTGTCTCTGTCTCTCTCCCTCTCTATCCCCCCTTTCCTTTTAATTTCTGTCTCTATCCAATAAATAAATGAAATATTTATAAAGAACAGCATCTGGCACATGGCAGGGACCCAATCAGGTAGTGCTAAGTCATTAGTATAGTTATTGATTTTGCTCCTCTGCTTCTGTCTACAATGGCAGATGGGTTACTTTTCAAGTCCTGTGAGTATCCAACTTCCTCATCCTCCTCCCCCACCCCCACATCCTGCTTTTTTGCTGGGCCTGGCCCAGAGCCCTTTCTTTGAGAAGGTCTCCAGACCTCCTTATTCTGTATCTGACCCAGTAAACTACCCCCACCCTCTATGGTCCTCAACCTGGGGAAGAAGTCAGACCTCCAACCCTGCAGAGGCCCCCACAGAATAGACATAATTACTCCCATTTCACACAAACTGAGGCTCTGAGACTGAGTGACTTAACCCAACCACAAAACCACCATATAGCATATACATGTTGATCCTACATGACTTCCTAATCTGGAAAGGACTACAGACCTCTTGCAGACAATGGGGATGTCGTTGAAAGCTGAGAGGAGGAATGGTGAGAGAGAGCTGGATGCAAGGAACAGCCAGCGTGCTATGTTCTTTGAGGTGCTATGTTCTTTGAAGTCTCTCTCTCTCTCTCTCTCTCTCTCTCTCTCTGCTTTCCATTGCACTACCTGCAGCCCAGTTACTCACTCTGCTCTGAGCTCCCCAAGCAAACTCTGCTTCCTTTCCATCCCTGGCCTTTCCCAAGTTGTTCCCTGAGGCCCCGAGCTAACTCTGAATGCTCCTCTGGAGGAACTCAGATCACCTCACAGAAGCCTTTCCTAACACTCTACATTTCCTAAGCTTTGCCTTTACATCACTGGTGGTGATTTATAGTCATGTATTTGTGAAATGCCTCTGCTCAGACCTGTACTGTAATTTTTTTAATTCTTATATATAAAAAGGAAACACCAACAAAAAAACACAGGATAAGAGGGTTGCATCTCACCACCAGAATTCCATATCCCATACCCTCCCCTGATAGCTTTCCTATTCTTTAACCCTTTGGGAGCATGGACCCAGGGACATTATGGGGTGCAGAAGGTGGAAGGTCTGGCTTCTGTAATTGCTTCCCCGCTGAACATGGACATTGACAGGTCGATCCATACTCCCAGCCTGTCTCTCTCTTTTTCTAGGGGATGGGGCTCTGGGAAAGTGGGGCTCCAGGACACATTGGTGGGGTTGTATGCCCAAGGAAGTCTGGTTGGCATCTTGTTAGCATCTGAAACCTGGTGGCTGAAAAAAGAGTTAACATATAAAGCCAAACAAATTGTTGACTAATCATGAACCTAAAGGCTGGAATAGTGCAGATGAAGTGTTGGGGGGGAGGGGGTCTATGTTTTGTAGATAGTAGGCCTATTTTACTTCTACTCCAAAGGGCCCATGACTATACTAGTTTTTTTTTGTTGTTGTTGTTGTTTTGTTTTGTTTTCTGAGCCTGGTATCTGATAAGCAGGTGGATCCAAGTTATTGTCTGGGGAGATGATGTCATGGATGGAAAAGGGACCAGAAACCTTGATCAGGGAAGAGAGTAGCTCCCCAGAGAGCATGGCAGGCTTGCTCAACAACACCTCCTCCACACCTGACAGTCTGACATAGAATAGGAATTTCTGGTTTGCAAGTTTTTTGTTAAATTAATTTCAATTGCTCTGAATTATTTCCCTTAGCCCCAGTCATTATATTAATTAAGATGGGGGGGGGAGACAATTATGTTACCTTGCACAAAGACCCAGGTTCAAGCCTCTAGTCTCCAACTGGCAGGGGGATGCTTCACAAGTGATGAAGCAGGTCTGCAGATGTCTTTCTCTCTCTGTCTCCCCCTCCCCTTTCAATTTCTTTCTGATCTATTGAATAAAATGAAAACAAAAACAAACAAACGACAACCACTAAAAACAAAAACAAAAACAGAAGTCTGCAAAGTAGTCCAAAAGCCTGTGGCCACATGCTTCTAAATAATTTTTTTATGAATGGAAATGGATATATACTTTTTTTTCTTTTCTTTCGTTTTTTCTTTCCATCTTTTTTCCACCAGGGTTATCACTGGGGCTTGGTGCCTGCCCAATAAATCTATTGATCCCAGTGGTCATGATTTCTTTCTCCTCCCCCACCCCCTTTTATTTGATAGGACAAAGAGAGAAGAGGAGAGACAGAGAGATACCTACAGCCCTTTTTTTTCCTTCTGTTGTTGCCCTTGTTGTAGCCTCATTGTGGTTATTATTATTGCCATTGTTGATGTCATTCGTTGTTGGATAGGACAGAGAGAAATGGAGAGAGGTGGGGAAGACAGGGAGAGGGAGAGAAAGACAGACACCTGCAGACCCGCTCCATTGCCTGTGAAGCGACTCCCCTGCAGGTGGGGAGCCGGAGGCTCGAACCGGGATCCTTACGTTGGTCCTTGTGCTTTGCACCACATGCGCTTAACCCACTGCGCCACCGCACGACCCCCACTACAGCCCTTTTTAACCACCTGTGAAGCTTCCCTGCTGCAAGTGGGGACCAGGAGCTTGAACTTGGGTCAGTGTGCATGGTAGCATGTACATTCAACTGGGTACACCACTGCCTGGCCTTCAATACTTTCATAGGCAATGCCCCTAGTCTGCCTCTAGGACCCCCACTGGAAGACTGCAAAGCTTGCTCACCTTTACTCCATAGCCAGATGGGGGAATGGGAGAGGCAGCTGCAGTCTCCATCCTGCAGGTAAGAAAATTGAGAGAAGTGGCCTAGAAGGTGGTACAGTGGATAGTGGTGGACTCTAAGCATAAATTCCTGAGTTCAATCTGTGGCATCACATATACCAGAGTGATGCCCTGGTTCTCTCTGTCTCTCTCTCTCCCCTATCACTAATAAATAAATAAATCTTTGGAAGAAAGGGAAAGAAGGAAGGAAGGAAGGAAGGAAGGAAGGAAGGAAGGAAGGGAGGGAGGGAGGGAGGGAGGAAGGGAGGAAGGAAGGGAGGGAAGGCAAGCTGAGGGAGAGAGTGTGAAGAGAAAGGAATTCGGGAGGCAGGGAAGGAGGGAGAGAAGAAGACGAGAAGGAGGTGGGGAGAGAGAGAGGAAGGGAGGGAGGGAGGTTGAAATATAGAATGAAGGGACAAATTCTGAGAGGAAATGACCTCCTAGCCTCTCCCTACTGGCTGCCTTCTTTCTTCAGAGACCCAGTACATAAGCAGATTCACAGAAGAAATATTATTAAGCATTTAAAATGGCATGTGGCCTTGATGGCAGCTCCTAAGTATTTCAACATTTAAAGAATAAATCAAGGAGTCAGGCAGTGCTGCACCAAGTTAAGCACACATGTTACCATGCTCCAGGACCCAAGTTCAAGCCTTCAGTCCCCACCTGCAGGGGGATAGCTTCACAGTTTGTGAAGTAGGTCTGCAGGTATCTCTCTCTCTCCCTCTCTGCCTTTCCCTTCCCTCTCAATTTCTCTTTATTCAATAAAATACTTTAAAAAGAACAAATCAGTAAGTCCTATGCTATATAAAATGTACAAAAACTATTTCAAAAGAAAAAAATGAGATGAATGAGGGCAGCGGATAAAAGGGGGAAAAGAAAATAGAACAAAAACCTATGGTCAAAATCTTTCTTGTGACCATATAGGCAAGAATCTGAAATAAAACTAACTAACCTAATCCACTCACATTCACCATCTTTCATGATGAGAAATTCAGCCCTAAAACTGTAGACAATGGCAGGACAATCTGAGCAAGCCAATCACTCGCTTCATCACAAAATGGAAAATAACATCTATAATCCAAATGTAATTTCTGAATACATATCAATAGCCTGTCACATCTAAAAAGGACAGGTAAGTGCAGCTCAGAAAATAACTCAATTGGGAGATCATATAACTCTCATGCCTGAGGTTCCCAGTTTGATCCTCAGAAGGCATGTAACAGGAGTGGTGCTCTGGCTTCTCTCTCTGTCTCTCTCTCTCTCTCTCAATAAAAAATTAAAAATAAATAATAAATAATAAATAATAAAAATGTAGACAAGGGCTTGGGAAGTGGTTCGGCAGGTAGAGCATACACCTTCCGTAAAGAAATTCTTGGATTGGATTCCTGGCACCAATGTAATAAGTGATAGAAAGGTAGAATTTGGGAGTTGGGCTGTAGCATGGGAATCGGGCTGTAGCGCAGCGGGTTAAGCACAGGTGGTGAAGCACAAGGACCAGAATAAGGATCCCGGTTCGAGCCCCAGCTCCCCACCTACAGGGGAGTCGCTTCACAGGCGGTGAAGCAGGTCTGCAGGTGTCTTATCTTTCTCTCCTCCTATCTGTCTTCCCCTCCTCTCTCCATTTCTCTCTGTCCTATCCAACAATGACAACAACAATAATAACTACAACAATAAAACAACAAGGGCAACAAAGGGAATAAATAAAATAAATATTAAAAAAAAGAAAGGTAGAATTCCATAAATGGGGGCTACATGGTGGTACACCTGGTTAAGCACACATGTTATAATGTGCAAGGATCCAGGTTCAAGCCCCCAGTCCCCACCTGTGTGTGTGGGGGGAAAGCTTTGCAAATGATAAAGTAATGCTGAAGGTATCTTCATCTCTCCTCTCACTCTCTCTCTCTGTCTCTCTCTCATGCTCTCTCCCCCTTCCCTCTCAATTTCTCATCTCTATCCAATAAATAGGTAAAATGCTTTTAAATGGACATCTTAAAAAATAATAATAATTCCATAAAGATACTTTAGTATTTATCCCCCCTCCCTCATAACATAAAATGGAAAAAATGGGCCAGATGACTCAGTGGTGGAATACATGCCTGAGGCCCTGGATTCATTTCCTGACACCACATAAAGGTTAAAAGTAGGAGACCAGAAAATAGCCCACTCAGTAGAGCTTTGTTAGGACCCAGGTTTAAGCTCCCCAGCAGTGGAGAAGTGCTGTAGTGTCTCTCCTCTCTGTCCCTTTCTATGTCCCAGCCTCTCTCTAAAGAGTCAAGGAATAGCGGAATTGCACATGCTCAAAGCCCCAGCAAAGAACCTAGCAGAAATAAATGAATAAATGAAAAGGGTGGGGGGATAAAACCACAGAGAAGACAAAACAAAACTCTACAAAGAGTTTAAAAGTAAAGACAGCTGGCTGGGGAGATAGCATAATGGCTATGCAAAGACATCTGCACCTGAGGCTCCAAAATCGCAAATTCCCTGCACCGACATAAGCCAGAACTGAAAAGTGCTCTGGTAAAATGAATAAATTTAAAGAAATCACATTTAACTTAATATGCATTGAATGACCTAATTTTTGAACCAGAAATAACCAACCCTTGTTTTCAAGATCAAGAAATAAGGGAACTAACACTCAAGAGAGGTGAAGCGACTTGTCTTCTGTCACTCAGAACCAGTCAGACTCAAATGTTCTGAATCCAACTTTGAAGCTGTGTGTCATCCTTCCCACTCGATATAGCCTGAGAAATGCTGGAGATATCTATGGGAGAGCAAAAGTGTACAATATATTTTGGAAATGAAGAAATACAAGTATCATGTTGGGATGGAGGTGGGGTATGAAGCGCAAGGACGGGCGCTAGGATCCTGGTTTGAGCCCCCAGCTCTCCACCTGCAGGGGGGTTGCTTCGCAAGCAGTGAAACAAGTCTGCAAGTTGTCTTTCTTACCCCCTCTGTCTTTCCCTCCCCTTTCAATTTCTCTCTGTGCTATCCAACAATAGCAACAACAAAAATGGGAGGAAAAAAAAAGGCCTCCAGAGCAGTGGATTCATAGTGCAGGCACAGAGCTCCAGCAATAATCCTGGTGGCAAAAAAAAAAAAAAAGGTATGTTGCAGATAACATGTTTGCCCACCTGGAGAATTCAAAGGAAAGATGGGTGGTTACTGGGAGAACCAGTGAGTTTCAAAGTATAAGCTAGTGTCCGAGGTCAAAAATCACAGGGGGAAAATAAAAATTACAGGGGGAGGTTTCTGCTCACAAAAAGTAATGAAAGCATTGTTATTAAATTCTTGACTGTGCTTGACCCACAATCGTAATGAGTCAAAGAAAATAACCTTAATGGTGGCTAGGGACGTGGTTCTATAGCTAGAGAGTAGGACTTGCCTGTGGAAATTCAATCCCTGGCACCACATGTGCATGAGCCATACTCTGCTCTCTCTCATTAAATAAATAAACCTTTGTGGGTGGGGGGGGGGGCAGAGCCAAGATGGCAGCGTAACTACTCTTGACTCTCTCTGCAAAGCAGCGGCTGGCTTGAGCACTGGGAGTGTATTGAGGGCAGGATTTGCAGGTCAGTGTTTGTGAGAGGATACAACGGGGTCAGGAGGAGAACAGCAGATCACATGTAGGCTGGAGCTGGCTACAGAGGGGACAAACACATACCATATCCTGAGCAAATGAACGAGGAGCCCTCCACCAGATTCCAGATGCTACCATGATGCCAACTGGACTTCCCAGGGCAGGCGACCCCACCGATGTGCCCTGGAGCCCTGCTTCCCCAGAGCCCTGCCCCACTAGGGAAAGAGAGACAGGCTGGGAGTATGGATCAACCTGCCAGTGCCCATGTTTAGTGGAGAAGCAATTTCAGAAGCCAGACCTTCCATCTTCTGCACCCCATAATGATCCTGGGTCCATGCTCCCAGAGAGTTAAAGAATAGGAAAGCTATCGGGAGGGGATGAAATATGGAGTTCCGGTAGCAGGAATTGTATGGAATTGTACCCTTCTTATCCTATGGTCTTGTCAGCGTCTCCCTTTTATAAATAAAAACTAATAAATAAACCTTTTTCAGAAAGAAAAAAATTTTAATTGGAGAGAGAAAACAAAAAAGCTTCACTACCCTTTCCTAGCTAGAAAGACCTAGTAAAGCAAAATGAGAGAATTTCCCCCAATTTAATACACTACCAATTAAAATCCTTTAAAAAAATAGGTGTCTAAATGTTAGAAATGGTGCAATATAAAAATAAACATGAGCCTATGCGGGCCAGGAGGTAGCTCACCTGAGAGCCATGAGCAAGGACCAGGGTTTGGGCCCTGCCTGATCACTCCATGGGGGCACCTGACAGGGAAGTGTCACAGCAGTGAAGCAGTGGTGTGATGACGTTTCTCCTTCTCTCTCTCTCCCTCTTTATCTGTCTCTCACTTTCCATCTAATAAGTAAAATATTTTTAAATAAACATTTAAAAAAATAATAATTCCATAAAGACAATTTAATGTCTCTCCCTCTCCCTCATAACATAAAATGGAAAAAATGGGCCAGCTAAAATTTAAAATAATAATGATAATAAAAGAGCATATTACACAACTATTAAGAACAATGAACCCACCTTCTCTGACCCATCTTGGACAGAGCTAGAAGGAATTATGTTAATTATGTCTTTTCTGAGCTAAGTCAGAAAGACAAAGTATGGGAGGATCCTACTCACAAAAAGAGTTGAGAAGAACAGAAAGGGAAACTCAAAGCAGAATTTGACTGAGTTTGGAGTAGGGCACCAAAGTAAAAATCTCTGGGTTGAGGGTGAGGGGGGATATTAAGCTTCACTGGGGTGGGGGGGAAGAGGATGGGAAAGGATATAGTCTTTTGGTAGTGGGAATGGTGTTTATGTACACTCCTAAAAACTTGTAGTCATATAAATCACTATTTAATTAATATGAGAGGGGAAAATTGATTGAATGTCTCAAACATTTTAATGCACAGACCATAGGCTGAGTCTCTGAAATGTTGACTCTCTCAAAAGTTTAGACCAGGGAAAACAGAAACAACCGGTAGCATTACTCTAAAAGACACAGCTATACACAAATAATGTCAAAGGACATAAATAATGGTGATGTTGTGTATAATACAGCAAATCCTAACAATGGGATTTTCAAAGTTAACCCAATTGCCAAATAATTTTATTACAGCAATAACTATCTATTGCCTTCTTAAACCCTAAGACAGCAGGAACCTCCTACTTCCTAGATAGAGCCTATATTTTCCCCAGTCCTGGAATCTCTAGGGTGGGGCTCACTTTCCTGCATACTTCTCTCAATTCATACCAAATGATACTGTATCGCTGATCCCAACCTAATCAATGCAGCGAGTACCACCTCAGCATGCTTCACTTCAGACTATGTCCAGAGACATCAGGCATGGAATGCCAACCCTTCACCCTCATTACTCAGGTGAGACCTTTCCTTTCATAGGATTCTCTAATTCCATTTCAGGTGGTTCACTTTCTAACAAAGTCCCAAAACGTAGATATAGACCAGGTCCCATGAGATAGAGCATATGTCCACATGTAGCCATAAATTCAGGCAAAATATATACCTGAAAGCAAAAGTGCACAATAGTCTGCAGTGAGTCAGTACATGCAGCAAGCAAGTAGAAAGACCTAAAAAGACACCATAAAGTTCCTAATGAAATAGTGTCTACTTAGACTTAGATGCCCTCCTCACCTACTTCCTATTATACTTCCCTCACTCACTTCCAAGCTATCCTTACCAAAGCAAGGACTGCAAAACCTGAATATGGGCAAGAGAGTGGCATACTTTAAAGATGACTCTTTAGTCACTATCAGGCCACTCCATCAGCTGGGTCCCTAATCAGGGAGTCCTGAGATTCCCAAACACACATGATGGGCCTAGACCTTGAATAAACCCCTCTCTTCATTGTTACTGGTCATCTCTATCAGGAACAACACAATAGACCCCTTTGTGGGCCCCCATATGACCTTGCCTTCAACGTGGATCAACAACGGTAGAGAATGTTCCATCCTCCAAAGGGAGGCTGGACAATATACTCAATGCTACACCTGAGGAAGATGGGTCCTGATATTGGGACAGCTTGGAACGTTCCTACTCATCACCACAGAATGTGAGCTCAGATCTACAGGGATGCAGAGGCCACATAGGCTGAATATGGGCCCCAGATCAGATCAAATTGATGGGCTTTACAGTCAACAATATTTATACACCTTTCTCATATTTGAGTGCTACTCTCTTCCCTGATCCAGCTTTCTGATCCTTTTTCCAGCCATGACATCATCTCCCCAGACAATAACTTGGATCCACTTGCATATCAGATGGCAGGCTCAGAGAGAAAAACAAAACAAAAAAACTAGTTAAGTCATGGGTCCTTTGGAATATAACTAAAATAGACCTACTATCTACAAAACGGAGACCCCCCAACACTTCATCTGCACTATCCCAGCCTTTAGGTTCATGATTAGTCAACAATTTGTTTGGCTTTATATGTTAACTCTTTTTTCAGCTACCAGGTTTCAGATGCTAAAATGATGCCAACCGGACTTCCTTGGGCAGACAACCCCACCAATGTGTCCTGGACCAAGGAACACTGGCAAACAATAATGACATTCAATTTTGTTCAATTTTAATCCATACAAAAGAAATCTATCGTGTGAAATGTAAATAACAATAAAATGACTATCAGTGAATATATGCCACCCAGTGGAAGAAGTATAAACTTTCCAATATCTTTGAAGCCCTTCTGTGTGACTCACATCCCTTCCCCAGCCCATTATTCTTTTGCTGTAGTTTCTTTTCCATGAGTCTACCTGACCATAAATTATATAATGTTTAGTTATGCACACTTTTGAAATTTCTATAAATTATAGCCTATGTTACTTCTGCAGCTGACTTTTTGCTGTCAAAACTTAAATTCCCAAAATTCATCCAGTTAATGCATTCAGGCATAAGTGCCAATACGCTGCATAGAACCCCTTGTATGAAAGGCACTATGATCTATCTGTTACCCTGCCAAGAAATAATAAGGTTGTTTCCACTGCTTTATATTATAAAAATCTTCTTACAGACATTCTAATATAGCTCCTTAAACACATGGGTGAAGTTTAGTTTTATAATTATACCCAGGAACTTGCTGGAAGTTTGGGGGTACACACACCTTAAATAATGACAACGGATTTCCCAAGAGATTCCCACCTGGGGGCTGAGCGGTGGTGTAGCTGGTTAGGAGCACATGCTACCATGCTGCAGGGGGGAGGATTCAGGAGTGGTGAAACAGTGCTGCAGGTGTCTCTCTTTCTCTCTCCCTCTCCTCCATCTACCCCTCTCAATCTATATAATGAAAAAAGAATGGGAAAAAAATGGCAAACTGGAAGTGGTGACCTCAACATGCAGGTACAGAGCCTCAGTGATAACCTTAGTAGCAAGAGAGAAGACAGCACGTGTGTGTGCGCGCGCGCGCGCGCGAGAGAGAGAGAGAGAGAGAGAGAGAGAGGGATTCCACCTACCAGCATCTAAGAGATTCAGTTACTCTGTATACTTGCCAACCATTGCCATGTTTCTAATCAGTATAAAGTTGTTTCTCCCAAAACAAATCCTTGAATTCTGACCTCAGCACTGAGGTTGCCAGAGCTGGAGGGAGTTGAAGCAAAAGGTGGTAGGAGTTGAGTGAAGTGTGTTGCAGGGTTGTTGGCACTTTGGTCGTGGGCATGGTAACATACATTTTATTACTTTTATTTTATTACCAAAGCACCGCTCAGCTCTGGTTTATGGTGGTGTTCAGGGTTGAACCTGGGACCTGAGAGCCTTATGCATGAAAGTCTTTTTTGCATAACCATTATACTGTCTATTCAGCCCTATAATACACATTTGAAAGTGCTGTAAAAGAAGAGAGGCAGAGAGAGGAAGGGAGAAAGACCACAGCACCAGAGGTGCCCCTGGTACAATGGCACTCCTCCGTGGTGCTGGGACTTGAACCTGGACTGCCCACAGAGCAAGACAGATTGTTGTTGTTGTTGCTGTTGTTTGTATTTGTTTGTTTCCTATTTTGTATTGTTGTCTTCCTATTCTCTTCTCTTCTACCCTCACTTCCTCTCTCCTCCCCTGCTTTTCCCCCTCACTCATTTCCTCTCCTCCTCTCCTTTCCTCTCTTCTACCTCCCTTCTCCACTTCCCTTTTTCTTTTCCTTTCTTTTCTTTTTTTTTCTTTTCACTTAATTTAATTTAATTTCTTTTCTTTTTTTTATAGAGTCAAAAAAGAAGAGAGGCAGAGGGGAAGAGCCACAACACTGAAGCTTCCTTTAGTGCCTCAGGGGATGGCTCAAACCTGGATCACGGATCCAGCAAAGCAGTGTACTATCCCAGTGAGCTATTTCACCAGCCCTCGTGCTTACTTTCTTAAAAATTGGGATTTTGTTTTTACTCCTTTCATCCCTCTCTCCCACCCCCTCTCCTGACCTCTGGCAATAACCAGTCACGTCTCTCTATCTATGAGCTCAATTTCTTTGGTTTGATATTTAAGAGAAATCATATAGTATTTATCTTTGTCTACGTGATTTATTTCTCTTAGCAAAATACTCTCAAGGTTCATCCATGTTATTCAAAAAGGCAAGCCTTTATTTTTATGGTTAAATAATATTCCTTTGTCTATATGATTTCTTCATCCTCTTTCTCTCTCAGGAAGCAGTGAAATCATGCATGTATGAGATTTCTGCTCCACATTAAATAAATGTGAGTAAATAAAGAAGACTCAAGTTCTCATATACATGCAGTTCTTTTCTATGTTCTGTTGATCTATATTTTGTGCTTCTGTCCAAATTGAACTACTTATTTATTTTAACATATATAGCTTGATTGTTTATTTATTTGTCTGTTGGGTAGAGGCAGCGGGAAATTAAGAGGGAGAGGGGAGACAGGGAGAAAGAGATAACCATAGCACTGCTTCACCATTCATGAAGCTTGCCTCTACAGATGAAGACTGGGGGGCTTAAACCCAGGTCCTTGAGCTTGGTAGCATGTGCACTCAGCCAAGCATGCCACCGCCTGCCCACAAAATGATTTATCTTAACAAAGTTGATGTTAGTAATTCTTTCTGCTATTTTCGTGGCAGTCTCCACATCCTAAAATTAGGGTCTGGATGATGGTGCAGCCACTTGAGAGCATGTATTACCAGGTGCAAGGACCCAGGTTTAAGCAGTCCCTGCCTGCATGGTGGAAGCTTTACAAGTGGTGAAGCCATGCTGCAGGTGTCTCTTTCTTTCTCCAACCCCTTCCATCTCAGGTTCTCTCTGTCTCTATCCAATAAAGAAATAAATCTAAAATTAAAGCCAGGGAGATAGCACAGTAACTGGACACTAGACTTACAAGCCTGAGACTCCAGAGGTCCCAAGTTCAATAGCCAGCACCGCCACAAGACAGAGCTGAGTGGTTCTCTGATCTCTCTGCATATCACAAAAAGGGCGGGTAGCGGGGGGGGGGGGGCAGTGAAATAGCTCACTTGGATAGTGCACTTGTTTTGCTCTGTGCATGGTCCAGGATCAAGCTCAGCCCCCATCATGTTGAAGGAAGCTTTGGTGCTGTTTGTTCATTCGTTCTGTTGGTCTGCCTATCTGTCTATCTGTCTATCTATCTATCTATTGAAATAAACAAACAACTAGTAGCTGAGCAGTGGTGCACCTGGCAGAGCACACATAGTACCATGTGCAAGGACCTGGGTTCAATACTCTGGTCTACATCTACAGAAAGGAAGTTTCATGAATGGTGAGGCAGGACTGCAGGTACCTCACTTTCTGTTTCCCTCTCTATCCCTCTTCCCTCTGAATTTTTCTCTGTCTCTATCATAAAAAGAAAGAAGGAAGCTGGGGGTAGCACATCAGGTTAAGCACACATGACATGAAGTGCAAGGACCAGCCTAAGGATCCTGGTTTGAGCCCCCAGCTCCCCACCTGCAGGGGGGGTTGTTTCACAAGCGGTGAAGCAGGTCTGCAGGTGTCTATCTTTCTCTCCCCCCTCTGTCATCCCCTCCTCTCTCCATTTCTCTCTGTCCTATCCAACAACAACAACAACAAGGGCAACAAAAATGGGAATAATGGCCTCCAGGAGTGATGGATTCATAGTGCAGGCACTGAGCCTCCGCAATAACCCTGGATGCAAAATAAATAAATAAATAAATAAATAAATAAATAAATAGAAAGAAAACAGGAGCTGGGCAGTGGCACACCTGGTTAAGCACACATAGTACAAAGTACAAGGACCTGTGCAAAGATCTGGGTTCGACCCCAACCACCCACCTACCCTCCAGTTCCCCACAAGGGGCAAAACAAGTCTGCAGGTATCTTTCTCTCTCATTCTCGATCAGCCCCTCCCCTCTTAATTTCTCCCTGTCCTTTCCAATAAAATGGAAAGAAACTGGATGCCAGGAGCAATAGATATGTCATTCAGACACTGAGCCCCCACTGATAAAACTAGTGGCATTAAAAAAAAATAAATTAGGCCAGGTGGTGGCACACCTGGTTGAGCGCACATGTTGCAATGCTCAAGGACCCAGGTTCGAGCCCCTGGTCCCCACCTGCAGGGGGAAAGCTTTGCGAGTGGTGAAGCAGGGTTGCAGGTGTCTTTCTGTCTCTCTCCTTCTCTGTCTCCCCCTTCCTCTCAATTTCTGACTGTCCCTATCCAATAAATAAATAAATATAATTAAAATATTAAATTAAAAATCTTTCATAAAAATAAAATCTAAGTAGCATGGGGGAGGGCAATGATACATTGAATAAAGCACTGAACCTCCAGCATAAGTCCGGAGTTTAATCCCATGTGTGTGTGCCAGAGTGATGCTCTGGTTCTCCCTCCCTCTCTCTATCATTAATAAATAAGTGAATCTTTAAAATTAAAATCTAAAATTAAAACACTTTTGCCTTCTTCTCCAAAAATTTATGATCCCAGAACACTAACGTGATCACTCTGCCTTCCACCTTACTTTTATTGCTATCCTATATCTTATTAGATCTTATGTATTGCAGTTTCCAACCTCAGTTTTTCCTGGGGACACATCCACCTGGAATAAAGACTGTATCTGCCGTCTTCCTTTACAGGTAATTATGATGATGAAATAAGTACACAAATATAAACATGTACTTTTAGGAAATCTCTTGCAAAGACAACTGACACATGAACTTCATCTCTTCTTTCCTACAATAGCTAAAAGTTTCAACTTGCTTCAACCAAGATAAGAGCAATAGCTAGAGGGACCAAGCAGTAGTGCACCTGGTAGCATTACCATGCAGGCTCCTGGTTCAAGTCCATAGCCCTCACCTGCAGAGGGAAGCTTTAAAAGTGGTGGAAGAGTGCTACAGGTGTCTCTCCTTCTCTTTTTCTCTCCTTGTCACTCTCCTTCCCTCTCCCCCCATCAAAGAAAAAAAAAGAGGATTTGTAGTGGGGGGGGGGTACCCCACTCGAT
Source organism: Erinaceus europaeus (assembly GCF_950295315.1). NCBI lineage: Eukaryota > Metazoa > Chordata > Mammalia > Eulipotyphla > Erinaceidae > Erinaceus > Erinaceus europaeus. Next base: position 49,551,285 of record NC_080174.1, on the reverse strand, counting down.
AGCCATAGCCATAACTACCCGTAGCCATAGCCCTAGTGGCAAAAAAAAAAAAAAAATGATGAAGGGGGGGAATGAGAAAAGAAAAAAGAAAGTAGGGGTACACATGAGTCAAAATCATGGTGACACTGCTAGGGAAGGAACCAAGGGGTGGGGTGGTGAAATGACTAGGATGCTTATGTCACTAAAGAGAAAACAAAGCCAAAACATCACTTTTTAATTAAAAAAAAAAAAAACACCTGTAAATTATTCAAGTCATTAAGTCTAACTACCTAGTTTTAAAAAACAGTATTGGGGGAATTGGGCTGTAGCGCAGCGGGTTAAGCGCAGGTGGCGCAAAGCACAAGGACCGGCATAAGGATCCCGGTTCGAACCCCGGCTCCCCACCTGCAGGGGAGTCGCTTCACGGGCGGTGAAGCAGGTCTGCAGGTGTCTATCTTTCTCTCCTCCTCTCTGTCTTCCCCTCCTCTCTCCATTTCTCTCTGTCCTATCCAACAACGACAACAACAATAATAACTACAACAATAAAACAACAAGGGCAACAAAAGGGAATAAATAAATAAAATAAAATAAAATAAAATAAAAAAACAGTATGGGGGGGGGCACAGATGGAGAAACATATTCAATAACACCAGAGAACCCAAGGAATTCATCAACTAGCAAAACCCAGGACACAGTCAATTATAGGACCAACAACTTGGTTTTACAACAAATAAGAATAATAAACCAGGGGTGGCCAGTGACACACCAGGTTAAGTGCACATAGTACGAAGCACAAGTACCCAAGTTTGAGGCCCGGCTCCTCACCTTCAGAGGGGTAGCTTCACAAGTGGTGAAGCAGGTCTGCAAGTATATTATCTTTCACTCTCCCTCTCCATCTTCCCATCCCATTTCAACTTCTGTCTTATCCAAAAAAAAAAAAAAATTTTAAATAACCACAGGAGTCGTAAATCAGTAGTGCAGGCACCAAGCCCCAATAATAATAAATTTAAAAAAAATAATAATAATAATAAGCCAGCATCTGTATTGGGAAATCAACATACTAATGTACACCAAAGGTATTCAAATATGTCTTGATTTTAAAAAAGCCAAACATGATCATTAGGAGACACAGTTCTTGAACTACTGATTATATTTAACACAGCTTTCTGTACCTGAGGTCCATCAACAAAGTTCCTAGAAATAAAGATTAGGGGGAGTCGGGTGGTAGCGCAGTGGGTTAAGCTCAGGTGGCGCAAAACGCAAGGAATGGCTAAGGATCCCAATTCGAGCCCCTGGCTCCCCCCCTGCAAGGAGATCCCTTCACAGGTGGTGAAGCAGGTCTGCAGGTGTCTATCTTTCTCTGCCCCTCTCTGTCTTCCCCTCCTCTCTCTATTTCTCTTTGTCCTATCCAACAATGATGACAGCAAAAACAACAATAATAACTACAACAATAAAAACAACAAAGGCAACAAAAAGGAATAAATAAATATTAAAAAGAAAGAAAAGAAATAAAGATTAGGGGTACAAAGCTGCTATAATGGCCATGAGGGGCCCTCCTTGGCGGAAATAATGCAGATATGCTGGGCCAGGCTAGGGTACACACTCCCAGCACAATTGCAGCTACATTGTATTTGCTGTCATCTCTCTAATTAATGCCTGTGTCTCTGCCACCAGCCTGTGGGCACCACACTGGATCTGGCCACATGGCTGAACTCTTGTTGGTGACTGGCAGCCTGAAAGGAGACATCTGGGACACTGTCCAAAGAAGGAACAATGCAGCATGCAAAGAGGGTAAATAACTACCAGGGATACCATGTAGAGATTAATCAGAACACAGACCGGCTTAGGGGTGGGTCAACCTGGTTGTGAGGTAGGACCACAGTCCTGCTCACCTATGGAACTGAGGAAGGAATGGGGCTTGGGTCAGGGCAGACATGCAATGGGAGGAATGGAGGGCCTGGGAGGGAAAGAGGAAAGAGTAAGGCGGAAGTACCAGATGCCTGCTGTGTAAAATGAGACTTGGCTTCCCTAGCCTGGAATGGTCCTTCTTCTGTGTAGGAGAATATAGGGCTGGGTCCACAAGAATACAGGCAGTGCTGAGGTAGCACAGTAGCACTGATGCAGACCAGTGGACACAAGTACATTTAACAAGGCACCTGGGAGTTGGGCGGTAGGGCAGCGGGTTAACCGCAGGTGGTGCAAAGCACAAGGACTGGCGTAAGGATCCTGGTTTGAGCCCCCGGCTCCCCATCTGCAGGGGAGTCACTTCATAGGTGGTGAAGCAGGTCTGCAGGTGTCTATCTTTCTCTGCCCCTCTCTGTCTTCCCCTCCTCTCTCCATTTCTCTCTGTCCTATGCAACAACAAAGACAACAATAATAACTACAACAATAAAACAACGGCAACAAAAAGGGAATAAATAAATATTAAAAAGAAAAAAAAGGCACCTTTGGAAAGAGAAGTCATCAAGTCATGTGCTTGGGCACCTAGCAGAGGGAGGGAGGGAAGAAGAAAGGGAGAGAGAGAGGGAAGGGTAAGCCTTTGCCTGCAGTAGAGAAGAAACAAGAATAATTATGAGGGATATATATATATATATCCTGACATTTCATGGGTCTTAAAAAACTAGACAGGGTAGAAATGGAAAAAACAAACAAAAATACTGAGCACTTGTGTGTGATGATCTAGGTGCCAGTTAGTCATCTGAGCTTCCTTCCAGAAGACAGTCCTTACAAATAAAAAGCCAGGAGGGGTGAAAAATACAACGTGCCTGATTGTGCTTCCCTCTTAAATATGCCCACTAACAAACAAAAGCCTGGGCTGGATTCCAAAGACTGGGAGTAATGGTTTTTCTGTTTTGTTCCTTGTTAATCTAGAAAAATTCACTAATAATGAAAATTTTCTTTATTTAATATTTTCTTTATTTTAATGAGAGAAGTATAGGGAGAAAGACCAGAGCACTGCTCAGCTCTGGCTTATGGTGGGACATGGGACTGAACCTGGGACTTTGGAGACTCAGGCATGAAAATCTCTTTGGACTTTTATTTTAATGAGAGAAGTATAGGGAGAAAGACCAGAGCACTGCTCAGCTCTGGCTTATGGTGGTACAGGGGACTGAACCTGGGACTTTGGAGACTCAGGCATGAAATCTTTCTTTGAAAGATTAACCAAAATTGACAAACCCCTAGCCAGACTCACCAAACAAAAAAGAGAGAAGACTCAAATTAAGAGAATTGTAAACGATGGAGGAGACATCACAACTGACACCACAGAAATCCAGAGAATCCTGCGAAACTTCTATAAAGAACTATATGCCACCAAACTAGAGAATCTGGAAAAAATGGAACAATTCCTAGAAGCATATGCCCTTCCAAAACTGAACCAAGAAGAACTACAAAATCTGAATGCACCAATCACAGACAAAGAAATTGAAACCGTTATTAAGAACCTCCCCAACAACAAAAGTCCTGGACCAGATGGCTTCACAAATGAATTCTACAAAACTTTCAGGAAACAGTTAGTACCCATACTTCTTAAGCTTTTCCATAAGATTGAAGAAACAGGAATACTCCCATCCACCTTCTATGGAGCCAACATCACCCTGATACCAAAAGCTGATAGGGACAGAACAAAAAAGGAAAACTACAGACCAATATCTCTGATGAACATAGATGCCAAAATATTAAACAAGATCTTGGCCAACCAGATACAGCAACATATCAAATAGATTTTTCATCACGACCAAGTGGGATTCATCCCAGGAATGCAAGGCTGGTTCAACATCCGTAAGTCAATCAATGTCAATCACCACATCAATAAAAGCAAAGCCAAAAACCACATGATTATCTCAATAGATGCAGAGAAAGCCTTTGACAAAATCCAACACCCATTCATGCTCAAAACTCTACAAAAAATGGGAATAGATGGGAAATTCCTCAAGATAGTGGAGTCTATATATAGCAAACCTACAGCTAACATCATACTCAATGGACAGAAGTTGAAGGCATTCTCCCTCAGATCGGGGACTAGACAGGGCTGTCCACTGTCACCGTTACTCTTCAACATAGTATTGGAAGTTCTTGCCATAGCAATCAGGCAAGAGAAAGAAATCAAAGGAATACAGATTGGAAGGGAAGAGGTCAAGTTCTCACTATTTGCAGATGATATGATAGTATACATAGAAAAACCTAAAGAATCCAGCAGAAAACTACTGGAAGTTATTAGGCAATATAGCAAGGTATCAGGCTATAAAATCAATGTACAAAAATCAGTGGCATTTCTTTATGCAAACACTAAATCTGAACATCCAGAAATCACTCCCATTTACTGTTTCGGCAAAAACAATCAAATACCTAGGAATAAAGTTGACCAAAGAAGTGAAAGACTGGGAGTCGGGCTGTAGCGCAGCGGGTTAAGCGCAGGTGGCGCAAAGCACAAGGACCGGCATAAGGATCCCGGTTCGAACCCTGGCTCCCCACCTGCAGGGGAGTAGCTTCACAGGCAGTGAAGTAGGTCTGCAGGTGTCTATCTTTCTCTCCTCCTCTCTGTCTTCCCCTCCTCTCTCCATTTCTCTCTGTCCTATCCACAATGACAACAACAATAATAACTACAACAATATAACAACAAGGGCAACAAAAGGGAATAAATAAATAAAATAAATATTTTTTAAAAAAAGAAGTGAAAGACTTATATACTGAAAACTATGAGTCGCTACTCAAGGAAATAGAAACTGATACCAAGAAATGGAAAGATATCCCATGCTCATGGATTGGAAGAATAAATATCATCAAAATGAATATTCTCCCCAGAGCCATATACAAATTTAATGCAATACCCATCAAAGTTCCACCAAGCTTCTTTAAGAGAATAGAACAAACACTACTATCATTTATCTGGAACATGAAAACACCTAGAATTGCCAAAACCATCTTAAGGAAAAGAAACAGAAATGGAGGCATCACACTCCCAGACTTTAAACTATATTATAAAGCCATCATCATCAAAACAGCATGGTACTGGAACAAAAATAGGCACACAGACCAGTGGAACAGAATTGAAATCCCAGAAATAAATCTCCACACCTATGGACATCTAATCTTTGATAAGGGGGCCCAAAGAATTAAATGGAAAAAAGGAGGCTCTCTTCAATAAATGGTGCTGGGAAAACTGGGTTGTAACATGCAGAAGAATGAAATTGAACCACCTTATCTCACCAGAAAAAAAAAAATCAACTCCAAATGGATCAAAGACCTAGATGTCAGACCAGAAACAATCAAAATACTTAGAGGAAAACATTGGTAAAACAGTTTCCCACCTACACCTCAAGGACATCTTTGATGAATCAAACCCAATTGCAAGGAAGACTAAAGCAGAAACAAACCAATGGGACTACATCAAATTGAAAAGCTTCTGCACAGCCAAAGAAACTATTAAACAAACAAAGAGACCCCTCACAGAATGGGAGAAGATTTTCACATGCCATACATCAGACAAGAAACTAATCACCAAAATATATAAAGCGCTCAGCAAACTTAGCACCAAAAAAGCAAATGACCCCATCCAAAAATGGGCAGAAGATATGAACAAAACATTCACTAACAAAACATTCACTAACAAAAGGCTAACAAACATATGAAAAACTGCTCTAGGTCACTGATTGTCAGAGAAATGCAAATTAAGACAACACTAAGATACCACCTCACTCCTGTAAGAATGGCATACATCAAAAAGGACAGCAGCAACAAATGCTGGAGAGGTTGTGGGGACAGGAACCCTTTTACATTGCTGGTGGGAATGTAAATTGGTACAGCCTCTGTGGAGAGCAGTCTGGAAAACTCTCAGAAGGCTAGACATGGACCTTCCATATGATCCAGTAATTCCTCTCCTGGGGTTATACCCCAAGGACTCCATAACACCCAACCAAAAAGAGGTGTGTACTCCTATGTTCATAGCAGCACAATTCATAATAGCTAAAACCTGGAAGCAACCCAGGTACCCAACAACAGATGAGTGGCTGAGAAAGCTGTGGTATATATACACAATGGAATACTATGCAGCTATCAAGAACAATGAACCCACCTTCTCTGACCCATCTTGGACAGAGCTAGAAGGAATTATGTTAAGTGAGCTAAGTCAGAAAGATAAAGATGAGTATGGGATGATCCCATTCATCAACAGAAGTTGAGTAAGAAGATCTGAAAGGGAAACTAAAAGCAGGACCTGACCAAATTGTAAGTAGGGCACCAAAGTAAAAACCCTGTGGTGAGGGGTAGACATGCAGCTTCCTGGGACAGTGGGGGATGGGAGTAGGTGGGAGGGATGGGTCATAGTCTTTTGGTGGTGGGAATGGTGTTTATGTACACTCCTAGTAAAATGTAGTCATATAAATCACTAATTAATACGAGAGGGGGAAAATTAATTGTATGTCTCGAAGTTTTTCAAAATACAAACTGAATCTTTCCAATATATGGGCTGTGTAATTGATATGCAGACTCTCTCAAAAGCCTATACCAAGTAGATCAGAAGCAACCAATAGCACAGCTATATACAAGATACTGTGTACTGTACAGCAAACCCTAACAAAAGGACTTTTCAAAGTTAACCCAATTACCAAATAATGTGATGATAACATTAACTATCGATTGTCTTTTTGAACCCTAAGACAGCAGGAACCTCACATCTCCACTATAGAGCCTCTACTTCCCCCAGTCCTGGAACCATTGGATAGGGCCCACTTTCCTGTATGCCTCTCCCAATCCATATCAAATAATATTGCATCTGCCGATCACAACCTAACCAACACAATGGCCACCTCAACATGCTTCACTTCAGACTGTGTCCAGAGACTTCACTTGTGGAGTGGCAACCCTTCAGCTTCATTCGGGTGGGACCTTTCCTTTCATAGTATACTCTAATTCCATCTCAGGTGGTTCACTTTCTAACAAAGTCCCAAAACCTAGATATACACCAGTTTCTGTGTGAGAGAGAGCATATGTTCACATGTATCCGTAAACTACTGCAAAATATATACCTGAAAGCAGAAGTACACTAGAGTTTGCAGTGAGTACCCCCCTAACACTTCCTCTCCACTATTCCAAGCTTCGGGTACATGATTGCTCAACAATTTGTTTGGCTTCGTATGTTAACTCTCTTTTCAGTCACCAGGTTCCGGATGTCATCAGGATGCCGGCCAGGCTTCCCTGGACTGAAGACCCCACCAGTGTGTCCTGGAGCTCCGCTTCCCTGGAGACCCACCCTACTAGGGAAAGAGAGAGGCAGACTGGGAGTATGGACCGACCAGTCAATGCCCATGTTCAGCTTGGGAGCGATTGCAGAGGCCAGACTTTCTACCTTCTGTGGCCCATAGTGACCCCGGGTCCATGCTCCCGGGGGGATGGAGAGTGGGAGGGCTGTCGGGGGAGGGGGTGGGATATGGAGATTGGGAGGTGGGAGTTGTGTGGAGTTGTACCCCTCCTACCCTATGGTTTTGTTGATAAATTCTTTCTTAAATTAAAAAAAAGGGAAAAAAAAAAAGTCTCTTTGCATAATCATTATGCTATCTACTTCCACCCCATTTCTTTTATTTCTAGGAATTTACTGCAGAACCATGACTGGTAGTCTACATGTCAAGACATACTGGAGACCAGGTAGTGGCACATCCAGTTAAGTGCAAGGACTTGTTTTCCAGCCCCCTGTCCCTGCTGTAGGGGCAAAGCTTCACAAGCAATGAAGCAGTGCTCAAGTGTCTCTCTTCATCTCTCCCTTTCTATCTCACCTCCCCTCTCAATTTCTCTCTGTCCTATTAATATATATATATATATATATATATATATATATATATATATATTAAGACATACTTAAAGTGCTCAAAAACAGAAAGCTGAAGGGTAACCACTAGAGCTTTTATGTTTAAATACTATGTCATAAAAGAACACTTTGCTAAAGATTAGTCAACAGCACAGAAAAAACTACACCTCATATTAAGCAGGGGGAAAGAGTAGTTGCAAAATAGTGTGACCACTGGCTTCACGGAGAAAAAAATTTTAATATATTTTCTAAAAACTGAAGAGAAACCTAATATTCAAAACCTATGGTAGCACAGTGGCTAAAGTGTTGGACCCTCAAACAAGAAGTCCTTTGTTCAATACCTGGTAACATATGTGCCAAAGTGATGCTGTAATTCTCTCTCCCTCCCTTCCTCCCTCACCCCCCCCACATACACACATACAAATTTTTCAAAAACCTTTTAAGGGGCTGAGTGGTGGCACACCTGGTTGAACACACGTTACAATGCTCAAGGACCCAGGTTTGAGCCCCTGGTCCCCACCTGCAAGGGGAAAGCTTTGCGAGTGGTGAAGCAGGGCTGCAGGTGTCTCTGTCCCTCTTGATTTCTGGCTGTCTCTATTAAATAAATAAATAAAGATTTTTTTTTTTAATCTAAAAAAAAAAGCCTTTAAAAAATAAAGTTTCTCTCTGTCTTCATGGGCAGTAACCTTCATGGGATTATGGGGAGCAACCTTCATGCCTGTTGCTTATTTTCTACAGTAAATGCTTAACTTTTAAAAAGTCAGACAAAAACACCAAAATAGTTTTTAGATGCATGTACAGGATTGAAAACAAGCCCATAAGGGGTAAGCTCACCTTCTGCAGCATGGGGGTAGGGCAGGTGTTGTCAAACAGGACTGAGTTGAAGCTTCCATACACGCCATCGTGGAGGTAGTACACGATGGTCTTCGGGGTGGGACCGTTTTCCTCTGCAGAGAGGGGAGGAGGCAGGGGCCGCACAGGCAGCAAGGTGAGGGGCATGAGAGTGAGAAGCTGGCACATGGTGGGTTCATCATGGATGACAGCTTACTGCAGCAAAAGGGCTGCCCCCTCCTCCACTATGGGGTAGGTCCTGCATCTTCCTGTGACTTGAGGTTCACCACTGGGCTGGAAACACTCATCCTTGTAATAGACAACCTTGTCCAAGATGCCCTCACCATCAATGATCCATGATCCCATCAATGCTCCAGTAAAGGCTGAAAAGCAGTAAGACCCTGAAAACTTAAACCCCCTGCTCAGAGGCACACAAAGGTCAAGGGTATGTGCTGGCTGGACTAGATGGGAAAATCTCCCCAGACCTACAAAGGAGGGCACAAGAATTCCACCCCTGCTTGTGCCTAAACACCAAAGACATTTCTGGGGCCCACTGTGCTTCCAGGTGGATTATCTCAGAGAGAGAGAGGAAGAGTGAAAGCACAGACCTCGGGTTCTCCTGCTCAGAGTCCCAGAACAGAGAGTAAAGCCCCAAGGTCAGAGTCCCTGACTCTGCTTCTTCACCAGGCTACTGGGAGGACTGAGGATTATTCTGGAAGGACAGGGAAGAACCCTGATACTGGGGATGTGCATAGAGAAACTCTGAGGCAGGCCAGGCTCAACTTGGACTAATGCCTACATTCTGTCATTAATTATTTTCAGTGTTACAAGAAGTAGCAAAGTGAGTAAGAACCTATACTTTGGAGAGGAGAAAAACATAGGGTCAAAGGTAGACTCTACCTTTACAAGCCATCAGGCAACTCACTTGCGTTCTTTTTGGTTCTCATTTTGGTACTATAGGACTTATAAAGTACCTAGCTTCCTAAGGTTGTTTTGACATTATTCTTTAAAAAATAATGAACATGGCAGACCAGGAGATGACATAGTGTATCAAACACTGGACTCTCAAGCATGAGGTCCTGAGTTCAATCCTGAGTTTGATCCCTGCTATCACATGGGTCAGAACAATGGTCTGAAGTTCCCTCTCCCGACACCAAAATATACAGGATGGGCAGTGGAGTAGAGCATACATGTTACAATATACAAGGACCCAGGTGTAAGGCCCCATCCTCAACCTGCAGGGGAAAAGCTTCACAAGCAGTGAAAGAGTGTTAAAGGTGTCTCTCTCCCTCTCTGTCTCACCCTTTCCTTTCAATTTCTCTCTGCCTGTTTCTATCCACAAAGATGTCCTAGTTAAGTCTCACATATATACATGGGCTGGAGTCAGATAGATTTAGGTATGCAGTAGATCTACTGTGGACTTGGGAAGACAGGTTAACTTTTGAGAGTCTCCGTTTACTTAGTCATAGCGCATGGTTAACAATGAAAGATAATCCAGGGAATTCACCAAGCACAGCACTGGACTACTCACAGTGGGCTCCTTGTGATCATGATAACTAACCCTCTGTGCCTTTCCCCTACACCCACAGAACCTGGTACAACACTTCCAACTCCAGGGTTACCTCTTCAAATCCCATTTTGACCCCTTCTGGGGAAATCACCAGCAAGGTCCAGGAACTGTATCCTGTGGCCCAGCTTGGCACCCACAATAAGTTTCCTGAAGCAAGGACCCATTCTCCAGGTCCCTCCACCCCCTCAACCTTGCCCATTTAGTCACTACCCAGGGAAAAGGGGGGTTCCATTGCCCACCTGGCACCTACCCTCCCTGCCAGGCTGGTCCAGAAAAACCTCCTTCTTGGAGATAATGCTGACTGCCAAGGTGAAGGCTGAGGTCACATAGTATCGCCCCAGCTTGGCAAGAATGTCTACACCACAGCCCTCTGGGAAGTACAGGTCCAAGGCTGAGTTGATCACAGAAGAAATCTGGTGGAAGGGGTTGAAAGGACAATTAGGTGTTGTTTTTTTTGTAAATATTTATTTATTTACTTTTGTTGCCCTTGTTGTTGTATTGTAATTACTATTGATGTCATTGTTGGATAGGACAGAGAGAAATGGAGAGAGGAGGGGAAGACAGAGAGGGGGAGAGAAAGAGAGACACCTGCAGACCTGCTTCACTGTCTGTGAAGAGACTCCCCTGCAGGTGGGGAGCCAGGGGCTGGAACCAGGATCCTTCATGTGGTCCTTACGTTTTGGACAATTATGTTTTTAAAATTTGAGTTGTAATAGGTGCAGATGTGACTTAGAAAGGAAGAAGGCTGGAGTCGGGCAGTAGCGCAGCAGGTTAAGCATACGTGGCGCAAAGTGCAAGGACTGGCATAAGGATCCCAGTTCAAGCCCCTGGCTCTCCACCTGCAGGGGAGTTGCTTCACAGGCAGTGAAGCAGGACTGCAGGTGTCTATTTCTCTCTCCTCCTCTGTCTTCCCCTCCTCTCTCCATTTCTCTCTGTCCTATCCAACAACAATGACATGACATCAATAACAACAACAATAACTACAACAATTAAAAAAAAAAAAAAAAAGGAAGAAGGCAGGGCCTTAGAAGTGAATAAAAATGGGCATTGACTTCCACATGGGGTCAGCCATCTTTGCCCAAATGGCCTGTGTGTTTCTCTGGTGTGTGCCTTTTCATTTTCCTGATTAAAAGTTTAAAATATAAGGGGAGAAACCCTATAAGGAATATTTAGATAGAACTAGATGGGGAAAGCCTTTAACAGTAGAATAAAAATTACTAGTTGGAGTCTTATAAATGCAAAAGAAGGTGGTAGTGGAAGAGGAGGAAGAGGTAGTAGTAGTAACAGAACTAGTGGTGGCTATGGGATATATATATATGTATATATATATATTCAATGTAGTTCTACAAAGCAGTTTTAAAAGGCTATATTGTATCCTTCAGAACAAAATGAATATAACTGGTAGTGGTTATGTTTAATGAAGAAAGTAAAAAGTAAAGGATAACTATTGGATGATTCCACTCATGTGGAATATAGAAAACTGAAACACTTGAACTTAAAAGAGTGAAAAAAATGTATATATAGTCAACACAAATCTATGACTTTGGAAGAACTATGGTGGTTACTATTGGAGAGAGATGATACAGACCTTTGGTGGTGGGAGAAGTATAGTATACTACTATTATAATCTTATAAGTCACTAATAAAAAATTTTAAGTGAAGGTTTATGCTGGGGAGAAAAAAAAACCTCCAAATTTATTTCTTGAAAGCTTCTTTGATTTCACGAAGAAGAACTTGGCAAATTCTAAGGCCCCATCTGGTAACTTTGGACAGCAGGCCAAGAAAGTAGGCAGGAGACAGAGCTGGGTCAAGACCATTATGCTTGTGCAAATCACTCTCCTCAATGACTAGTACTCAGATTTCAGAAACCCTAGTATGGAGCTTTCATAAATACCAATCTGTTAAATAACACAGTTAAAAAAAAATACAAAGAAGGAAAGTGATCAAAATCATTCCTAACTCTATCACCCAGATTAACCTAATCTGAAGTAACCCTTTTAGCTTTTTATTTTATACAGACATTTGATTAGAAACATAGTAGGGTTACACACATTCTTTTTTTCTTTTCTTTTCTTGCCTCTAGGGTTACTGTTGTTATATATTGTTGGGGCTCAGTGACTGCACTACAAATCCACTGCTCCTGGAGGACACCCCCCCATTTTTGTTGTCCTTGTTGTTATAGTTGTTCTGAGACAGGACAGAGAGAAATTGCAAGAGGCGGGGAAGACAGAGAGAGGGAGAGAAAGACAGACACCTGCAGACCTGCTTCACCCCTTGTGAAGCGACCCCCCTGCAGGTGGGGAGCAGGGGGCTCAAGCCAGGATCTTTACACTAGTCCTTGTGTTTCAAGCCATGGGTGCTTAACCCGCTGGGCTACCACCTGGCCCCCACATGCATTCTTTATAACCTGTTTTATTCAATATACTGAGCACATTTCCAACATAAAAATATGTGCTCTAATTTAACAAATCCTCAAGTATTAGATGAACTAGGAAGTCCACCAGACTTTGCAGAATAATACTGCAATGCAGCTGCTGACACGTGGTGCATACTCCAGATTTTTTTTTTTTTATGGTTTATGGTTTATGGTGCAGATGACTGAACCTGAGGCTTCAAAGCCTCAGGCAAGAGAATCTCTTTGCATAACCATTATGCTACCTCCTCTGCCCTCAGTAAGATCAGTTCCTAGTTGTGGCTAGCCCTGGACCAGCTCTCACTGAGAGGTGATCCCTTAATGGTTAGAATAGGAATGGTGATATATTTTTTCTTGATTTCAGTTCACAGATGGACAGGAGACAGATGGGCAGTAGACAGAAGGTTGGTTTTTCCTTTTCCTGCCCTCATCAGCTCACCTGGGAGGTGAAACGGGCACACCCAGCACATTCAGAGGGCCTCATGACTTACGCAAATATGTCCTGATAAAGCCTCAGATGTGTGCATGGGTTGGAGTGAGACAGATCTGGGTGTGCAGCTGGGTCTACTGTAAACTCAGGAAGTGAGGTACCTTCTGTGAGCCTCAGTTTACTCAACTGTAACACAGGGCTAATAATCACTGACATAATCCAGGGAAGGCACCCAGCATAGCACACAAGACCTATAATCATGATAACCCTCTTTCTTGGACCTGTCCAAGAAGGATTCAGAGGACCTAGTGGGGGTTGTATTGTTATATGGGAAACTGGGGAATGTTATACATGTACAAACTATTGTATTTACTGTTGAATGTAAAACATTAATTCCCCAATAAAAAAAAAATCAGGAAATAAATAAATAAAATAAAAATGATAACCCTCTTTACCGCCCACCCCCATCACTGGAGAGCCCAGTTCAATGCTCCTAACCCCAGGATTACCTCTTCAAATCTCACTTTGGCTCCCTCGACTCCGGGGAAGCCACCACCAAGGTCCAGGATCTGCATCCTGTGGCCCAGCTCAGCGCCCATTTCAAACACAAGCCGGGCATCTGCAATAGACTGGCTGTAGGCCTTGGGATCGGGACAGTCACTACCAATGTGGAAACTGGAGAGAGAGGAAAAGCCTTGTTTTACATGTAGGGTCCCAGGTATACTGACCCCAGGTAGGAAAGATCATGAGCAGGCAATGTGGGCCACTGTGCCCATTTACAGATGCAGAGACAAAGGGCCTAGGAGATTACTGGATTGCCAATGGCCATCAGTAAACTAGGAGAGGACAAGAGGCTCAGGTTGCATGGCGTTTATTGTTCCTCTCATCTCCCCAGGCTGACCTAGGGATGAACCTCCTGGATGAGGCTCGGAGCCCCAGTCTGTCAGATCTGGGCATGCCTCAGTTAGCTCTGTGACTTTTGTTTTCCCCCACCTAAAAAGTAGGGATAAGATAGCACAAAGCTGTGGGACTGTGTACATTGAACATAGCACCTATGAATAAATAAAAACTCTATTGTTTGGCCTTTATTATTAGTACTTCTGTATCCCTGCAGGAAAAGAGGCAGAGCTATAGTGTAACTATACCATCTCTGGTCTACAGGCTACTAAAACTACTGCAGAGGACTGGAGAGATAGTATAGTGGTTATGCAAAAAACTTTCATATCTGAGACTCCAACACCTCAGGTTCAATTCCCAGCAACACCATAAGCCAGGTGTGACCTCCTGTAATAAGGCCTCCTAAGGGCTATGGGATTAAGGGTTATTTTCTTCCAAACAAAGGAAACTCTCAAATGGCAGAGAATTCCAGGCCTAGGGACAGAATCCCCTTAGAGGCCTAGGGGGAGAGAGGTTGTGAGTCTGGAGTGGGTGGGGATGAGGGACTCCCCACTGCTCACCTCACACCCACCACATCCACCTGGCTTTTCTTGGCGTTTTCAAGCAGGTGTCTGCAGGATTTCAGCGATGCTCCAAACTTGAAGCTCAGGTGGCTGAGGGAGTGGGAGTCATTGGTAGCGATGCACAGAACCATCCTGAGGAGACAAATTGCACCTCAGCTGGGGGAGCCCTCTCCCCAAGCCCAACCCCAACCACATCTTCTCCAAATCACGGGATGTTCACCAACATGGCTCAGACCCCAAAGACTCTTGAGTCTTTCTTCTCCCTGCATAGCCAGGCAACCTACAGTCTGGTCCAGTTCACTCTCTTAAAATCCCTGGCCCCACTTCATGGCCCCTGCCCAGTGGCAAGCTCACCAGTCCCTGTCTACCAAGCTCCATCCATCCTGGGAAGCTCTAGTTCCTTTAAATAAGCCTCTATGTCAATAAGCGATATCAAACTTCTCCTGTATAAAAAAAAAAAAGCTTTTGGAGTCTGGGTGGTGGCACACCCAGTTGAGAGCACATGTTACCACACATAAGGACCCCGTTTCAAGGCCTCATCCTCCTCTGCAGGGAGGAGGCTTCATGAGCAGTGAAGCACTGCTGCAGGTGTTTGTCTCCCTCCTTCTCTCCGTCCCCTTCTCTCTCAATTTTCCTATCTCTGTAAATTAATTAAAGAGAAAGAGCTTTTTAAACATTGTCTTAGGAACTTCAATATTATATGAAACAGACAACCTGGAAGCTGCTTTGGATGAACCAGAATACCCTAGAGTCCCTCTCTAGAGTTCCCAGTGTGTCAAAGTGGCCATATGAGAGCCAGGGCCTGAGCAAAACCTCCAGCCCCAACTCCTTCCAAAGTCCATCTGCATCTGCCTCATGGAGAGTGTCATTTGCTGTCTCCTTCATCTGTCCAGTCAGACCAAAGTCCTGCCTACTCCTCAATGCCCTGTGCTGATTCTGATCTGCATGTGTTTGTTCATACAGTAAACTCCCCTGTACTGTCTATGCCCTCCCCAAATCTGATTCATTCCTTAAGGCCTATCTCCAAAGCCAACTCCTTCATGAAGACTTCCTGACTACCCTTTCTCACTCTGCAACTTTGACCTCCCCAGCCCCATGAGCCCCAAGCAGTTATTTCTGTCTTGGTCCTAACCAGGCCCTGACATCTTGGGTTCAGCCTTGAATTGCTCACCCGCGTTCAGGGCAGGGTCCTCTGCCCCAAATCCACTCCTCTAGCCCCAACCACTCTCACACATAGCCCAGCCTCCCCACATGAGTGCTTCTTAGCGTACTTGGCACTGGGGTGGCTCTTTACCACCTTTTCCAGCTCCATCTCGTTGTCAAAGCTCAGCAGCCGGACCCCATTCTTGGCGGCGTACTTGATCTGTGCAATTTGCTTACAGGGGCTGGAGTAGATGATCTTGCTGGCGGGGACACCGATGTGCTGGACCAACTCCATCTCTGCCTGCGGGGTCCCAAAGGTGTTGGTGAGGTGCCTCCAGGGCCTGCTGGATCCACAGAGGCCAAGGAAGAATAGATGAGGGGCAAAGTTGTAGCTATGCAGGGGAGGTCCAGAAGAAGTGGGCCTCACTTTGAGATGACAGACAGATAAAACACAACACTCACATGAACTCACCACTGTGTGACAAGCAGGGTTGCTATGTACAAATGAACAATGGGGTGTGGGGGTGCTCCCATTCACAGAAAATACATGGTCACTTTGTGTGTGTTTAAGATTATTTAATTAATTTAGTTAATTAATTCATGAGGGAAAGAACCAGAGCATCATTCTGACATATGCAATGTGGGGATTGAACTTAGCAACTCATGCTCAAGAATCCAGTGCCCTGTCCATTAATTAATGTTAATTAATTGCACCACCTCCTGGGCCACTGCTTTGTGTATCTCTTACAATTTCCTAACAACCAAACAGCTCATGTTAACAGCATTTTTACTATAAGTATCTTAAGGCCACCATATGGACTGAAGATGGTCCCTAAAAACAGGCTTCTGGCAGATTTGAATCTGTAGAGAAAACAATTTTCTGTATTAGAGTGGTCAGCAGATGAAAGGCTTCTTGACAGAGGTCATCCAACCTCCAAAGGCCTAGTCTGTGCAGAATGACTCCAGCTAAGCTGCTGCTCCCACAGTCTCTCTTTCCTCACTGTTACAAAGCACTGCTCCACCTGCTTGCTCCAGCAGTGGATACAGATGACAATAAGAGTGGTCACATTCACTGAGCTACACCTGCCACATGCAAGAACCAAATGAGATGCTTTATACTGGGTATCGTTCAACTTTTTCTATACAGGACCAGAGAGTAAATGTTCTAGGCTTTGCTTAACTGCTTCAGCATCCCAACTACCACTCTACTACTTTTGTAGCACCAAAGCAACCACAGACAACTTGCACATCACAAAAGCAGGCACTGGGCTGGATTCTTCCCACTCTCCATAGTATGCCACTCCTTGCTTTAGACTGACTATCTTATTTGCTCCTTAGTGGCAACCCCACCAGATGGGTGTTCACTCCATGTTGCACAGAAGGAAACTGACAATCAGAGAGACTATACAGTCAGTAGGTGGTAGAAACAACTTTCAAACTCAGGTCAACTTTTCTATAATTAAGGGAACAAAGTCAAGAGGGAGCCAGTCTTGGTGGCTGGCAGGAGACACAATGCCATTTTGAAACACTGTGCTATTTTTAGTTACCCTGAGTTTCTAGTCCATGCTTAATTTTAATATAACTTACAGCAAGAGGCATGTCTGTGCATTCGAAGGTGTGATAATGGTAACTATGCTGTTAAATGCTTATTAGTCACTTTTACAGAGAACAAAAGTGACTGCAGAGAAGTCCACCTGCCTATGGTGATACAGGCAGTTAAGAAGCAGGGTGGAGCACAAAGGTTCAGCCTCAGAGCTAGAGTTGCTGCCTGAGAGGGTATGAAAATGTGTGTGATACGAAGATGTGTCTTTGTCCCCTCAACTATGTGAAGTGAGAAGGAGAAGCAATAGTAGCACTTTGGGGATCTGTGATTTCACTCTGATCATTAGCATTTGTTAATGATTTATTTCATTTATTTATGATAGGAGAGAGAATCAGATCAGTCTGGCACATGTGACACTGAAGATCAAACTCAGGACCTCATGCTTGAGATTCCAGTGCTTTATCTGCTGCACCTGATCGAAGGTATTTTAAGGAATAACAACTGCTACCCACTGAAGGATTACTATGTGGTAGTCCTGGCACTGAAGATTTTATATAGGACTAAGGAGATAGGATCATGGTGTTACTTTTTTTTTTTACCAGAGCACTGTTCAGCTCTGGCTTATGGTGGTGCGAGGGACTGAACCTGAGACATCAGAGCCTCAGACATGAAAGTCTGTTTGCATAACCATTACGCTATCCACCCTACTCCCAGGATCATGATTATACAAAGTGAATTTCATGCCAGAGGCTCTGAGGTTCCAGGTTCAATACCCAGTATCACAATAAGCTACAGCTATGCAGTACTATGGTAAAAATAAATAATTTATATATAATCTCATGTAATATTCATAATCATTTTATAACAGGAAGCAGAGAGGCTTAGTAGCTTGTCCAAAATCACATAGCTTCTAAATAGCACAGCTGGAATTCTAACTCTGAATTGTCAAACATTGCATACTAGTTTTTAGTCAGTGCTATATAGCAGAAGTGACTTCAGTCAGGCCAGGGAGCTAATGTTTTTAGTCAAGGAAGCAGCCTATGCAGAGGATAAAACATCTTCTGAGGCCAGAAGATACCCAACCTAATCAAGGAACAAAGAATGCAGAGTGTCTGGGACAAGGTGAGCACAGGGGGAGAAATGAGGCTGGAGGGAGGTAGATATTCAGCAGGGGTCTCAAGAAGGCTGCATGTGGATCCACAGTTTACCCTGGGAGAGCAGTGGGAAAGAGTGTGAAGGGTTTCACAAAGGGAAATGATGTGGTCAAATTTGCATTTTGAATGCCAGGTCTAGATGCTTATCACTTTGGAGACCCAGGAGGTAGTGCAATGGGTAAAGTGCTAGACTCCCGAGTTATCACATGTACCAGAGTAGCGGTGTCATTCTCCCTCTCCCTCATATATTGATAAATAAATATATAAAAAAATAAAATAGATGCTAGTCGCTCTGGCTACCGTATGAAAATGAGATGGACCCAAGAGGGTTCCTGAGAGTCTGGTAACAATCATGCTGCGAGAGGTGATAAGGGCTATGCTGGAAAGGTGGGGGACATATGTTCTGGAGGCAGAGCTGACCATCTTGGTGACAGCTTGCACGTGGGGATGAGGAGTGAGGCGATGGGGGGGGGGGGGGGAGATGCACTCCCAGCAACCTTCAGGGCCCTCTGCCAAAAGTGGGGGAAGATCACAAGTGTGTCTGAACACTCCAGGCTGCAGGCATTCTGTGGGATCATGTCAGGAGCTGAATATACAAGTCTGGGCTGGAGATCAAACTGTGGGAGGTGGTGGCTGTTATGGCTCTGAGAGCATGGGAGGAGATGAAATCCCCAAAGCAGGAGAATTGACAAGACACAGAAGCCAGAGGAACTGTTGCTGTTAGGTGAAGAGTGTCTCCAGAAGAGGCAGAACAACACAGAGATTATAAGCCATGCTTGAGAAACCATCAAAGCAAACCCTGTGCTGCAGCCCATATAAGAAAGGTGGTGTCTCAGCTGTCACAGGTGCCTAGTGGGGGTGTGACAGGCACAGAACAATGATCACTTTCATCTTCCCTGCCTCTGAAGTCTTTAAAAGCTAGGAGCACATACCTTTGTTAAGAACTCATTAAAACGTTAAAAGGGATATGTTACAAATGGAGAATGACCATTCAACTGGCCTAAGTTTCAGTTGCTCAAGATGAGATTTTCTGTACCACCTCAGGACTGTCATCAAAAATACTGCACAGGGCATTTAAAATTTTGTTTAGAGTATACAACTCAGGTTAAGTGTTCTTACACACACACACACACACACACACACATTGAGAGTTGTTAAGAGGCTACATGACAAAAAAGAAGTGAATAGGGAGTCAGGCACAGTGGGTTAAGCACAGGTGGCGCAAAGCACAAGGACCAGCGCAAGGACCGACGTAAGCGTCCAGGTTCTAGCCCCCAGCTCCCCACCTGCAGGGGAGTCACTTCATAAGTGGTGAAGCAGGTCTGCAGGTGTCTATCTTTCTCTCCCCCTCTCTGTCTTCCCCTCCTTTCTCCATTTCTCCCTGTCCTATCCAACAACGACGACATCAATAACTACAACAATAAAACAACAAGGGCAACAAAAGAGAATAAATAAATAATTTTAAAAAAGAAGTGAATAAAAAAGAGCATCAGCTTCCAAAAAAAAAAAAAAAAAAAAAGCCACATGACAAGAAGACAGCGTGTCCCTAACAAAGTCTAAACGCATCACCAAAGACAGAGATACTGAACTAACGGCTACCAGGGCACAATACCTATGACACAAATGACTTTATTTCATTATTATCATCCTTTTGTTATAGCTGGGGCTGTACCACCCAAAGTTGACTTTTCTTTCTTTTTTAAAGAATTTTATTATTTATATTTTAGCTTTTTTCTTTTTTCTTTTTTTAACCAGAGCACTGCTCAGCTCTGGCTTGAGGTGGTGCAGGGGATTGAACCTGGGACTTTGGAGCCTCATGCATGACAGACTGTTTGCATAGCCTTAGCCATTATGCTATCTACCCCTGCCCTTGACTTTTCTAGGTAGTAAGAAAGAGAGGGAGAGAACACAGCACCACTGTTTCCCCCAGTGCCATAAAATTACCATGTGGTATACTGGGGACTGTAACCTAAGTCATGATCACAGCAAAGCAGGTACCCTCTCCAGTGAGCTATCCCACCAGCCTAGAAAATCTTCTCTGTATTGTTACTAATAATGATGATGCTTTGTAGGGACCATATTTACAAATATTATTAAATACCATCTACCTACCAAACTGTTCATGGTGATTACTCCAGAGGAATGCTGCTGATATAATACTTTATCTGCAAATAAATTAATGAATTGTTTGAAAAACCTAAAAGGAATGTCTAAATAAGATGCTCGCTGGCTCCGGGAGATTACTGGAGACATTGGTAAGAAGAAAATACTGGGAACAGTAAGAATGGAGGTCAGAAAGCAATGGCTTAGCTCGTGGGTACTGTGGAAGAGTGACAGGTGAGGGCAGGAAGGCAAGTGTAAACAATTCAGCTTGTCCATGAAGAGGAGACAAGGGCTTGGCCTGGTAGGCAGAAGGGGGGTGATGTGGTATCCAGAAGCCTTCTGAAGCTGGGAAGATACATAGACAGCAAGAGGGCAGGACAGGGCACAAGAGATGAGAGACCCAAGCTCCGTGCAAAGCATGCATGTGGGGGTGGGGGGTGGGCAGGTGTTGGTGCACTGGGATGAGCACACACATTAGTGCTCAAAGATCTAGAAGCCCCCAGACCTCACCTGCAGCGGGGAAGCTTCACAAATAGTGAAAACAGTGCTGCAAGTAGGTCTCTCTCTCTCTCTCTATCCTTCTTTATCTCTCCATTCCCTCTCAATCCCTCTGTCTCTATGCAAAATAAGCTAAAATATTTTTTTAAAAAAATGAAAAGAGGAGGAGAAGGAGGGGGAAGGAGAGGAGGAAAGGCAGCATGCACTGTGCCCAGCTCATGCAAGCAAGCCCTTGGTCAATGTCAACCAAATGCTGTTAAGAGTAGCTACCAGCTACAGCTGACCAGAAGAGGGCAGCCTTGGCCTTCCAAAAAAAAAAGCGGTGTGTTCTGGAGCTCTCTCGGCAAAGGAACCCATGGTCTTGGACTCTCCCAGATTTTCTTTTTTTTCTTTTTTTTTTATTCCCAGCTCCTGCAGTTGGAGAGGAGGCACCTGTCACAAGTCAAGTCCCAGTTTAGCCCAGTTTAGCCATCCTACCTCTATGCTTGGAAGGACAGCATCCACAAAGGCACAGACCCCACTGCCATACTCAAGCTGCCACTTCCTAGTGAGCCATTCCAGCCTCAGCTCCTTTATGTCAGACACTTCCTCACAGGTCTGCTGTCAGAATCCCAGGAAGAGTCATGACCTCACAGACTTCTTGCAGAATAAAATGAGATCATGGACCAAAAATGCTTGACAAAAGGCCTGGCACTACAGAAACACTCAGCAAATAGTAGGTACTTTAATGTCTCCAGAGACACCAAGCTCTTGCTTAGCCTCTGGGGCTAGAGGGTGAAAGCCTCACCCCTGAGTTTCTACAACTAGAGAATTCTAGTCAGTGGAACTCGGTCCTGTGATTCATCCCTGCATCAGGGCCCCTGTTCCTTTGCCCAGAGCAGAGGCATAGCATGTTGCAGGAGGCAGCAGCAAAGTAGACAGTCCTCACTCTGCTACCAGGAAGCTGTATGCACTGACCATATTTCCTCAGCTGTGAGATAGCATTATCTTTCCCTATGCACCTCACAGGACTTCATGTGAGGCCTACAGGGAACTAAGTGCACAAAGTATAAGCTAATGTAGAGGCTTTGCAAGAGATAAGGAGAGACATAGGACAGAACACTAGGATCAGGGTTTCTGATAAAAGTCAACCTGCTCATTCTGACCAGCCTAGCCTGATGCACACCTTCTCCCATCTGGAATCCCTCCAGCTCTGCCATCCTGCCCCTATGAACTCTCTTTTTCTCCAAAAAGTGCTTTTTGGACACCCCCCCAACACCCAGCTATATTGCTGGTTAGAATTTAAAAGAGGGGAATCAGGCCGTAGCACAGTGAGTTAAGTGCACATGGTGCAAAGCGCAAGGACCAGTGTAAGGACCCCAGTTCCAACCCCCGGCTCCCCACCTGCAGGGGAATCGCTTCACAAGCAGTGAAGCAGGTTTCCAGGTGTCTATCTTTCTCTTCCCCTCTCTGTCTTCCCCTTCTCTCCATTTCTCTCTGTCCTATCCAACAATGACATTAATAACAACAACAATAACTACAATAATAAAACAAGAGCAACAAGAGAATAAATAAATATTTTTTAAAAAAAGAATTTAAAAGATATTCCCCTCAAAACAATCATTACAAATTATTTAGGAGAAGAAAAGGAAAAAAACACAGTACACTCTAACCCTCCAGGCATGTTCCCACCTAGGTGCCCCCAAAGTCTGAGTACTCTTCCATGCTTATCTGTCTGACATGACCCTTGACTAACTTTAGGTCTATATTCAAAATTCACTGAAAGTTCTCAAAAAACTATCTTAAAGTGCAATCTTCCCAACTTCTGGAGGCGGGGCTATGGAGCAGCAGCAGCTGTGTTTCTCTCTTCTCCTCTCCCGGGTCAACTAGGAATACCAAAGAAAATCATCTGGGACCACAACAAGACAGGACTAGGAACCCACCAAATCACTGGTTGAGTGCAAACGTGTGGCTTGTGGACAGAGGGGAGCCTAGGGAGAGATTAAGTGGCTGGTAACAGTCCAGCAGTTTACCTGAGTTGAGACACCACCTCCAATCTGTTTCACCAACAAAAATATGGCTGAAGGGAGGAGGATTCCCCTAAGACTCACCAAATGCAACTGTGAGTCTCCATTGCTACTGTCCTCAGAATCTGGAGCGGGGGAGGCCCTGTGCTGACACCAGGGGACAGAGAACTAACAGGGAAACTCAGGAGAAGATCTATACCTTGGTGGCCTAGCTGTGGGGTTGTGAGAGCCTCTTTGCATAAGAACTGGATTATCTCTGCCCCATCCTGCTTTATCTCTTGGTCAGGAGTCAGTGATTAAGCTAAGAAGCCTACTTAAAGTTTAAAAGCCCTCAGGCGGCCATAGCCTACAGGGAAGAAAAACAACAAAAGAGGCTTTTAAGCCACTGTGTTCCAACTCAAGGATTAAAATAATATTGAAACATCTGTCAATTTCCACAACTGTGAAGCCTTTAATTACCTTACTTAGACACAAGTCAATCCAGGCAAGAGTGATCAGTAATTTGAAAAGTACTGAGAGAGGGTCCTCATAACATACTATATAGAATGGTTAAAACAACAAGATAAATATTGGAGAAATGAACCAGGACAAGAGTCCAGCTAAAAGCCCCCCAAAAGATGAACCACACAATAATGAGGTCAACATCCAAACTTAAGGAAATAACAGGAGTGAGTAAGGACTTTGAAAGAATTGTCATCAGAAATGCAAAAACAACAAATGAGACTCTGGAAGAAAACACTAATTATTTCAAGGTTATTAGAGAGCTAAAAGCTGAAATACCTAAGCTAAGAACACAACAAGATGAACAAGCTAAAACAGTATCAGAACAGGGTGACAAAATAGATAAACTCCAGAAAACAGTAGAGGGGAGAGAGAATAGAATAAATGAGGCTGAAGACAAAATTAGCAAGATCGAGGACAAATTAGAGACAACTAAAAAAGAAGTAAGAGATCTCAAAAAGAGATTAAGAGATACTGAAAACAACAAGACATATGGGATGACTTCAAAAGAAATAATATACGCATTATTGGCTTACCAGAGAAAGAGAGGGAGGGGAAGAAAGCATTCTTTAGGACATAATGGCTGAGAACTTCTCTAGTTTAGATAACATAAAAGACATAAAGGTTCAAGAAGCCCAGAGTATCACAAACAGAATTAACCCAGGCGTAAAGACACCAAAACACATCATATTTAGAATGGAAAGGAATAAGGATAAAGAAAGGATCCTAAAGGCTACAAGAGAAAAACAAAGAGTCACCTACAGAGGAAAACCCATAAGATTAGCAGCAGACTTCTCCACACAAACACTACAGGCCAGAAGAGAATGGCAAGATATCTATTGAGTGCTCAATGAGAAAGGCTTCCAACTAAGACTACTGTATCCTGCTAGACTGTCATTCAGATTAGATGGAGGCATCAAAACCTCCTCAGACAAGCAACTGTTGAAAAAAATCAACTATCACCAAGCCTGCCCTGAAAGGAGTTCTGAAAGGTCTCCTAAAAACAGACCACCATAAATATGCCACATATCAGAACACTCTAAAACCTATAATAATGGTGTTAAAAAATCTTTAATATATGATATCAATAAATGTCAATGGCCAGAATTCACCTATTAAAAGGCAAAGAATAGGAAAATGGATCATAAAACACAATCCAACAATATGTGGTCTACAGGAAACCCACCTAACTCAATAAGACAAACACAGACTCAAAGTGAAAGGATGGAAAACTATCATATAGGCCAATGGCCCACAAAAAAAGGCAGGAACATCTATTCTCATATCTGACATGATAGACGTTAAATAAATAAAATTGAAAAATATATGGATGGACACTACTTAATACTCAGTGAATCAGTCAATCAAGAGGATTTAACAATTATTAACATCTATGCACCCAATGAGAAGCCATCTAAATACATCAAACGTCTACTGAAAGAGCTACAGCAATATATTAACAGCAACACAGTCATAGTATGGGACTTCAACACCCCACTCTCTCAACTTGACAGATCATCCAGGCAGAAAATCAATAAAGACATAAGGGAGTTAAATGAGGAGATAGATAAACTAGAACTCTTGGACATTTTCAGAGTCATTCATCCCAAGAAACTGGAATATACATTCTACTCAAATTCACATGGGTCATTCTCAAGAATAGATCATATGTTAGGCCACAAAGACAGCATCAGCCAATTCAAGAGCACTGAAATAATCCCAAGCATCTTCTCTGACCACAATGGAATTAAACTAACACTTAACAATCAACAAAAGATTAATAATAGTCCCAAAATGTGGAAGCTCAACAGTACACTACTTAGCAACTACTGGGTCAAAGAGGAAATAAAGGAAGAAATCAAAATGTTTTGAGAGTTCATAGAAAATGAAGACACAAACTATCAAGATATTTACGACACACCTAAGGCAGTACTGAGAGGGAAGTTCATAGCCATACAAGCATATATTAGGAAACAAGAAAAAGCACAAATAAACAGCCTGATTGCACATCTAAAAGACCTAGAAGAAGAAGAACTAAGGAACCCTAAATTAGGACAGAAATTAGAACTCTAAATTAGAAGGACAGAAATCACTAAAGTTAGGGCAGAAATAAATAACATTGAAAACAAGAAAACCATACAGAAAATCAATGAAAGTAAATGTTGGTTCTTCGAAAGAGTGAACAAAATCATTTTGGAGTCTTTAGCCAGACTCACAAAAAATCAAAAAAGGGAGAAGACACAAATAAATTGGATCATAAATGAAAGAGGAGGTATCACGACACTAAAGAAATTCAACATATCATGCGAGGCTTCTATGAACAACTATATGCCACCAAGCTAGAGAACCTGGAAGAAATGGACGATTTCCTAGATACCTACCAACTTCCAAAACTAAGTCAAGAGGAAGTGGATAACATGAACAGGCCCATCACAGCTAATGAAATTGAATCAGTTATCAAAAATTTCCCCAAAAATAAAAGTCCTGGACCAGATGGTTTTACAAATGAATTCTACAAAACCTTCAAAGAAGAACTAATACCTCTACTTTTAAAAGTCTTCCAGAAGATTGAAGACACTGGAATGCTCCCTGCCAGCTTCTATGAAGCCAACATCACCCTGATACTAAAAGCAGACAGGAACACAACCAAAAAAGAAAACTACAGACCAATATCTCTGATGAACATAGATGCGAAAATATTGAACAAAATTCTAGCCAACCGGATACAGCAGTATATCAAAAAGATTGTTCATCATGACCAAGTGGGGTTTATCCCAGGCATGCAAGGCGGGCTTAATATACGTAAATCAATCAATGTGATCCACCACATCAACAAAATCAAGACCAAAAACCACATGGTCATATCAATAGATGCAGAGAAAGCCTTTGACAAAATACAGCATCCCTTTATGATCAAAATGCTACAAAAAATGGGAATAGATGGGAAATTCCTGAAGATAGTGGAGTCTATATATAGCAAACCTACAGCCAACATCATACTCAATGGTGAAAAACTGGAAGCATTTCCACTCAGATCAGGTACTAGACAGGGCTGCCCACTATCACCATTACTATTCAACATAGTGTTGGAAGTTCTTGCCATAGCAATCAGGCAGGAGCAAGGAATTAAAGGGATACAGATTGGAAGAGAAGAAGTCAAACTCGCCTTATTTGCAGATAATATGATATTATACATGGAAAAACCTAAGGAATCCAGCAAGAAGCTTTTGGAAATCATCAGTCAATACAGTAAGGTGTCAGGCTACAAAATTAACATTCAAAAGTCAGTGGCATTCCTCTATGCAAACACTAAGTTAGAATAAGATGAAATCCAGAAATCAATTCCTTTTACTATAGCAACAAAAACAATAAAATATCTAGGAGTAAACCTAACCAAAGAAGTGAAAGACTTGGATACTGAAAATTATGAGTCACTACTCAAAGAAATTGAAAAAGACACAAAGAAGTGGAAAGATATTCCATGATCATAGGTTGCAAGAATTAACATCATCAAAATGAATATATTACCCAGAGCCATCTACAAATTTAATGCTATCCACATCAAGATTCCAAGCACATTTTCTAGGAGAATAGAACAAATGCTACAAATGTTTATCTGGAACCAGAAAAGACCTAGAATTGCCAAAACAATCTTGAGAAAAAAGAATAGAACCGGAGGCATCACACTCCCAGATCTCAAACTGTATTATAGGGCCATGGTCATCAAAACTGCTTGGTACTGGAACATGAATAGACACACTGACCAGTGGAATAGAATTAAGAGCCCAGAAATGAGGCCCCACACCTATGGACATCTAATCTTTGACAAAGGAGCCCAGACTATTAAATGGGGAAAGCAGAGTCTCTTCAACAAATGGTGTTGGAAACAATGGGTTGAAACATGAAGAAGAATGAAACTGAATCACTGTATTTCACCAAATACAAAAGTAAATTCCAAGTGGATCAAGGACTTGGATGTTAGACCACAAACTATCAGATACTTAGAGGAAAATATTGGCAGAACTCTTTTCTGCATAAATTTTAAAGACATCTTCAATGAAATGAATCCAATTACAAAGAAGACTAAGGCAAGTATAAACCTATGGGACTACATCAAATTAAAAAGCTTCTTCACAGCAAAAGAAACCACTACCTAAACCAAGAGACCCCTCACAGAATGGGAGAAGATCTTTACATGTCATACATCAGATAAGAGTTTAATAAGCAACATATATAAAGAGCTTGCCAGACTCAACAAGACAACAAATAACCCCATCCAAAAATGGGGGGAGGACTTGGACAGAATATTCACCAGAGAAGAGATCCAAAAGGCTGAGAAACACATGAGAAAATGCTCCAAGTCTCTGATTGTCAGAGAAATGCAAATCAAGACAACAATGAGATACCACTTCACTCCTGTGAGAATGTCATACATCAGAAAAGGTAATAGCAGCAAATGCTGGAGAGGGTGTGGGGTCAAAGGAACCCTCCTGCACTGCTGGTGGGAATGCCAATTGGTCCAACCTCTGTGGAGAACAGTCTGAAAAACTCTCAGAAGGCTAGAAATGGACCTACCCTATGATCCTGCAATTCCTCTCCTGGGGATATATCCTAAGAAACTCAACACATCCATCCAAAAAGATCTGTGTACATGTATGTTCTTAGCAGCACAATTTGTAATAGCCAAAACCTGGAAGCAACCCAGGTTTCCAACGACAGATGAGTGGCTGAGCAAGTTGTGGTATATATACACAATGGAATACTACTCAGCTGTAAAAAATGGTGACTTCACCGTTTTCAGCCGATCTTGGATGGACCTTGAAAAATTCATGTTATGTGAAATAAGTTAGAAACAGAAGGATGAATATGGGATGATCTCACTCTCAGGCAGAAGTTGAAAAACAAGATCAGAAAAGAAAACACAAGTAGAACCTGAAATGGAATTGGCATATTGCACCCAAGTAAAAGACTCTGGGGTGTGTGGGTGGGGAGAATACAGGTCCATGAAGGATGATAAAGGACCTAGTGGGGGTTGTATTGTTAAATGGGAAACTGGGGACTGTTATGCATGTACAAACTATTGTATTTACTGTTGAATGTAAAACATTAATTCCCCAATAAAGAAATAAATTTAAAAAAAAAAGAAATTCAACATATCATGCGAGGCTTCTGTGAACAACTATATGCCACCAAACTAGAGAACCTGGAAGAAATGGACGATTTCCTAGATACCTACCAACTTCCAAAACTAAGTAAAGAGGAAGTGGATAACATGAACAGGCCCATCACAGCTAATGAAATTAAAACAGTAATCAAAAACCTTCCCAAGAATAAAAGTCTTCGACCAGATGATTTTACAAATGAATTCTACAAAACCTTCAAAGAAGAACTAATACCTCTACTTTTAAAAGTCTTCCAGAAGATTGAAGACACTGGAATACTCCCTGTCAGCTTTATGAAGCCAACATCACTTTGATACCAAAAGCCGACAGGGACACAACCAAAAAAGAAAACTACAGACCAGTATCTCTGATGAATATAGATGCTAAAATATTGAACAAAATTCTAACCAACCAGATACAGTAGTATATTAAAAAGACTGTTCATCATGACCAAGTGGGGTTTATCCCAGGCATGCAAGGTTGGTTTAGTATATGTAAATCAATCAATGTGATCTACCACATCAATAAAAGCAAGACCAAAAACCACATGGTCATATCAGTAGATACAGAGAAAGCCTTTGACAAAATACAACATTCCTTTTTGATCAAAATGCTACAAAAAATGGGAATAGATGGGAAATTCCTGAAGATAGTGGAGTCTATATATAGCAAACCTACAGCCAACATCATACTCAATGGTGAAAAACTGGAAGCATTTCCACTCAGATCAGGTACTAGACATGACTGCCCTCAGTCACCATTACTATTCAACATAGTGTTGGAAGTTCTTGCCACAGCAATCAGGCAGGAGCAAGGAATTAAAAAGGATACAGATTGGAAGAGAAGAAGTTAAACTTTCCCTATTTGCAGATGGCATGATAGTATATATAGAAAAACCTAAGGAATCCGCAAGAAGCTTTTGGAAATCATCAGGCAATACAGTAAGGTGTCAGGCTACAAAATTAACATTCAAAAAAGCAGTGGCATTCCTCTATGCAAACACTAAGTTAGAATAAGATGAAATCCAGAAATCAATTGATTTTACTATAAGAACAAAAACAATAAACTATCTAGGAATAAACCTAACCAAAAATGTGAAAGACTTGTATACTGCAAACTATAAGTCAACTCAAGGAAATAGAAAAAGATACAAAGAAGTGGAAAGATATTCCATGTTCATGGGTTGGAAGAATTAACATCATCAAAATGAATATACTACCCAGAGCCATATACAAATTTAATGCTATCCCCATCAAGAACCCAAATTTTTAAAAATATTTATTTTATTTATTTATTCCCTTGCTGTTTTATTGTTGTGGTTATTATTGTTGTCATCGTTGTTGGATAGGACAGAGAGAAATGGAGAGAGGAGAGGAGACAGAGAGGGGGAGAGAAAGATAGACACCTGCAGATCTGCTTCACTGCTTTTGAAGCGACTCCCCTGAAGGTGGGGAGCCAGGGCTCGAACTGGGCCCTTGCGCTTTGCGTCACCTGCGCTTCAGCCACTGCACTACCACCCAACTCCCCCCAAACACATTTTTTAGGAGAATAGAACAAATGCTACAAATGTTTATCTGGACCCAGAAAAGACCTAGAATTGCCAAAACAATCTTGAGAAAAAAGAACAGAACTGGAGACATCACAGTCCCAGATCTCAAATTGTATTATAGGGCCATTGTCATCAAAACTGCTTGGTACTGGAACACGAATAGACACAGTGACCAGTGGAATAGAACTGAGAGCCTGGAAGTAAGCCCTCACACCTATGGACATCTAATCTTTGACAAAGGAGCCCAGACTATTAAACGGGGAAACCAGAGTCTCTTCAACAAATGGTGTTGGAAAAAATGGGTTTGCAGAAGAATAAAACTGAACCACTATATTTCACCAAATACAAAAGTACATTCCAAGTGGATCAAGGACTTGGATGTTAGACCAGAAACTATCATATACTTTGAGGGAAATATTGGCAGAACTCTTTTCTGCATAAATTTTAAAGACATCTTCAATGAAATGAATCCAATTACAAGGAAGACTAAGGCAAGCATAAACCTATGGGACTACATCAAATTAAAAAGCTTCTGCACAGCAAAAGAAACCACTACCCAAACCAAGAGACCCCTCACAGAATGGGAGAAGATCTTTACATGCCTTACATCAGACAAGAGGTTAATAACCAAAATATATAAAGAGCTTGCCAAACTCAACAACAAGAAAACAAATAGCCCCATGCACAAATGTGGAGAGGACATGGACAGAATATTCACCACAGAAAACATCCAAAAGGCCAAGAAACATATGAAAAAATGCTCCACGTCTTTGATTGTCAGAGAAATGTAAATACAGACAACGAGATACCACTTCACTCCTGTGAGAATGTCATACATCAGAAAAGGTAACAGCAGCAAATGCTGGAGAGGGTGTGGGGTCAAAGGAACCCTCCTGCACTGCTGGTGGGAATGTCAATTGGTCCACCTCTGTGGAGAGCAGTCTGGAGAACTTTCAGAAGGCTAGAAATGGACCTACCCTATGATCCTGTAATTCCTCTCGTGGGGATATATCCTAAGGAACCCAACACACCCATCCAGAAAGATCTGTGTACACATATGTTCTTAGCAGCACAATTTGTAATAGCCAAAACCTGGAAGCAACCCAGGTATCTAACAACAGATGAGTGGCTGAGCAAGTTGTGGTATATATACACAATGGAATACTACTCAGCTGTAAAAAATGGTGACTTCAGCATTTTCAGCCCATCTTGGATGGACCTTGAAAAATTACGTTACGTGAAGTAAGTCAGAAACAGAAGGATGAATATGGGATGATCTCACTTTCAGGCAGAAGTTGAAAAACAAGTTCAGAAGAGAAAACACAAGTAGAACCTGAACTGGAATTGGCATGTTGCACCAAAGTAAAAGACTCTGGGGTGGGTGGTGGGGAGAATACAGGTCCAAAAAGGATGACAGAAGACCTAGTAGGGGTTGTACTGTTATATGGAAAACTGGAAAATGTTATATATGTACAAAGTAGTGTATTTACTGTCGAATGTAACACATTAATTCCCCAATAAAGAAATTTAAAAATAAATAAATAAATAAATAGTGCTCAGTAAATGTTAACTGAGTGATTAAATGTGTCTACAGCTTCAAGGCAGTTATCCAGGGAAAACAGAACGAAAATAGATAACTAAGTAGTTAACTCAAGAACAGAGCACTAGGGGCTAGGTGGTGGCGCACCTGATTGAGCACACATGTTACAGTGCACAAGGACCTGGATTCAAGCCCCCAGTCCCCACCTGCAGGGGGAAAGCTTTCTAAGTGGTGAAGCAGTGCTGCAGGTGTCTGTCTGTCTCTCTCCCTCTATACCGCCCCTTCCCTCTTGATTTCTGGCTGTCTCTATGCAATGAATAAAGATAGTAAAATAAATAAATAAATAAATAAATAAATAAATAAATAAATAAATAAAACAGAGCACTAGCTTACTTAGTCTCTTACTCAACTCTGCATTACCAGGCCTACCTATCATAAGAACCAGCTTATTGTAGAAGGTGAACGAGTCTTTAAGCAAACACATCTAAGGAGCAGGAGAGAACTCAGACAGCAACATTAGTCAGACTAGCGAGGCAGTAGAATTGGCATCAACATAACTCTCAAAGGACCAATAATAAAAAATAAAATAAAAAGCACAGTCATGGGCTGAGAGGCAGTTTAGCAAATTTATGCAACAGATTTTCATGCCTGAGGTTCAGTCCCCAGCAACAGCATAAGCCAGAGTTGAGCAGTGCTCTGTAAAAACAACAAACATAGTCACATTATTAAGATTATAAAAGGGGAGCCGGGCGGTAGCGCAGCGGGTTAAGCGCAGGTGGCGCTAAGCGCAAGGACCGGCATGAGGATCCCGGTTCGAGCCCCTGGCTCCCCACCTGCAGGGGAGTCGCTTCACAGGCGGTGAAGCAGATCTGCAGGTGTCTGTCTTTCTCTCCTCCTCTCTGTCTTCCCCTCCTCTCTCCATTTCTCTCTGTCCTATCCAACGACGACGACATCAACTACAACAACAATAAAAAGACAACAAGGGCAACAAAAAGGAAGATAAATAAATAAAATTACAAAAAAAAAATCTAAAAAAAAAAGATCATAAAAGAAAGAAAAATCAGAGCTCAAGGATGTTTTTGCTGTAATTTAGTTAGAATACTGTATATAGCTCCATACCAAGAAGTTCAAAAATCTGCATTAAAATGTAACCTATCAAGACCATGGTGGTGGTATACCCAGTAGAGCACACACATTACTATGCTCAAAGACTCACACTGAAGTCCCTGGACCCCACTTGCAAGGGGGAAGCTTCATGAATAATAAAGCAGTGCTATGGTGTCTCTCTCTCTTTTGTTCTTGCTCTTCTCTATCTCTATCTCCCACACCCCTCTTAATTTCTCTCTACTGCTATCAAAAACAAACAAACAAAAATAAATTAATAAGTGACCCATCTACTCAAGAGACACACAAGGTTCCTATCTGGAATGTCAAGGTTGGCAAATTCCATGCTTATTTCTCCCTCCCTCATTCCTTCAACCCCCACCCCAAGAGGATGGCCCTTCCCAAATTGGAGGGGGGGGTGAGGAGAGGTGTCATTGCAGGTCACTCCTGCTTCCCCAGAGCCCACCCACTCCAGTGTGAGCTAGGCAGGTAGTAATGGTCAGTACATCAGTATACTGCTGCTGTGGGATAGGGGCTCACCTTGTTGGCACAGCTGAAGCCCAGCCCCAGCTCGGCCAGGACTTTAAGCACGCCTGGGCTGCTGTTGCACTTGACAGCATAAAAGGGTCGGACTCGTGGCAGGCGCTTCAGAAAGCAGAAGTGCTTCCTTACTATGGCTCCCAGGTCAGCCACGAAGAAGGCAGCAACCTCTCCCTGCACAATAAGAGGAAGAGATGTGAGATCCCACCCAGCTTGCTCCTTGTGAGTGCCATCTACAGTCCTTTCACCACCCTGCCCTCAGTTCAGCTCTGGCCACAACATTACCCTGCTCTACATCTCTCTGGAATTCTAAAGCCTACAGAGCAAGCAGGTAGGCTGCTCAGTCTGGCATTCTGGGATCTGTGGTATAGCTCTAGACCCTCCTTTCACTGCAACTCAAACTCAAGCTGCAACCTGAATCATTTTCCCTCTCTAAGCCTTTATTCCCACCATGCCTTTCACCTAGGGAGACTCCCCCTACTGATGTCTGGAAAATTTCAACTTAGATGCTGCCACTGCAAATGATTAAAGCAACTCTGCCTTCTATGCCCCTGCTGAATTTTTCACTTGCTTCCAAAGTATCAGAACTTTGTGTGTGTGGTAGATATATGTAAATCTCTTCTCCAGAAAAGCTAAGTTTCCTGAAGGCCAAAGCTATGGCCTACATTCCACTGCCTTTCATATATAGGTGTTCGATGCAGTCTTAAAGTAGTCTCACTGTCACTGCAATCCATGCCTGTGGTCAGCACAGACTGCTGAAGGCTGAACATATTTGAGGCTATGGGTGGTACTTAAAACCTTCCCTGGAACTCGGTTTCCCATTTGCACAATACTTAAAAACAAAACAAAAAACTAATACTCCCTTTGTGTCTGATATTATATTGATACTAGGAGTTAGAAATGACCAGAAAGAGTTCTAGTGCTGAATGGACTTGGGTCTGGATGAGATAAACTCCCTAAACAAGTACAAGCCCAGTCAATCATTCAATAAAAGGGAGTTTCTAAAACATGCAGAGGTGATGGACCTTGGAGAAAGAAAGTACAAAATAGATGTGGGGCAATCAAGACAAGGGGACAATAATAAATGAACAAAGGCTGAGTATAATTAGGGGAGAGAGCCTGGGTGAAGAGTGCTCTGGGTGGAAGAAACAGATTTGAGCAAAGGTATGATAACAGTACATGGCACCATAGGGAAATGAGTAAAGTAGTTTGGCCCAGCTAGAGCATATTGTATACTGTGGGGAGGACCAGAAACAGGGCAAGGGAGAAAGAGGGGTTGATTTGGTCCTCCAAGCAGTGGGGAACCTCCAAAGAAAACTGATTATGAGCAGTTGGAGGGGTGGATGATGCCAAGAGGTTTAAAGAGATGTGACCTGGACTAGGTCAAGTTCTTGCCAGGCACCGTGGAGGATAACATAAGAAGCCTAAATACACAGACCTTACTGATGGCTAGAATGGGAGAGTGGTGGTGGAGGGACTCTCCTATTTCAACCCAGAGGACTTGATGTTGTTCATCAAGATAGGGTGCATGGTGGAGCAGGTGAGACAAGATCCCCCAAATGGGTGTCTAAAGAACCTGTCTCTTACCAATAGCATACTCTAGACATCAAATAGGACTAGCTACCAAATATGTGAAAGAATAAGAGGAAAGAGGAGGGCCCTAGAGACCCCGTCAGAAAGGACAGCTGGGTATACATAATGCACAGGGTACCCACCCGCCTCCCAGCCTCTCACCGTGGTGGCCTGGGAGGCCCCCAAAGTGAGCTCCTCCAGCAGGTCTGCGGTGCTGAAGCCCTCCTCCACCATCACAAAGTCCGATTCACTCAGGTAGCCTGCCATGCCAAGGAGGTGCTGATGGATGGAGCCTTAGCGCAGCCGCTGCCACCGCCTTAGAAAGTATGCAACACACTGCGGGAGAGAGAGAGGGGGCAGCTGCGGGGCTGGTCTCCACTGCCCCCCCCCACCTCTCCAGGATCAGGCCTCCCAGTCCTGTCACAGTCCGGCCCCCAGCACAAGCCCGGGGTGCTTCCCTTCAGGGCCAAGGGAGGGGAGGTCAAGGAACCTGCCCTTTAGGCTGGGGAGAGGCACTGGAATCCTAGAAGTCACCGCCACTCTGAGCCTTGTCACCCCATCCATAGAATGGATGCACTGTAGTCTACATCTTTGCCTGAGCTGAAATGTGGGATTTGGGGGGCGGGGGAGGAGAATAAGAAGAAGGGCGCAGGGAAGCGGGTGGGGAAGTTTCAGGGTGCCTCAAGTCCTGAACACGCACACCTAGACTGCTCACCAAGGAACCTTGGGAGCGTAGGTGTGAGTTTGCTCTCCGCTTCGTGACCTTGGCTGTGACCTGTAAACTCTCGGAGCCTCAGCCTCCCCATCTGTACACGGGGGTCAGGCTGGTGTTAGAAAGCGTGCACAGGGATGCCACATGGTGCACGGGAGCCACGGGCTCCTAGGCGAGAAGCCGAGACCGGGGCTCTGTCCTGCTGACCCCTCCCGAGTGCAGAGCCGAGGTCCCGCCCCCTACACCTCCTTACCAAGCCCCGTACTCCTTCGCGGGGGCCAGAGCCAGGCGCGCTGCTAGGGGGGGTCGCCGGTGACCTCGAAACTTGTGCAACACCCCGAGGAGGTGTGGCAGTTGCGGAGCCGAGGCCCCTGCTGAAAGGAGGCAAGAGGGGCCAGCGGGGCAGGTCAGCGCTGGAGCCGAGGGTGCCCGCTCCCCCCAGGTTCCCGAGTCACTCCCCGCACTCGCCTTAAAACGCATTTACACGGCTTCGGCCCATAGGTCTCCCCAGCGAGTGAATCGGGTCCTCGGCGCCTCCGCTCGCTCGCTCCCCCGGCTTGGGCCCCGCGGCCTGCGCCCCGCCCGCCTAGCAGCCACCGACCCCACGCCCCGCCTCTGCCCGGCGCTCGCTTATATAAGCCCCACCCAGGCCCCGCCCCCAGGGGGCAGGTCCCGCCTCCACTCAGCCCTTCCCCCCCATCGTAGCCCTGGCAACCGGGTGCGGCCACCCCATTGGTCGATTCCGACATAAAGCTTTCCTCTGGGGAGCGCAAACCTGAGCTTCAGTCCTCGGACTGCTCTGGCTCTGGCTACCCAAAGCTGAGAAGTCAGATCTGTGTCACTCCCAGGTCCCGAGCATCTGTGCTGTGGGGCACTTAGATTCCCGCATCTGGGCTTAGTGAGCAGGAAACCGGGATGCTTGTTCCGGGAAG
This sequence comes from Erinaceus europaeus, assembly GCF_950295315.1. Taxonomy (NCBI): domain Eukaryota; kingdom Metazoa; phylum Chordata; class Mammalia; order Eulipotyphla; family Erinaceidae; genus Erinaceus; species Erinaceus europaeus. The sequence goes on along the minus strand of NC_080174.1, from coordinate 49,514,742 downwards.
GAAGCCTTTCCTGTGGCTCCCAGAACTCAGTGGTAGCTCTCTCTTCTCTGGTAAACTCACTTATTACTTTCTTGTATTTTCTTCTCTTTTTTTTTTAAATTTTTTATGTTTATTTATTTTCCCTTTTGTTGCCCTTGTTATTTTGTTGTTGTTATTGATATTGTTGTTGTTATTGATAGAACAGAGAGAAATGGAGAGGAGGGGAAGACAGGAGGAGAGAAAGATAGACAGACACTTGTAGACCTGCTTCACCACCTGTGAAGCGACTGACTCCCCTGCAGGCGGGGAGCCGGGGGCTCAAACCGGGATCCTTACACAGATCCTGGCGCTTTGCGCCATGTGCGCTTAACCCGCTGCGCTACCGCCCGACTCCCCCTTCCTTGGATTTTCTAATGAAATCCTTTAATTTGTTTTATTTAATTGTCTCTCCCACCATCTTCTCTCAGTCCTCCAACTCAAAACCTAGCTTACATGTCTTCAAAAACCCTTATCCTTTCCCCCCTGCCAGGCACGTTCCGAATAGCGCAAATCTCCACTTACCCATCAAGTGAAATATGTCTCCTTTTGGAAGTTTTTCCTGACTTCTTCAACTCAAAACATCTCATTTATGCTTGAGAAATTCCTCAAGAAGTGTTCTCAAACTTCCTTAACTCAAAGTCCATCTTCTCTTCTGTACTTGATAAAGTCCTCGACCATCAAAGTCCAATATAATACCACCTCTTCTGTTAACCTTACATAACTTTCTTACCTGGAAGGAGCAGTGGAGCTCACAGTACTAACTTCATTTATTTGGCTATTGTTGCCTGTAGCATGAGGTTCCAGCTGTGACTTTATACTTTCCTTTCTTCTTTCTTTTCTCTTTCCCAAACCCCATACCCCAACCAGGGTTATTGCTTGGGCTTGGAGTCTGCACGATTGTGCAGCTCCCAGCAACCATTCCTTGCCCCTACCTTTTTTTTTTTTCTTTATCATGGAGACGGAGAGAATAGAAAAAGAGAGAAAAAGGGTTACCTAAGCACTGCTCCAAGTGAACTTCCCCCTCCTTCCCTCATTGGTAGGGACCAGGGGCTTGAACTTAAGTCCTTGTGTATGGTAAGGTATATACTCTATGGGGTGTGCCACCACCAGGCCTCACTTTACACTACTTGTTTGGTTACACTTCCCAATTTGTTTGAAAACTCCTAAGGCCAGGAACTGAGTGCTTTCCATGAGTTCTTCTTCTTCTAGCGTTTGCCCTTCTTCCGTAGCCAGTTAACAGCGTCAGGTTGAGCCTGGTGTAAAGTTTCGAGACCTCCTTTGAATCTGGAGAGGTGGCAGTCGTTGACTAAGAGTGCTGAAAGAGATGATATCTGTGTTATTCAAAATCAGTTCAAGGGTGGGGGTAGATAGCATAATGGTTATGCAAAGTGACTCTCATGCCTGAGGCCCCAAAGTCCCAGGTTCACCCCTACCACCACCACCAGAACTGAACAGCGCTCTGATAAAAAATAAACAAGCAAATAAATAAAAAAATAAATAAGACAAAATCAATTCAGAAGTTCATCTGGAACAGTACTTGTACAGGAATAGCCAAGATATTCTTGGAAAAAAAAGAGATAACTTCCTCTGTCAGATATCAAAATATTGTGTAGAGCTATATAGTCTTTAAAAACAGCATGGTGCTGGTAGGAAGATGCAGAACAGACTAGAGCATAGTCTAGAGCAGTCACGCACATTGAAGTGTTTGATGCATAATGAAGGCAGCATTTCAAATCTGTGGTGCCAAAAGGGTTTTAGGTCAACTTGTGTCCATGTTCCCTGCTAGGCTGTAGAATTCTTGAGAGTCAGAAGCCATTTTCTATCTCACTAACTTTTTTTAAAAAATTATATATTTATTTATTTCCCTTTTGTTGCCCTTGTTGTTTTTATTGTTGTTGTAGTTTTATTGTTGTTGTTAATGATGTCCTCGTTGTTGGCTAGGACAGAGAGAAATGGAGAGAGGAGGGGAAGACAGAGAGGGGGAGAGAAAGATAGACACCTGCAGACCTGCTTCACCGCTTGTGAAGCGACCGCCCTGCAGGTGGGGAGCCAGGGGCTCCAACCTTAATGTTGTCCTTGTGCTTGGCGCCACGTGCCCTTAACCTACTGCGCTACTGACTCCCCACACTAACTCTTTTTAGCATCTAGTGAATATTGAGCACATTCATTATGCATACTTCACAAATTAGTAAAGGTAAGATGAAACAAATCAGAATCTGAAGTCCCAGGCTCAATCCCCAGCACTACCATAAGTTAAAAGCTAAGCAGCATTATGATAATGATAATAATAATAAAATAATAATAATAAATAACAAAAGAAAAAGGGGACAAGGAGGTAGCATGATTATACAAAAAGACTCTCATGCTTGAGGCTCCTAGGTCCCAGGTTCAATAACCTTCACCACTGTAAACCAGAGTTAAGTAGTACCCTGGTAAAAACAAAAAAAGAAAGAAAGAAGAGAAGGGAGGAAAAAAGGGGGGGCAGGTGGTGGTGCACCTGGTTAAGCACACACATTCCAGTGTGCAAGGACCTACCTTCAAGCCACAGGTCCCCACCTGCAGGGGGATGTTTCACAAGTGGTGAATCAGGGCTCCAGATGTCTCTCCTCTATTTCCCCTCTCAGTTTCTCTCTGTCTCTACCCAATAATCTGCCAATAAAAATAGAGGAAAAAAAGTTTTTAAAAAAAGATAAAATCAGAGTAAAAGATAACATTAAGAAAAAAGAAAGATTGGATGTGAGGGCGATCTGGCTGTGACATCTGTCACCCCACTGCTTGTCAGGGTTGATTCAGCTGATCTGGCTGGCTAGGCAAGTGTCCCCTTCCTCCTTCACTGCTCCATGTGCGTCCCTCCCGAAGCTGCCTGCTTGGTTGGTCTGTTGGCTGAAGAGAATGGCCTTCCCCAAATAGAGCAGGACCAGTCTTCAGTCGAGCTGCACTTCCCTGCTAGAACCTCCAAACAAGCTCTCAAAAAAAAAAGAAAGATTATTTGGAAAACTCAAAAATGTTACTCAAGTACAAACTATTGTATTTACTGTTGAATGTAAAACAATCCTCCAATAAAGAAAAAAAAAGGAAAATGAAAAAAAAAAAAAAAGACAAAAACTAGACTGTCCCCTTGTAAACTGTCATGGGTTAGTAGAAAAAAAAAATCTGTATCCTGGACTGAGGTACAGATAGGCTGTGGATTTTTGTTCTCTATTGGACAAGTGATGTCATTAAATCTTCATGACAATGCTATGTCACAGGACAATGCTGCGTCCCCATATGTATTTATTTATTACCTTTTGTTGCCCTTGTTTTTTACAGAGGGAAATGGAGAGAGGAGGAGAAGACAGAGGGGGAGAGAAAGACACCTGCAGACCTGCTTCACCGCTTGTGAAGTGACTCCCCTGCAGGTGGGGAGCTGGGGGCTTGAACCAGGATCCTTCTGCTGGTCCTTGTGCTTTGCGCCATGTACTTAACCCTCTGCACTACCGCCCGACTCCCAGTTGTCCCCATTTTATAAGCGAAGAATCTGAAACTCAAAAGAATCTCAGTAACTTGTTCAAGGTCCCACAGCAAGAAAAGGTGATGCCCAAACTGCAACCCATCTGTACTAACTCTTAAACTTTATCCTTAACAGCCAACCAGTACCTGAGTATTCTGGTACAAGTTCAACAAAAATTTACCCAGTTATCCTGCTGGCTTTGGTCCCAAAGACTGGTGGCTTCTCTCCTATCAGTCTTTGCGCAACATCCATGGATGCTGTGCAGAACACTTCAGAATACAGAACTGAACTGGGACAAAGAGCCTCTGATTTCTGGCCAGTTATTTCAGCCAAATCTTTCTAAAGCAATCTTGGTGACAGTCACAAAACTCCCCCCCCCCCCCCCCCCGTCTTACCTTTTGGCCTTACCTTAGAGTAGAGACATCAGACTGCAGGGATTCCATCACAGGCCTCTAGCTTCACATCCACCGACTTAACCTCTCTACTACAGCCGTCAACCATACCGGGGGAAGGCTTCTAGTAATCGTAGCTTCTATCCATGATCATGAAAACCTGCAAGGAGCCACCCACTTCCTGCTTCCAATCACACCTTTCAGGTGTTTTCCCTTCTCCATCTCTGGCCCTCTTTCTTCCCTTTCTACACCATATCTCCACAAAGACCAATAATAATAATAATAATAAGGAGAAAGTAATAATAATAATAATGAGAGAGAGACCCTGAGGCATTCTCACTGGTGCCAGGGTGCGGCTCTTGAGCTGGGAGGGGTGAGGAGGGTGGGGAGTTCTCTTGAAAGATCTCAGATCTGGTTCCCTTTCATGAGGAGATGAGGACTCTCAGATGAGAGGCCAGGCTGGAGAAGGATGGGAGAAGGCTCAGTTTCTCCCCCAGAGAGGTCAAGTTTCAGGAGCCTGGGGCACTGCAGGACTGGAGATAGCTCTAATTGAAAGAGGGGGGGGGGAAGGTTATTGATTATTATTTGATATAATTTGATTTGACAGGACAGAGAGACATTGAAGGAAGGGTAGATAGAGCAAGAGAGAGAGAGAGAGAGATACTTGTAGGAGGGGGAAGCTTCATGAGTGGCAGAGCAGGGCTACTGGTTTCTCTCTGTTTTATCAAATCAAAAAGTAAATATAAGGATAGAAATAAGAACAGTGACCCAGTGGATGGATTGAACCTGGACCTCAGGCTTGAACTCAAGTCTTTGTGCTTGGTTAACATGAGCATCCAACTGGGTATGTCACTACCCAACCCTTAGGCTCAATTTCAAGTGGATTCTCAATAGCCAAAGAATGGAAGCAGACTAAATGCCCATCAACAGATGATTGACTAAAGAAGTTATGGGCTATATATTCCATGGAATATGATTCTGCAATCAGAAAAGATGATACCGTGTCCTTTGAGACAAAATGGAAGGAACTGGAGGGAATTATCTTAGCAAAATAAGAGATGAAAGACAACTACTGGATGGTTTCCTTCATATGTGGAATCTAGACAGTTGAAATATATAAAGTTGCAAACATGCATATTCATATGCATCTTCTCTCTATAGCAGACAGCAGAAAGATAGTGTGGGTAGGATGGCAACTATCTTCACCTTCTCTGGTGTTACTAATATTCTCATTTACCCTATTGGGATATTGTACAGATGTGGTTGAAAATTGGCAGGGCCCACAAACCATTGTATTTCCATGCAAGTATTATTTACATATCCCCCACCACATTATCCCCTCAGGGTATTGCTAATTCCTGCCAGCTAAAACTACAGCAACCACAACTGAGGAAGTTCCCAGAATGCCTTTTTCTTTTCTCCACCCTCTTCCCTAGCCAATTTCGTCCCAACTTGCCACTTCCGTTTTTACCTTATAAAACCTGATGCTATTCCTGGTTCTGCCCTTTTTTTTTTTTTTTTTTTGCCTCCAGGGTTATTGCTGGGGCTCGGTGCCTGCACCAGAAATTCACTGCTCCTGGAGTCCATTTTTTCCCTTTTGTTGCCCTGATTGTTTTATCGGTGTAGTTGTTATTATCGCTGTTTTTGATGTTGTTGTTGTTGGATAGGACAGAGAGAAATGGAGAGAAGAGGGGAAGACAGAGAGGCGGAGAGAAAGATAGACACCTGCAGATCTGCTTCACCACCTGTGAAGTGACTCCCCTGCAGGTGGGGAGCCAGGGACTTGAACCAGGATCCTTATGCCGATCCTTGAGCTTTGCGCCACATGCACTTAATCCGTGCGTTACCGCCAACCCCTTCGCCCTTTTTTTCTCTTCCGTGTCCCAACCTGGAGAAGACCTGGAGAAGGGCTGGCATGCATAGCGGGAGGCAGCCACTTTGCTAGCTCCACGTAGCCTAAACCCACTGTGCTCATACCTAACTCTGGGGCATCCGCATGAAGAAAGATTTGCGTTCCCGCTCCGTATCGAGTTCCTGGTCTCTCTCCCTCCTGCTATGCACCCTGACATACCCCCTACATCAGATAAGTCCAGATGAAAGGGTGCATGCATGTGGGTGCCTGCAGTCACTCAGTCAGCAGAGGTCAGAGGATCAAAGAGGAAGATGAAATTTCAAGCTGCCCTGGGCCTGAGCCAACTGTGGCCTGAGGTGTGGAAAAGGATGGAGCTGAGTCAGTAGGACTTGTCACACCTTTCTACTACTTAAAGTCCCACAGCCAGACCCCTAGCACCACTGCCTGCCTTCCCTGACTCCATGACTCAGACCTCTGTAAGTGCTCTGGGGATCCTGGATGAGGTGTCTGAGACCAAGGCTGCAGAGACAGAGAGGGCTGGGCCTGCTGGGGTCTCCATTGCACAGGGGAAAGTGAGTGGGAGGGAGTCTGCAAGGGTCTGGGCTGTGCTTTGGGGTTGATGTCCCCTACCTGGTGTTGCCCCTTCCTCTGGTGCTTTCTCCTGGTTTCTCTCTCCTAAATAAAAAATGGTTTTTTTTTTGTTTTTTGCCTCCAGTTACTGTGGATCAGTGTGGGCCGTGTGAATCCACTGCCCCCTGGCAACCAGTTTTTCCTTAATTTTTTTTTTTTTTTTGTAAAACAGAAATTGAAAGGGGCAAGGAGATATTGAGGGAAAGATAGACACCTGATGACCTTCTCACCACTTGTGAAATGTCCCCTCTGCATATGAGGAGCAGGGAGGTTGGAATCCATGTCTTTGAGCATAGTCTTATGTGTACTTAGCCAGATGTACCACCACTTGCTCCCTCCTCCTGGCTTCTCCAAGTCTTTTTCAGTGGATTCTTTCCAACTCCAATTCTTTCCCTATGTGGCTCTCTCTCTCTGTCTTTCTGTTCATAGATCCTGTCTTCTCTCTCCTTTCTGCTCATCTCCATTTTGGTCTGTTATTCCCTGGAGGTTGACCCACCATCTCTCTCATATCTCCCTATTACACCCTCCCCTAGTCCTCAGGGAATGTGCCCTACATGATCTCACTGCCCAACGGCATTGATGTTGGTGCTGTGGTGAAAATTCGTGGGACTGTTCCTGAGCATGCTAACAGGTGAGTCTCCAGGTCATACCACTGATATTATTGTAGAGACAATGAAAGTGTCAGTCATGATGATAAGGGCTTTTGTTGCTGGAGATCAGAGACCATTGGGGGCAGGAAAGTAATCCTTCCTAAGTGCAGCTACTTCCTTCCTCACAGTTAGCTTGGAGCTTGTGGTTCTCCTTCTTCTTCTCCTTCTTCTTCTTCTCCTTCTCCTTCTCCTTCTCCTTCTCCTTCTCCTTCTTCTTCTTCTTCTTCTTCTTCCTCCTCCTCCTCCTCCTTCTTCTTCTTCTTTCTTTCTTTCTTCTTCTTCTTCTTCTTCTTCTTCTTCTTCTTCTTCTTCTTCTTCTTCTTTTTCTTCTTCTTCTTCTTCTTCTTCTTCTTCTTCTTTTTCTCCTTCTTCTTCTTCTTCTTCTTCTTCTTCTTCTTCTTCTTCTTCTTCTTCTTCTTCTTCTTCTTCTTCTTCTTCTTCTCCTTTTCTTCCCTAGAATACTGCTCATTTCTAGCTTATGGAAGTGCCAGGGCTAGAATCTGGGACTTTGTATTCTGATGTGAAAGTTGGTTTCATAGGTACTACTACCCTCACTTCAAGGCACACTCTAGAGATTTTATGACCAGCATATATGGGGGGGGTGTACCCAGAGTGGGAGAGTCTCCAAGTTCCTCCTCCATCCAATAACCTGCTCCCATCCTCATGGGCTGCTTTGACACCTTTTTCTTGCTTCAAAAAGAGGTTTCTGGCAAATGTAGTTCTCCATTCCCTTTCAGTGGTTTATCAGCTGTGCAGTATATGCCAGCTATGCTTCTGAGTCTACATGTCTGTGGAACAAGGTAGCAGTCCACAGCGACCTCTAATGTGTGCACAGGACTGTGCTTTGCTGACTGGCAAGCCTGTCCCATGGTGCTAGGCCTCGGTGTGGTGTGTGTGATCTCCCTGACATCTCTCTGATACCCTCCTACTCTCCCTCTTTCCCCTTCTCCCCCAACCCACAGATTCCAGGTAGACCTGGTGTGTAGCATGGGGAAGGATCCTGACATCACCCTGCATTTCAACCCCCATTTTGATCAGAACAAGGTGGTCTTCAACATTCAGAAGAGTGGCTCTTGGGGCACAGAGGAGTTTGGGTATGATTTTCCCTTCAGACACGGGCAGGCCTTTGAGGTGCTGATCATCACTGACCAAGAAGGTTTCAAGGTGCATGTCAGCCCTAGGGCTCAAGTCCGAACTCAGGTGGGGATGTCTAGGAAGTCCTTGAGGAGGTGGGGTTCAGAGGCTGGACAAAGCACCTCAGACTCTCTCTGGTGTTGCAACCCCACTAGTGTCAGGTGGGCCAGTGTGGCCATGTCATGGACCAGGAGTGGGATAAATAAATAAAAATTTGTTTGCTTGTCACTTTATTTAAGCTTCCCAATCCTTCATGGAACTGGTTATCAGTTAAACTTTGCTCTGATTGAGGAAATACAAAGGCCAAATAACGAAGCCATAAAACAAATGCAAATGTACCAGATTACATGTGTAGAATGACACTGGAGATGGGCAGTCCAAATCCTGTATGGCAGCTCCACAGAGGAAAGGTGGAAAGGTGCTATCTCTCAACTCTGACATTCTCAACTCCCAGCTTCTAGCTTCATTTTTAAAAATGGCTGCTGGAAAAGTTGAATAAGGGCAAGAGACTGGCATACTTCAAAGATGACTTTTTAGTCACTGTCAGGCCACCCCATCAGCTGGGTCCCTATTCGGGGAGTCCTGAGATTCCCAAACAGACATGATGGTCCTAGACCTCGAATAAATCCCTCTCTCCATTGTTATCAGCCATTCCTATCAGGAACAACAAAATAGACCCCATTGTGAGTTCCCATAGGACCTTGCCCTCAACTTGGATCAACAATGGTAGAGAATGTTCATCCTCTGAAGGGAGGCTGGACAATATACTCTGTGCTACACCTGAGGAAGGTGGGTCCTGATATTGGGACAGCTTGGAATGTTCCTACTTATGACCACAGAATGTGAGCTCAGATCTACAGGGATGCAGAGGTCACATAGGCTCTTAAGCTGAATATGGGCCCCAGATCATATCAAATCAATGGGGTTTACAGTCAACAACATTTATACACCTTTCTCATATTTGGGACCTACTCTCTTCCCTGATCCAGCTTTCTGCCAGCCTGGTCCTTCTGCCAGCCATGACATCACCTCCCCAGACAATAATTAGGATCCACCTGCATTACAGATTTCAGGCTCAAAAAAAAAAAAAAAAAAAAAAAAACTAGTATAGCCACAGGCCCTTTGGAATATAACTAAAATATGCCTACTAGCTATCTATAAAATGGAGTACCCCCCAACTCTTCATCTGCACTATTCCAGCCTTTAGGTACATGATTGGTCAACAATTTGTTTGGTTTTGTATGTTAACTCTATTTTCAACCACCAGGTTCCAGATGCTAGCATGATGTCCCTAGACAGACAACCCCACCAATGTGTCCTGTAGCTCCGCTTCCCCAGAGCCCTTCCCCACTAGGAAAAGAGAGAGACAGGCTGGGAGTATGTCAATGCCCATGTTCAGCGGGGAAGCAATTACAGAAGCCAGACCTTCCACCTTCTGCATCCCACAATGACCTTGGGTCCATATTCCCAGAGGGTTAAAGAATAGGTAAGCTATCAAGGGAGGGGATGGGATACAGAGTTCTGGTGATGGGAATTGTGTGAAATTGTACCCCTCTTATCCTATGGTTTAGTCAATGTTTCCTTTTTATAAATAAAAAATTAAATTAAAAAAATGGCTGCTGGAGACAAAGCCACGTCCCCAGGGCTAATATTTAACCAAGATACACAAGTATGGCCAGAGAAATTGCTCACAGTAACTCTCCTTTCTTTTAAAAATGTTAATTATGTTGTCCAGGAGGTGGCACAGTGATAAAGCTTTGGACTCTCAAGCATGAGGTCCTGAGTTTGATCCCTGGCAGCACATGTGCCAGAGTAATGTCTGGTTCTTTCTCTCTCCTCCTATCTTTCTTATTAATAATTAAATAAAATCTTTAAAAAATGTTATTTATTTGCAAGAAAAAGAAGAAACCAGAGCATCACTTTGGCATATGCAGTGAGACAAAAAGAACCAGAGGGCCACACTGGCATATGCTGTGCCAAGGATTGAACTCAGGGCCTCATGCTTGAAAACCCTGTACTATACCCACTGGGCCTCCAGTGTTATCTCTAATTTGTCAGTACCCATCCCCATGCTTTTTATCAAACATTCTCAACACCAACCCTATGTTCTAGATAACAAGAAGAGTGCCCGTTAAGCAGTCATCCCCAACTTATACCTACATCAGTTTCCTAGAACTTCTGCAACAAACACCAAACTGGGAGGCGTAAAACTACAAGAATGTATTGTCTCTCAGTTCTAGAGGCTAAAATGAAGTTACACAAAGTGCTGTGCCCTCTGAGGGTTCTAAGGGAGAATCCTTCTGAGATTCTTGTAGCTTCTGATGTTTGCCTGCAATCCTTGACATTCCTTAGGCTGTAGTCACAAGACTATCTTTTCCATATATATCTTCTTCACATCTTCCTTCTGTGTGTGTCTCTATGTCCAAATCTCTCCTTCTAAGAAGAACACAGGTCATGTTAGGTTAGAGTCTTCCCAAATAACCTCATTTTAACTTGATGACATGTGTAGAAACCCAGTTTCCAAAGAGGTTCACTTTCTGTAGTACTGGAGGTCAGTTTAGCATATCTTTTTGGAAGACAAAATTCAACCCATGGGGCCAGGCGATGGCGCACCTGGTTAAGTGCTCATATTACAGTGCACAAGGAACCAGGTTTAAGCCTCTGATCCCTACCTGTAGGGACAAAGCTTCACGAGTGGTGAAGCAAGGCTGCAGGTGTCTCTCTGTCTCTTTCCCTCACTATCTCCTCCCAATTTCTCTCTGTCTCTCTCCAATAATAAATAAATGGGAGTCGGGCGGTAGCACAGCGGGTTAAGCACACATGGCCCAAAGCGCAAGGACCAGCATAAGGATCCCAGTTCGAGCCCCCGGCTCTCCACCTGCAGGGGAGTCACTTCACAAGTGGTGAAGCAGGTCTGCAGGGGTCTGTCTTTCTCTCCCCCTCCGTCCTCCCCTCCTCTCTCCATTTCTGTCTGTCCTATCTAACAACAACAACATCAATAGCAACAACAATAACTACAACAACAATAAAAAACAAGGGCAATAAAAGGGAAAAGTAAATTTAAAAAATTAAAAATAAATAAATAAGTAAATAAAATTAAAATTTTAACTCATGTTAAACTAACCAGTACTTCCTTTCATATCATTTACCAGAAAGTGTCACCTACCTGCAAGGGACAAGGGAAGACCTGGTCTTCAGGTGGGTACATTTTTGCAGCTTTCACCCCCCCCAATAAAGTCAAGACACTAGAGAGGTAGTGGATATTGTGCAGTGACTGAACATTTCCACTACAAATTAGAAAGATTATTTCCCCCTTTTATAAATCATCATACTAGGTCAAATTATTACCAGTTTTGCCCCATACAGCAGACAGAGAAGTGGATAAATATTTGTGGATATCTGTGGAGTGACAGGCACCATGCTGTTTACAAACACATGATTGCATTTCATCTTTAGACAACTCTGTGAGACAAACATTACTGGATTCTTTTTTTTCATAAATATTTATTTATTCCCTTTTTTTGCCCTTGTTATTTGATTATTGTAGTTATTATTGTTGTCATTATTGGATAGGAAAGAGAGAAATGGAGAAAGGAGGGGAAGAGAGAGGGGGAAAAGAAAGATAGACACTTGCAGACCTACTTTACTGCTTGTGAAGTGACTCCCCTGCAGGGTGGGGAGCCGGGGGCTCGAACCGGGATCCTTACGCTGGTCCTTGCGCTTCGTGCCACGTGCACTTAACCCGCTGCTCTACCACCCGAATCCCAACTGGACTCATTTTACAGGTGAGAAAGTCAGGGTTAAATCTTCTGTTTAAGGTTACACAGTTAATGAGAAACTGCAGGGACTTAGATCTGTTCTGGTTGGCTTTAGGTCTGTGAGTTAGGGCTTGGGAATGGGGAGTAAATTCAGAACAAAGAATGCTGAGTTGGAGAGACAGCTCTCCAGCCAGGGGGATTCCTAGCTACACATGTGGCCCAGATTTGACTTCCCAACACCAGTAGGAGGTGCTTTGGCACTGGAGATCTGTACCTCGGGAGACAGCTGAGGAACCAGTACTGAGAAAGCAAAGCTCAAGTTTGTTGAATGAAGATGGAATTACAGTCACAACCTTCCCCTAGACAGAGATTATGATGTTGAATTTAGTAGTAGCTTGGATTTCTCTTATGTTTATTTTCACTCTCTTTGAGGTTGAAGGCAAAGGTGAAAAAACAATAGTATGTGACAATTAAGCAAGTCACATACTTTCTCTCAAGTCACACCTGAGTCATTTCTGACAAGTGTGATGAGAAAACAGCAATAGTCAAGTGAAAACAATAGTAATAATAATAAACTCTCCACTGAAAATCCTCACTGTCTCCAGCCATTATTTCCAGAGCAAGAGCCACTGAGGGTGGAACAGACTGCTGGCTGTCCCGCATTCTTCAGTGGTGCTCAGATGAATCAGAATCCCCCTGCAGGACTTGATAAAACTGTAAATTGCTGGGCCCCACCCTGGAATTTCTGATTCAGTAGGTCTGTGTTTCACTGAGATTTTGTATCTCTGACAAGGTGGTGCTGAAACATTTTGAGAACCCCTGGTCAAAACAAACTTGAAGCATAGCCAGGCAAAAAGTCTATTTCCTTGAAAGAAGCCCCTCAGGCCTTCTCTGAAAAGGAAGTGGGTTGGAACAAAAACCAATCTGAAATGAATGACTGCACTGTTTCCAGACTATTAAAAAAACCAAAACCAGCGGTGTCAGTCCATCTCTCTTGTCAGACTTCTCTGGTTATGTGACCTCTTCTGTAAACCTCCCTTTATTCAAAATTGAGCAGGGTAAATGCCTACTTCCTGTCTTGGTGTCAGGAGCTGGTGAGTGTGGAAGTCCTTGACTAATGCTTAATGCCTAAATCAGCAAATGTGTTTTAAGTAGTAGCTATTAGTGTTTCCTCTTTCTTTCTCTTTCTTTCTCTCTTTCTTTCTTTCCTTTCTTTCCTACTATTTTTTTCTCTTGAAAGAGAGAGAAAGAAAGAGGGAGACAGGCATGAGGGTAGATAGCATAATGGTTATGCAGACTCATGCCTGAAGCTCCAAAATCCTAGGTTCAATCCCCCATACCAAAATAAATCAGAGCTGAGCTGTATTCTAGGGGAGAGAGAGGAGGGAGGGAGGGAAGAAGGGAGGGTGAGAGAGAGAAAGAAAGAGGATGTGAAAGAGACCACAACACCCAAGCTTCCTTCAGTGCAGTAGGGCCAGGCTCAAACTTGGATCACACACAAGGCAAAACAGTGCACAAAGTGAGCAATTTCACCAACCCTAAGTCATAGCTGTTAGTACTGTTATTCTGAACCAGTGCATAGAGTCAGAGGAGGAACTCTAGAAATGTACCAGAGGGATACTGCTGGGATGGCATTTGAAGAAGCAGCCCCATACGGTGTCTTTTGTAGAGGAAAAGTAAGCACCAAAGTTTCCTCCAGTATGGTAGGGCCTGGGCTCAGGACATTTTTGGACCTGAGCTGAAGAACACCCAGCAAAGGTCAGGGACTTAGGAGGTAGACCAGTGCAATGTGTGTGTGTGTGTGTGGGGGGGGTAGAATTCTATTCCACTCCTGTGTGCCTTCATGGGGACAGGGGCTGATGTGCTGGATACTGAGTCATGCAGGCCAGTCCTAGTCTCCTCTTGAAAACTTCACTTGCCCCGAGGAAGAATGGAGGCAGGCAGTCATGACAGACCTCAGGGCACTCCCACTCCAATGGCTGAGTGAACTGTACCAAAGTCTCCAATTAACTGACTTTCAGAGATAGAGATTTAGGTCAGCACTAAGGTCAGTGGAATCCACTCCAGGGTGGGAACCCGGAGTGTTTGCTTCTGTTTCTGAAGCCATGCCTGGTGTCCCTGAGGGATCCCAGGTCTTTCGGGTAAGCTCCCTTAACTGAAGCTGCTGAGCAGAGCCCTCAGAAACATGGATACCAGAGTCCTGCCTTTAAAAAGGACTTTTTAAAATGTAACTTCTTCTACATTTTGTTGGTTAAAATGTGTCACTGGGAGTCAGGCGGTAGCGCTGAGGGTTAAGCGCAGGTGACGCAAAGCACGAGGACCAGCCTAAGAATCCTGGTTCGAGCCCCCAGCTCCGCACCTGCAGGGGAGTCGCTTCACAGGTGGTGAAGCATGTCTGCAGGTGTCTATCTTTCTCCCCCCCTTGTCTTCCCCTCTTCTCTCCATTTTTCTCTGTCCTATCCAACAATGACAACAACAATAATAACTACAACAATAAAAAAACAAAACAAAGCAAGGGCAACAAAAGGACGTAAATAAATAAATACTTTTAAAAAATGTGTCACTCTAGAGCATTGGACTTAAGAGCATGAGTTTCCAAGTTTGACCCCTGTCAAAGCATGTATTAGAATGATGTTGTGATTCCCCGCTTCTCATTAGTAAATACGCTGTTAAAATTTTTTTAATTTATTTTTTGCCTCCAGGGTTAAAAAAAATGTGTCACTAAGAGTTGGGGAAATAACATAGCAGTTATGCCAAAAGACTTCCATACTTAAGGCTGACGTCCCAAGATCAGTCTCCAGCACTACCATAAACCAGAGCTGAATGAGCAGTGCTCCGGTGCACAACAAAGCAAACAAATAAACCACCTTAAAATGAGTCACCAAGCATCTTAGAGTAAATCTGGAATGGGACCACACAATGCCTGAATACTGGGAGATGTGGTTGATGGGGGGCCATCTTTGAACACTAATTAGTCCATCCAGTCATATACACCCACTGCTTCTGCTTTTAAGTCATCATCAACTTTAACCTGCAGGTCTGTGGTAATTTTCTAAATATTCTTCCATTAATGCCCTCCTGTCAACCTAACTTCCACAGTGCAGCTAGAGTGTTATTAAAATGTCAAAACGTGCAGCTTGGAAGGCAGGTTTATGACTAGAGCTTTGGACTTAAAAGCATGTGGTCCTCATAGGAAAAAAATGGGGAAGAATATATAGAGATAGATATAGGCATATAGATACAAATATAAAGTCAACCCATACCTGTGATCTTGGGAGAACTATTGCAGTTTCTGCTGAAGAGGGATGGTGGTAGGAATGGTGTGGAATTATAACTCAATTATCTTGTAATTTTGTAAATCATGATTAAATAACTATTAATTTTTTAGAAAGTAACTTTTAAAATTTTTTATATTTATTTATTTTCCCTTTTGTTGCCCTTTTTTATTGTTGTTGTTGTTATTGATGTCATCATTGTTAGATAGGAGGGGAAGACAGAGAGGGGGAGAGAAAGATAGATACCTGCAGACCTGCTTCACCACTTGTGAAGTGACCCCTGCAGGTGGGGGAGCCAGGGGCTCGAACCAGGATCCTTGCAACAATCCTTGCACTTGGCGCCATGTGTTTAACTTGCTGTGCTACCACCCAACCCCCTGTAAAAATAGTTTTAAAGTTGGAGAGTTGGGTGGTAGCACAGGGGTTAAGCACACATGGCTGAAGCACAAGGACTGGCATAAGGATCCTGGTTCAAGCCCCCGGCTCCCCACCTGCAGGGGAGTCACTTCACAAGCAGTAAAGCAGGTCTGCAGGTGTCTATCTCTCTCTCCCACTCTCTGTATTCCCCTCCTCTCTCTATTTCTCTCTGTCCTATCTAACAACAATGACATCAATAACAACAATAACTATAATAAAACAACAAGGGCAAAAAAAGGGAATAAATAAATATAAAAATTGATACTTTGAAAAAAATAGTTTTAAAGTAAAATGTCAAGGGTGGCAGTAGATAGCATAGTGGTTATGCAAATAGACTCTCATTCCTGAGGCTCCAAGGTCCCAGGTTCAATCTTCCACACCACCATAAGCCAGAGTTAAGCAGTGCTCTCTCTGGCTACTTTCACTCTGTATCTCTGTTTCATTAGAAATAAATAAAATATTTAATTATAGGTCCATGAAAGATGATGAATGACATAGTGGGGGTTATATTGTTAAATGGGAATCTGGGGAATGTTATGCATGTACAAACTATTGTATTTACTGTTGAATGTAAAACATTAATTCCCCAATAAAGAAATGAATTATTTAAAAAAATAAAAATAAAAAAATAAAAAATAATAATAATAATAATAATAATAAAAGAAATAAATAAAATATTTATTTAAGAAAGATAAAGATGAGTATGGGATGATCCCACTCACAAACAGAAGTTGAGAAAGAAGAACAGAAAGGGAAACTCAAAGTAGGATCTGACTAAATTTATAGTAGGGCACCAAAGTAACAACTCTGGGTGCAGGGTGTGGGTGGTGCTTTGGATGAGTCAATGCATTTTTTAATGCTAATAAGATCAAAGAGAACCCAACTCTAACATAATCAAAATGAATATACTACCCAGAGCCATTTACAAATTTAATGCTATCCTCATCAAGATCCCAAGCACATTTTTAGGAGAATAGAACAAATGCTACAAATGTTTATCTGGAACCAGAAAAGACCTAGAATTGCCAAAACAATCTTGAGAAAAAAAGAACAGAACCGGTAGCATCACACTCCCAGATCTCAAACTGTATTATAGGGCCATTGTCATCAAAACTGCTTGGTACTGGAACATGAATAGACACACTGACCAGTGGAATAGAATTGAGAGCCCAGAAATGAGGCCCCACACCTATGGACATCTAATCTTTGACAAAGGTGCCCAGGCTATTAAATGGGGAAAGCAGAGTCTCTTCAACAAATGGTGTTGGGAAAAAATAGGTTGAAACATGCAGAAGAATGAAACTGAACCACTGTATTTCACCAAACACAAAAGTAAATTCCAAGTGGATCAAAGACTTGGATGTTAGACCACAAACTATCAGATACTTAGAAGAAAATATTGGCAGAACTCTTTTCTGCATAAATTTTAAAGACATCTTCAATGAAATGAATCCAATTACAAAGAAGACTAAGGCAAGTATAAACCTGTGGGACTACATCAAATTAAAAAGCTTCTTCACAGCAAAAGAAACTACTACTCAAACCAAGAGATCCCCTCACAGAATGGGAGATCTTTACATGCCATACATCAGACAAGAGGCTAATAACCAAAATATATATAGAGCTTGCCAAACTCAACAACAAGAAAACAAATAACCCCATCCAAAAATGAGGGGAGGACATGGACAGAATATTCACCACAGAAGAGATCCAAAAGGCCAAGAAACACATGAAAAAACGCTCCAAGTCTCTGATTGTCAGAGAAATGCAAATCAAGACAACAATGAGATACCACTTCACTCCTGTGAGAATGTCATACATCAGAAAAGGTAACAGCAGCAAATGCTGGAGAGGCTATGGGGTCAAAGGAATCCTCCTACACTGCTGGTGGGAATATAAATTGGTCCAACCCCTGTGGAGAGCAGAATTTTCAGAAGGCTAGAAATGGACCTACCCTATGATCCTGCAATTCCTCTCCTGGGGATATATCCTAAAGAACCCAACACATCCATCCAAAAAGATCTGTGTACACATATGTTCTTGGCAGCACAATTTGTAATAGCCAAAACCTGGAAGCAACCCAGGTGTCCAACAACAGATGAGTGGCTGAGCAAGTTGTGGTCTATATACACAATGGAATACTACTCAGCTGTAAAAAATGGTGACTTCACCATTTTCAGCCAATCTTGGATGGACCTTGAAAAATTCATGTTGAGTGAAATAAGTCAGAAACCGAAGGATGAATATGGGATGATCTCACTCTCAGGCAGAAGTTGAAAAACAAGATCAGAAAAGAAAACACAAGTAGAACCTGAAATGGAATTGGCATATTGCACCCAAGTAAAAGACTCTGGGGTGGGTGGGTAGGGAGAATACAGATTCAAGAAGGATGACAGAGGACCTAGTGGGGGTTGTATTGTTATATGGGAAACTGGGGAATGTTATGCATGTACAAACTATTGTATTTACTGTCTAATGTAAAACATTAATTCCCCAATAAATAAATTTTTAAAAAAAGAAAAGAAAACCAAACTCAAATTGGCTCAAATAAAAAAAGGAATGCATTGCCTCATGTAACTAACTTGTTGAGGAATAAATGTTCAGATATAAACTGCATCTGAGAATTCACAACTGTTATTAAGATCCATTTTGTAGGAGAAGAAATAAATATTTTCCTTGACCCTTCTAGGCTCTTGATGGAGATGCCCCTGTAATATAGGATAAAGTAATAAAAGAAAAAAAAATTTAACATTTTATGTACTGGACCCCCAAAGATATATAATACCCAAGAGCAAGCTGGACCACTGAGTTTCATATTTCATCTGAAGCAAGGGAAATAAAGATCTAGGCCTTCAAAGGGAGGGACATGAGGCATTATGAGCATTCTTATGTCATAGGTCATAAGACAAATCATTCTGATAAACGTAATCTCTAGGAATAGCTCTTACTGAACTAGGTCTCCAGCTAAATTATTTTAGAAAGTTAAGGAAGGAGTAAAAGTTCTTGGGATTGGGTGATGACTTGCCCAGTAGAATGCATATGCTACCACACTTAAGGACCTAAGTTCAAGCCCCCATCCCCACCTACAAAGAGGTTGAAACCTCATTAGTGGTGGAGCAGTGTTCTACTTCTTTGTCTCTTTCTCCCTTTCTTTTTCTCCCTCTCTAGGTCTCTCTCTCTCACTGCCTCTATCAAGAGAGAAAGAAAGAAAGAAAGAAAGAAGACAGAGAGAGGAAGAAAGAAAGAAAGAAAGAAAAAGGAAGAAAGAAGACAGAGAGAGGAAGAGAGAAAGAGAGAAAGAAAGAAAGAAAGAAAGAAAGAAAGAAAGAAAGAAAGAAAGAAAGAAAGAAAGCAGGCAAAAAAAAAAGCAACTGGGGAGTAGGGTGGTAGCTCAGCGGGTTAAGCACACATGGCTCGAAGCTCAAGGACTGGTGTAAGATCCTGGTTCGAACCCCCAGCTCCCCACCTGCAGGGGAGTCGCTTCACAGGCTGTGAAGCAGGTCTGCAGCTGTCTATCTTTCTCTTCCCCTCCTCTCTCCATTTCTCTCTGTCCTATGTAACAGTGACAATATCAATAATTACAACAACAATAAAAAAACTAAAGGGCAACAAAAGGGAAAATAAATAAATAAATATTTTTTAAAAAAGGGGAAAAAAAGCAACCAGGAGTGGTGAAACCATGCAGGTACCCCCCAAAGATAACCCTGGTGGTAAATAAATAAATATAATTTAAATTGTTAAAAATAATAATCAATAAATAAAATTTTTCTTAAATCTGTTGGGTCTTGACTAACTTCAATTTAAAAATTTACATATCAAAGTGGTACAACCGGAAGAGGCTTGTTCTGAGCACCTTCATCCTCAGGTCTCAGCTCTATCATTTCAGAGGTTGGCATTCTCCCCACCTCACCTCATACACCAATCCTGGACCTCACAACTGTGTGTCTTTGACCCTGTTCTATTTTATTTTATTTTATTTTATTTTATTTTATTTTATTTTATTTTATTTTATTTATATTAGAGACAGAAAGAAATTGAGAAGGGAGGGGGAGATAGTAAGGGAAAGAGACAGAGAGACACCTGAGCTCTACTTCACCACTTCTGAAGCTTTCTCCCTGTAGGTAGGGACCAAAGGTTCGTTCAAACCCAGGTCCTTGCACACTGTAATGTATGCACTTAGCCAAGTGCGCCACCGCCTGGCCCCCGACCCTGTTCTTAATCTATATATCTGATTGGCCAGTCCTGAGTCTCAAGCCCCTCCATCCCTAATCCCCACCCCAAGCAGTCTGGGAGAGTCAGGAAGGGGTGGTCCTCAGAAAGATAAAAATGGAGGTGTTGAGGGAGTAGCGCAGCGGGTTAAGCACACGTGGCGCCAAGCGCAAGGACCGGCATTAGGATTCCGGTTTGAGCCCCCGGCTTCCCATCTGCAGGGGAGTCGCTTCACAGGCCGTGAAGCTGGTCTTCAGGTGTCTATCTTTCCCTCCCCTTCTCTGTCTTCTCCTCCTCTCTCCATTTCTCATATCCTATCCAACAATGACGACATCAATAACAACAACAATAATAACTACAACAATGAAAAACAAGGGCAACAAAAGGGAAAAATAAATAAAAAGAAGCCTCTTTAAAAAAAAAATGGCGGTGTTGGATGGTGGCTCACCCAGTGGAAAAAAGTTTCTCCCACATACGTTATCATACTCAAAGACCTGTGTAGGGGAAATTTCATAAACAGTGAAAGAGACTTGCGGGTCTCTCTCTCTTCCTCTCAGTATTTAATTTATTTATTTTAATAAGAGATACTGGGAGAAAGAAAGCGAATAGAGCTCTGCTTACTTGTCTTATTGGTGGTGCTGAGGATTGAATTCAAGACTTCAGAGCCTCAAGCATGAAAGTCTTTTTGCATGACCTTTATGCTATCTCCCTAGGCCCTGTCAGTCTCTTGATATCACTCTAGGAAATCTGAGTTGAGATTGAGACATTTTTCTCTGATGACAGAATATGTAACTTATTCTTATAGGGAATAGAAAATTACTTCCCAGCCTCTATGGCCATATCACCCTGAACTTGTCGAATCTCTTCTGATCTTGGAAGCTAAACAGGGTCTGGCCTGGCTAGTACTTGAATGGGAGAAAAATTATTTCCCAGGACACATTGGTGAAGTCATCTGCCCAGGGACTTAAGGGTGGAATCATAATAGCAGCTGCAACTTGGTGGCTGGAAAGCAATAAGATATAAAGCAGGACAAATTATTTAATAAACAGGAACCAAAAAGTAGGAATAGAGCAAATGAGATTAGAGATCTTGGGGTGGAAAGAAGCTAGGAAGTCTATTTTAGGTATATTCCAAGGGGTCCATGACTAATAATTTTTGCCTAAGCTTGATGACTAACATGCAGATATTGTCTGGGAAAGTGGTGTCAGAGTTAAGAATAGAGTTGGAAAGCTGTATTAGGGCAGAGAGTAGCTCCCAAACTTGAAGAAATTATATAAGTACAATTAACTGTTTACCCCATCAATCTGACTCAGGGCCCATATATATTCGTATTTTGTATAGGAGCCTCACTAACCTCTAAGTCCCTGTCAGTTTGAGCTCACAGTTCATGGTCACAGCTGGGAGTATTCTAGGCTGTACTCATTTCAGGACTAGTCTTCCTTGAGTGGTAGAGTAAGATGACCCAGCCTCACTTCAGAGAGAGGGGCAGTCTTTACCACTGCTACTTTATAGTGAAGGCAAGGTCCTGGAGAGGCCCACAAGAGATAGAAACAGACTGGGGTTACGGATCAACATGTCAGTAGAAAAGCAATTACAGAAGCCAGACCTTCCACCTCCTATACCACATGAAGAATTTTGATCCATAATCCCAGAGCATTTTCCCAAAGGGGAAATGTTTGGGGAAGATGACCAGAGGGCTCTGAACTCTAATTCCATCAGGACCTGGAGAGAAAAGGAAAAAAAAAAAAAAAAAAAAAGACATTTGGAAGTAGTAATAAGTGTAGGTGTGACTTAGAAGGCAGGACCATAAGGAAAAAAAGAGCAAATACAAATAAATAAAGACAGTTATATAAATAATAGTCAACACACATCTGTAACTTTGGGAGAACTACTCC
Source organism: Erinaceus europaeus (assembly GCF_950295315.1). Taxonomy (NCBI): domain Eukaryota; kingdom Metazoa; phylum Chordata; class Mammalia; order Eulipotyphla; family Erinaceidae; genus Erinaceus; species Erinaceus europaeus. The sequence continues at coordinate 49,493,022 of NC_080174.1, read as the reverse complement.
AGTTCCCATTGGAGGGAATGGGAACACAGAGCTCTGGTGGTGGGAATGGTGTGGAATTATACTCCTGTTATCCCATAATTTTGTAAATCAATATTAAATCACTAATTTAAAAAGTATTTCCCAGTCTATGGGGTGCTGCTTTGCTTCTCTGCCTCTCTGTTTCTTTAAACCTAATGTAACTTTTCTTATAGGGAATAGAAATTTACTTCCCGGCGTCTACAGCCATATCATACGGCCATGTCTCCTACCCCTATAACTGACCATTTGCTTCATTGTCCTTTGTCCTCATTTCCTCTATGGTAAATGGATTTAGTGCTGTCTTCTCCAGAAGGTTGTTATGAGGAGTAAATAAAAAGAAGAAACACGGGAGTCGGGCTGTAGCGCAGAGGGCTAAGCGCAGGTGGCGCAAAGCACAAGGACCGGCATAAGGATCCCGGTTCGAACCCCGGCTCCCCACCTGCAGGGGAGTCGCTTCACAGGCGGTGAAGCAGGTCTGCAGGTGTCTATCTTTCTCTCCTCCTCTCTGTCTTCCCTTCCTCTCTCCATTTCTCTCTGTCCTATCCAACAACGACAACAACAATAATGACTACAACAATAAAACAACAAGGGCAACAAAAGGGAATAAATAAATAATAAAAAAAAAAAAGAAGAAGAAACACAAGGCACTTTGCATATCACATAAAACTGACACACCCAAAGTGTTCTAAAAAATAGTAGCTTGCCCATTCCTGGGCTTTGGACTAGCTCCTGCAGGTATGTGAGGGTTGGTGAGGGTTGGTGAGGGTCGGTGAGGGTTTCTGACATGCTCCCTGCATGGCAGATGTGGGCCCAAAGCTGTCTGCAGCTGTGGGGGCTGGATTGATGGGCAGAGGCTGTGGCTATTTCAGAGACAGCAGTTCCTTATGTCTAGACAGAGCTCTTGGCCCCTTGTATCTGCATCTCAAGAGTCTGAGTCAGAAGTCTGAGTTACAAACATGCTCAAATGTCCCTGGAAAAGTCATCTGGGCCAGGGGGATTTTAAAGTCCCCCACCCTCTGCCATGTGTTTCATTTATTAAAATATTGTATTCATCTTTTATAGCTACAAAACAGGCAATTCCCAAGCCTTAATGACTTAAAACAACAGACATCTATTATCATACACAGTTTCTACATTCAGGAAACATCTTAGCTGAGTGGCTTGGCTCAAGGTCTCTCACAAGTTTTTGGTCAAACAATCAGCCAAGGCTACAGACAACAGAAGGCTTTAACAGGGGCAGGAGGATCCACTTACTGTAAGCTCACTCACACAACTGTTTGCAGGAAGCTTTCGCTTAGTCACATGGGTTCCTCCATAGGAATATATGATATATAACCTTCCCCAGAATGAGTGTCCAAGAGGGGAGGATGTGTCAGTGGAGACACAAGAACAAAACTGCAGCATCTTCTTTAAAAGAAAAAAATATATGGTGGTCCGAGAGGTAGCACAGTGGGTAAATCACTGGACTCTCAAGTATGAAGTTCCAAGTTCAATCCCTGGTAGCACATGTACCAGAGTGCTGTCTGGTTCTTTCTCTCTCCTATCTTTCTCATGAATAAATAAATAAAAATCTTTAAAAGTAAATTAATGAAATTATTTTAAATATATACACATATATGTATGTATGTGTTTATGGAGCATGGGGAGAGAGAGTATCAGAGCATTACTGGCTAATATGATACTGGGGATTGAAGTCAGGACCTCATGCTTGAGAATCCAACACTTTATCCACTGTACTACCTCCCAGGCAGCAAAGCTGGAGCAGCTTCTATAGCCCAATCATAGAGACAGTCTACCATCCCTTCTGCCATCATTTATGACATAAAGACCAGCAGTCTGCAACATGGGGAGCAGGGATTGTACAAGGATACCAGGAAGCAGGGGCTCACTAAAGGCTATTTCAAATGCTGCCCATCACAACTTTCATGAAATGAATAGACCTCTAGTGAGTAGTTTGATCTCTCTCTCTCTCTTTTTTTTTTCTTCTTCTTTTTTGCTTGTTTGTTTGCTGGTAGGGTTTTTCCAAGGGGGGAGGTTTCATTTTTTTTAAATTTTGTAATTATCTTTATTTGTTTACTGGCTAGAGACAGTCAGAAATCAAGAGGGAAGGTGAGATAAAGAGGGAGAGAGACAGAGAGACACCTGCAGCTCTGCTTCACCACTCTCAAAGCTTTCCCCAGCAGGTGGGGACCGAGGGCTCGAACTTGGGTCTTTGAGCACTGTAATATGTGGGCTCAACCAGGTGTGCTACCACCCAGCCCCTGGGGGGGTTCATTCTTGCATGACACTACAACACTACCACTTGTGAGGTTTTCCCTTTTCCTGGTGCTCCCATGTGGCAACAGGAACCTTAAACCCAGGTCCTCGTGTATGGCAAAGTGCATAGCAAAGCAGCTAGCAAGTAAGTGAGCTCCTGGTTACTGCAGTTTGATCACTTTTAACAATTGAGCATTCCCCTGTAACCCACACTCCTTTTAAGGTTCAGAAAATTTCCATTACCTCCAAACATTTCTCAAAATATCCATCACCTCATGCTCTTTCCAGTCAATTCCTCCTCATGTCAAGCAACTATTGATCTTATTTGTGTAAATCATCCACAAATTTCCTTGGCCCACAATTTCATGAAAAATGGAATCATCCCAAACTATCTCCAAGACTTTGTGAGAACAGTCACACTTATTTGAGGTGGTGTGTGTGTGTGTGTGTGTGTGTGTGTGCGCGCAGCATAATCTTATAACTTTGTAAACCATTATGAAATCACTAATAAAAAATTTTAAATTAGGGGCCTGGTTGAGTGTACATGTTATAGTGCGCAAGGCCTAGGTTTGAGCCCCCAGTTCCCACCTGCGGCACCCCGTGCCTTGACCCCCCGTGGAGCTTGACAAGGTCAGCTGCCACAGCTATGAAGATGACAGACTTCAAGGAGCTGCATCCCCGGGAATGGGCAAGGACGCCGTTGAAGGAGTCTATGTTAGAATGTTTTGACTAGAAGATGGCACCCCCACACAAACATAATAAACCTATAAACACAAAAAGTATAGCTCCCACGGTCATGACTGACCATGGCCCCGCTTACAAAATAGGTGACATTTCTCATGATTAATATCAACTGTTTATAGAATTTGGATGAGGAATCATCCACAATATGGTCATGATCCATCAGCTGTTACTAGGCGTGCACTCCATAAGACTCATGCTCCCAAAAATCCTAGCCAAAAGAATTTACAGGACAAACAATAAAGTCACTGACTATACAGCCAGCTGATTATACAAATGTCAAGGGAAAAAACAAATGAACTAAAAACAAATAGTGCTGCATGAACAGTACAGAGCAGGAATTATGATTCTAGGCAAAACTACAAACCCCGATACTTCTCTTTTGATTTCGTTTTGCACCAATGTTTATGTAACTGTGAAACTGTATAAAAGAAGTTCTAATCAAGTAAAATTGAGTTAAGTTTTTAAGAAAGATAATCATACTTGAGAGTATGTAGATAATACTAAAAAAATGTTACAGTAAAGTGAAAGTAAAAAGAAAACTGCCATGCTATCCCCATAAAGATCCCAAGCACATTTTTTAGGAGATTAGAAAAAATGCTGCAAATGTTTATCTGGAACCAGAAAAGACCTAGAATTGCCAAAACAATCTTGAGAAAAAAGAATAGAACCGGAGGCATCACACTCCCAGATCTCAAACTGTATTATAGGGCCATGGTCATCAAAACTGCTTGGTACTGGAACATGAATAGACACACTGACCAGTGGAATAGAATTGAGAGACCAGAAATGAGGCCCCACACCTATGGACATCTAATCTTTGACGAAGGAGCCCAGGCTATTAAATGGGGAAAGCAGAGTCTCTTCAACAAATGGTGTTGGAAACAATGGGTTGAAACATGCAGAAGAATGAAACTGAATCACTGTATTTCACCAAATACAAAAGTAAATTCCAAGTGGATCAAGGACTTGGATGTTAGACCAGAAACTATCAGATACTTAGAGGAAAATATTGGCAGAACTCTTTTCCGCATACATTTTAAAGACATCTTCAATGAAATGAATCCAATTACAAAGAAGACTAAGGCAAGTATAAACCTATGGGACTACATCAAATTAAAAAGCTTCTTCACAGCAAAAGAAACCACTACCCAAATCAGGAGACCACTCACAGAATAGGAGAAGATCTTTACATGCCATACATCAGATAAGAGTTTAATAACCAACATATATAAAGAGCTTACCAGACTCAACAACAAGAAAACAAATAACCCCATCCAAAAATGGGGGGAGGACATGGACAGAATATTCACCACAGAAGAGATCCAAAAGGCCGAGAAACATATGAAAAAATGTTCCAAGTCTCTGATTGTCAGAGAAATGCAAATCAAGACAACAATGAGATACCACTTCACTCCTGTGAGAATGTCATACATCAGAAAAGGTAACAGCAGCAAATGCTGGAGAGGGTGTGGGGTCAAAGGAACCCTCCTACACTGCTGGAGGAATGTCAATTGGTTCAACCTCTGTGGAGAACAGTCTGGAGAACTCTCAGAAGGCTAGAAATGGACCTACCCTATGATCCTGCAATTCTTCTCCTGGGGATATATCCTAAGAAACTCAACACATCCATCCAAAAAGATCTGTGTACACATATGTTCTTGGCAGCACAATTTATAATAGCCAAAACTTGGAAGCATGGAAGCAACCCAGGTGTCCAACAACAAATGAGTGGCTGAGCAAGTTGTGGTCTATATACACAATGGAATACTACTCAGCTGTAAAAAATGGTGACTTCACCGTTTTCAGCCGATCTTGGATGGACCTCGAAAAATTCATGTTATGTGAAATAAGTCAGAAACAGAAGGCTGAATATGGGATGATCTCACTCTCAGGCAGAAGTTGAAAAACAAGATCAGAAATGAAAACACAATTAGAACCTGAAATTGGCATATCGCACCCAAGTAAAAGACTCTGGGGTGGGAGTGGGTGGGTGGGGAGAATACAGGTCCATGAAGGATGATAAATGACATAGTGGGGGTTGTATTGTTAAATGGGAAACTGGGGAATGTTATGCATGCACAAACTATTGTATTTACTATTGAATGTAAACCATTAATTCCCCAATAAAGAAAAAATAAAAAAGAAAGAAAGAAAGAAAACTGCCACACCTCACTCAACTCCAGAACGACGGGTCTGACAGGGTCAGCACCCAGGAAAACTCTCTTCAAGGAGGAAAAATCCTGGGAGTGGGTCTTGGCATCCTGAACAGATCTAAACTGGAAACTCTGATTATTGTTTTCATTATGAGGATAATTTCTGGAACTATCCGTTCCACCCCGGTTCCATGGCTGCCAGTTCTTAGCAACATCGCCCCACCAGATATTCGTCGGGATGCGGCATCATCTAAGTTCATTTCCCACGTCTACGCTCGACCGGACCGGCCAATATACGCGGATATCTTCGCCCACCCTGTCCAATGCTTGACGTCTCGTCACCCAATCTGGTCCCCTACGCCTACACTGAACTTCTCTGTTCCAGACTCTTGGAAACAGAGTTGGCAGTCAGCTGAGGTAAAGAACAAACACCTCATCACAGACCCCTGCAAGCGTCAACCCGGCTTTGACCTAGCACGTTATGATTGGGCCCTCCTCAATCGCTATGGAACAGGCCATGGCTGGTGCGCCGCTATGTTCCATCGCTGGGGAGCCAGAGACGACCCGAACTGCCCCTGCAGCTCCAGACAGACTATGACCCACATAGTCAACGATTGCCACCTCTCCAGATTCAAAGGAGGTCTCGAAACTTTACATCAGGCTCAACCTGACGCTATTGACTGGCTACGGAAGAAGGGCAAACGCTAGAAGAAGAAGAATTATGTACATGGTAATGATGCTATGTAATCGGGGATGAACAGCTCCTCTTCCCAGAATAGATACAGATGAACAAAAAATGAGGTAGACAAAGTTATGGGTCATCAAATACATAAAGTTTTAGGAAAAATTCTTAATAATACTTACCTCCTCTTATGAAATATGTTAAAACTCTACGTAAAATAGTATCTGCTAAGCCTATTACTCAGAAATACATCACCCCATGAAGTATGACATTTCTGTAAAACCACAAGGCCATCTAATCAAAAAATGAGCTTTACTTTCTGTATTCAGATATTGTTTATGTAAGGCTGAAAGATATATAAGTTCTCACTTGCTAAATAAAACTTGAGATTCACCCTCCAACAGAGTGTGGTGTATTCTGTTCTCCCCTGCGCGGCCTTCTGACCCACCAGGTGGTCACCTTCAGAGTCCCTGATCCTTCCTGCTGCTCCTCCACCTGAGTGGTCCGTCACACCCACCTGCAGGGGGAAAGCTTCACAAGTGGTGAAGCAGTGCTGTAGGTGTCTCTCTATCTCTCTCCCTCTCTATCACCCCTTCCCTCTCAATTTCTGGCGTGTCTATCCAATAAATAAATAAAGATAAAAAAATTTAATTTTAAATGAACCAGAGAGAACAGAAAGCACAATAAAATGGATTTTGTTAAATGTACAACAAACCTAAAACCAAAAAACAGATATTCAGAGAAATAAAAGTAATAAACCTAATATGAAAATATGAAGAAGCAATACATGTTCAAAAAATGGAACCACACAATCAGTACTCTTGTATCTGGGTTCTTTTGTTCTGCATGATGGGGGTTAACTAAACTTATCCTGGCAAATCACTCAGCAGTACATACATAAACCAGGTCCTCATGCTGCATGCCCCACCCCACATTCACACAGAGTCTTCAGTAAAGGAATGTCCATGGAAGACAGAGGGAAGACAATGATATCCTGAATGGGACTCACTTTCCAACTCTTGAGAGCTTGTTTGGAGGTTCTAGCAAGGGGGCGCAGCTACTCGTATACCCTCGACCTACCGAGGACCAGTCCATCTCTATTCACGGACTCTCTCTCTCTTCGACTGAGCATGCAGCTTCGGGAGGGATGCACATGGAGCAGTGAGGGAGGAAGGGGACACCTGCCTAGCCAGCCAGATCAGCTGAATCAACCCTAGCGATCAGTGAGGTGACAGATGTCGCAGTCAGATCGCCCTCACATCCACTTTCCAACTCTTGATGAGGGATCTACTTTATTTCTTTTCTGCCTTCCTATCTAGCACTGCATGGTCATGATCCAACGCAGTAGCCACTGGTGATGTATTTTGTTGAGCTCTTGAAATGTAGTTGGTTCAAGCTGTGAATGCTTGCAGGTGGCAGTGGTAGCCGGACACGAAGACAAGTGTATTAATGTATAGCAAGCACTCCACAAGGGATGCACTTCTTTGAGCTACCACTACCTTCTGCAGACCAGGCTGGCCCCTACCTGGCTCCCTACCTGGCCATCTCTGGCCACTGCCCAACCATTAGCTTAGTATGATGATCTTGAGATCCAGGGGGCTGGGAGATGGCACACCTGGTAGACAGAGTACACTCATTACCAAGTGCAAGGATCTAGGTCTAAGCCCCTGATCCCTACATGCAGGGGGGAAGTTTTACCAGTGGTGAAGCAGTGCAGCAGATAGCTTTCTTCTCCACCTCTAGTTCTCTCTCCCCTGAGGACAGAACAGGGAGCAACAGGTCATTTCCTCCTCCTAGAAAAGAAAGAGAGAAAGAATGAGAGGGAGAAAGGAAAGAAGGAACGAAGGAAAGAAAGAAGGAAGAAGAGCAAGCCACCAAGCTAACCTTCAAGTCACCCATGATATGAGTGAAGCAGTCCACAGACAATTCCAGTCCCTGGATTTTGGAATCTTCTGCAGCCATGGGCCCAGCTTGCATGGAGCAGTGTAGATGTTATCTAATGCTGCATAACAAATTACTGTCAATCTGTAATTGTTGTTAAAATTCGGCGGCTCCAGCCGGCCGGGCTAGCTTCACGGGCGGGTAACAGAGACGCGGAGACAACTGCTGGGGAAGCTGTATTTCTTTATTTTATTTCTTTATTCAGGAACAACGATTTATAAACTAAGACAAACTAATCACCAAACAGAACTCTGCTGCCTCTTTCCTCGCGGCAGCACCAAGCGCTCTCTCTAACTCTGCAACCCTCTTGGGGTTCTCAGGGGCGGGGCCAAGTGGGCCGCAAAACTGAAGGGACTGATCCAATTCTCTTGGCGGGGGAGAACTAGAACAACCCAATGTAAAGCATACAACAATTCCCCCTTTTCTTTTTAACTAAATGACTACAGTATCAAGGGTGTGGGGTGAACAGAAACCTCTATCATACAGGCATTTTTTAAAAAGGAAACTGGCACAAACATGGAGAAACATGTAAGCAAGTAACAAGAACCAGTGTGCTGCCAAGGGAAGGCCTGAGGGGGCCTTTTTTGCCTCTGTGGGCAAAACTTTATCAGCTTAAAAAAAAACATTTCTTGCCTCTGGGGGGCGTACTTGTCTCAACGGACATTTGTGTGGGGGTGGGGAACGGCCTAGAGTCCCAAAGGCAGCTGGCTGTAATTTACTTACTATGAAACAAAACTTGTTATTAGCATATCCACAGCACAACCTAATGTTCTAATAGAGAAGGAATTTGAGACTTTTACATATCAACAACGTCTTTTTAACCTTTTGTTACACCCATTCAAGATGGAGTCACACCCTAGTTGTGCGCAGGAAAGGAAACCTCAGGCATGAGAATAATTAGCATAGCCATTGTGCGATCTACCATTTCTAATAGAGAAGGTAACGGAGAGTTTTACATATCAACAAGTCTATTTAACCTTTTGTTTAGACCAACTTAGTTAAAATATATTGCTTGTTAACTAATTTTTACCTCAGACTTTAAATGTAAGTTAATTTTATCTTTATGAGAATTACATTGAAAACCTTTTTCATTTAACTTGGTCTAGTAAGAATTTAGCCTTAAAGTTACTGTTTACCAAACTTTAAACATACACATAAACATGGTCATTAATACACAAGGAGGGAAACATTTGTTACGAAGACATGTCATTTTAAACACGAATTTAAATCTGTACTGTCTTAGTTGTTGGGGGGGTGCGTTGTCCAGTGGTGGTCTCTTGGGCAGCTTCACTTCTAGGAATTGCAGGTTGTGATCTCTGCACAAATCTCTGCGTACTCCAGCTTGTCTGCCTTCAGACTGGACCGGCAGCTGGAGATCTTGTGTGCCCAGTTTCAGCAGGAAGCCCAGGGGTCCGGGAGGTCCGGGATCGTTCCAGAATTCATAGCAAGAGGGCAAGAAATACTACAAGAGGACCAGATGCAGGATACATTCCAGGACCCATAATACGACATGGCAGAACCTACAAAATCTGGCTCACAGAGACCTCTCTCCTACCCTTTCCCTGTATTTCTTATGTTATAACTGGCCAGTTGTTTTTGTGAGTGAGTGTGTTGAATGACCAAAAAAAAAAAAAGAAAAAATTTTGCATGACCCATCTGCTCAGAGTACTCTAAAAGGTAATTGGCTTTATATAAAAATGCTGGACGCAGCCAAAGTTTCTGGAGACGTCCAGAAACATTCCAAAAATTTTTTTCTTTCTCCCTCTTTTGATTTTTATATATAGTTTTGGTATATATGTAAGTGTTTAGTCTTAAACTGTGTTGTTGGTATGCATGAGACCCCTTCTGTTTCATTTGGTTTAAATCCCCCCTGCTTAACACTATTCTATTTACATAACCACTTCATTCTATTTACATAACCGCTGTTAACAAGCACCTCCCTCCAGGGCATTGGTTCAATCCCCACTGTTTCATGATATGTTTTTGCTCCACCCCCTCTCCTTGTCACACCCTGATCCTCTCCTTGTCACACTCTGATTGTCACCAGTCACTTTTCTCTCCAACCTCTCTATGTCACATCCTGTTTCCACCCTACTTGGAAAGTATATATAAAGACAGCATTGTGAGTTTTACAGTAACTTGAGTTTAGCTTAGCTCGTCTTAGATTGTGCTGCGTCCTGCATGAATAAAGAGATACTGCCTACAACCCAGCCATGAGTCCCTGGTCGTCTGTTGCCCGCCCTTGAAGCCAGACCAGTGAAAACAACATAACCCGTCGAAAACAACATGTAATAGCTTAAAACAATAAACATTATTCATTTCATGGAAAGGAATCAGAGAGTATCAGAACCGAGCAGTTCTGACTCTGTCACTCATGAGGATACAGTCAGTCATTGGGTAGGACTGTAGTCACCTAAGATTATCTCTGTGCCTACATCTCCTCTGCCAAGCTCACTTAGATGGTTTCTGGCAGGTGACCTCCACTCCCCTCCAGACAGACCTCTCCATATATGAGCGTCCACATGACATGACAACTGACTTCCTACAGAGAGTGGCCTAAGAGATGGAAGCCACAATATCTCTTTCTCTTTTTTTAAATTTGTATAAGTTTATTTTTAATTATCTTTATTTATTTATTGAATAGAGACAGCCAGAAATCAAGAAGGAAAGAAGAGATAGAGAGTGAGAGAGACACCCGTAGCCCTGCTTCACCACTCACAAAGCTTTCCCCGGGCAGGTGGGGGCTGGGTCCTGGCACACCGTAACATGTGCACTCAACCAGGTGTGCCACCACCTGGCCTCTCTCTCTCTCTTTTTTTTAACCAGAGTACTGCTCAACTCTGGTTAATGGTGGTGGTGAGGTGAATTGAACCTGGGATCTCAGAGCCTCTGGCATGAAAGACTTTTGCATAACCACTATGCTCTCTTCCTGGCCTGCCACAATATCTTTTATAACCTAGACTCACAAGTGGCATGCCGTCACTTCAGCCATATTCTGTCACACAGACTGCCCCTGATCTAGCGGGAGGGGAACTACACAAGACCTTCAATACCAGGAGGCGGGCCTCATTAGGAGCCATCTCAGGGGCTAAAAACCTCAAGCAGGGCCCAGCCACACCTGCTCCTTTGTATCAAACTCCTGACCTACAGAATCCATGATAAAAAGACGGTTTGTTTTTGCTGTAAAATTTTGGGTGTCTTACACAACTTGGATAACTGAAACAGTTGAGAATTGTCTCTGCCGCTTTTCAGTGCCACCAGAGGGCGCCTGACCTCTCATATCCTCTCTTACCCTGCTGACGTGCCTGGGAGCTGCTGAAAATAGGGGAAAGTTCACTGGAGCCCAGGTTCAAGGCAGCCATGAGCACGTGTCTCCTGGGTTAGAAGGAGAAAGATAGGGAGTCAGGCGGTGGTGCAGCTGGTAAAGCTCACATGGTGCAAAGCTCAAGGACCAGTGTAAGGATCCCGGTTCGAGGTCTACAGGTGTCTGTCTTTCTCTCCCCCTCTGTCTTCCCCTCCTCTCTCCATTTCTCTCTGTCTTATCCAACAACAACGACATCAGTAACCACAAAAATGTTAAGCAACAAGGGCAACAAAAGGGAAAATAAATAAATTTTTTTAAAAAAGGAGAAAGATGGATTCTGCCCACATCTACAGGTCTCAGCATTGGACTGCAGAGGCCAGATGTGATGGAGGCCACAGGTTGACATGGGGGTGGGTATAGGGAGGGGAGAGTCATGACGTGGTGGTGCTGTTTGACACCAAGTCTTTTATCCACTGGATCTGTTGGGGGCCTCACCCCAGGCAGCATTTTGTGTCCACAGGTTATGAGCTGAACAGCTGTTATAATAGAGAAGACAGAAATACGGCCACCTTACAAGCAGTTAAAAAAAAAAGGGGGGTAACAGAGCCAGTGAAATAGCTCACTTGGATAGTGTGATGCTCTGTCATGTGTTGCCACCCAGGTTCAAGCCCATCCTCCAGCGAATTAAAGAAAGCTTTGGTGTTGTTCTGTCTCTTTCTCTCTCTCTCCCTCCCTCTCAGCCTCTGTCTCTATCTAAAAAAAAATTAAATTAAGGGGGATGGGTAGTGGCGCACCTGGTTGAGTGCATGTATTACAATGCTCAAGGACCCGGGTTCAAGCCCCCAATCCCCACCTGCAGGGGGAAAGCTTTGCGAGTGGTGAAGCAGGGCTGCAGGTGTCTCTCTGTCTCTCTCCCTCTCTATCACTCCTTCCCTCTTGATTTCTGTCTCTATCCGATAAATAAAGATAAAAAAGTATAAAATCTAAAAAAAAAAGTTTAAAAAATTAAATTAAATTAAATTAAAAGAGGTCAATTATGGAAGGAAGCAAGTTCATTTTGTTCTTGTTTCTCCCCACCAGAAGACAAGGAAGAGAGAGAAGACCACACCCATCTCCTTTCCTGTCACAAACCCTGCCTGCTGGGACTTTGAATCCTATACAAGATTAGCCTTTGGAAAATGAAAAACTGGGGGTCAGGCGGCAGCGCAGTGGGTTAAGCGCATGTGGCGCAAAGCGCAGGGACCGGCTTAAGGATCCCGGTTCGAGCCCCCGGCTCCCCACCTGCAGGGAGTCGCTTCACAGGCGGTGAAGCAGGTCTGCAGGTGTCTATCTTTCTCTCCCCTTCTCTGTCTTCCCCTCCTCTCTCCATTTCTCTCTGTCCTATCCAACAACGAATTGAGTCAACAAGGGCAATAATAATAACCACAACGAAGCTACAACAAGGGCAACAAAAGGGGGAAAAAATGGCCTCCAGGAGCGGTGGATTCATGGTGCAGGCACCGAGCCCAGCAATAACCCTGGAGGAGGGAAAAAAAAATAAAATAAAAAATGAAAAACTAGCTTAATGTCTGGAACAGAAGACTGCATTAATAATTTTCAATGACTGCAGCTTCATGGCCAGCAGGAGATGTCATCAACCCCGTGGAATGACTGTCAGGAGAGAATTTTTGTGGCAACACCACTCTAAACGTGCCCAACCTCCTTCGATCATGGAAGCTTAACAGGGCCAGCTCTGACTAGTTATTTAAATGGGAGGAGAGAGAGAATAACAAATATATATATTATATATACGTAATTTAAGAGTTGCTCTAGGGAACAGGAGATAGCTCACCTGATAGAGTGTACACTTTACCATGCATAAGAATTCAGATTAGAGGTCCCAGAGCCATATGGGGGCACTGTACACAATAGGTGCATGGAAAAAGAATCTACTCACAGCAAAAGAAACCACTACCCAAACAAAGAGACCCCTCACAGAATGGGAGAAGATCTTTATATGCCATACATCAGATAAGAGTTTAATAAGCAAAATATATAAAGAGCTTGCCAAACTCAACAAGAAAACAACCCAAAATAATCCAAAAATGAGGGGAGGACATGGACAGAATATTCACCACAGAAGAGATCCAAAAGGCCGAGAAACACATGAAAAAATGCTCCAAGTCTTTGATTGTCAGAGAAATGCAAATAAAGACAACAATGAGATAGCACTTCACTCCTGTGAGAATGTCATACATCAGAAAAGGTAACAGCAGCAAATGCTATAGAGGGTGTGGGGACAAAGGAACCCTCCTGCATTGCTGGTGGGAATGTAAATTGGTCCAACCCCTGTGGAGAGCAGAATTTTCAGAAGGCTAGAAATGGACCTACCCTATGACCCTGCAATTCTTCTCCTGGGGATATATCCTAAGGAACCCAATGCACCCATCCAAAAAGATTTGTGTATACCTATATTCTTAGCAGCACAATTTGTAATAGCCAAAACCTGGAGGCAACCCAGGTGTCCAACAACAGATGAGTAACTGAGCAAGTTGTGGTCTATATACACAATAGAATACTACTCAGCTATAAAAAACAGTGACTTCATCATTTTCAGCCCATCTTGGATGGAGCTTGAAGAAATCATGTTAATTGAAATAAGTCATAAACAGAAGGATGAATATGGGATGATCTCACTCTCAGGAAGAAGCTGAAAAACAGGATAAGAAGAGAAAGCACAAGTAGAACCTGAACTTTAATTGGCATATCGCACCAAAGTAAAAGACTCTGGGGTGGGGTGGGGGGATAATACAGGTCCAGAAAGGATGACAGAGGACCTAGTGCTATGTAGAAAACCGAGAAATGTTATGCATGTACAAAATATTGTATTTACTGTCGAATGTAAAACATTAATCCCCCAACAAAGAAATTTTTTTTAAAAAAAAGAAAAAAAAAAGGTCTGGGAGGTGGCACAGTGGATGAAACATTGGACTCTTGAGCATGAGGTCCTGAGTTCCACATGTACCAGAGTGATATCTGGTTCATTCTCCTTCTCCTCCTATCTTTCTCATTAATAAATAAAAAAATATAAAATATAAAAGTAAAGTAAACACCTCTTATTTGAGTCATTGTCATTAGGGAGTCTTTTTTACTTTAAAAATATTTATTTATGGGAGTCGGGTGGTAGCACAGAGGGTTAAGTGCACGTGGCGCAAAGTGCAAGGACCGGGCCCACCTGCAGGGGAGTTACTTCACAGGCGGTGAAGCAGGTCTGCAGGTGTCTATCTTTCTCTCCCCCTCTCTGTCTTCTCCTCCTCTCTCCATTTCTCTCTGTCCTATCCAACAACAGTGACATCAATAATAACTATAACAATAAAAAAACAATAAGGGCAACAAAGGGGAATAAATAAATAAATATTTATTTATTTATTTATTATTGGATAGAGAGAGAAATTGAGAGGGGAGAGAGAGATACAAAGGGAGAGAGACAGAGAGATACCTGAAGTCTTGCTTCATCACTCATGAAGCTTTCCTCCTGCAGGTGGGGGAGCAGGGGCTTGAACTCAGGTCCTTGCACACTGTAATGTGTGTGCTTAACCAGGTCTGCCACCACTGGGAGTCTTTTTTATAGTAAGTGAACCAGTCTCCTAAAAAAACACCCCAACTCAGAACTTCCACCAGTCTCCAGGTTAAGTTCAACCATGTACTGCTCACTGCCTGTCTCTGCCGCCACCTGAGTTCCCTGCTGCAGGGAACACAAAGCAGTGACTGCCAGGCAGACTGGGTCAGAGCTCTTCCAACACAGTGCCCTCTACTCTCTATCATCACTTTCCAATAAAATCCCTGGCTTATTCCACATGGGTTTCCTCATAGGCAGCGGCCAATGTGCAACATTTCACAACCCAGTTTGTATTTGTTGCTATTAACATCATAAGTCTTTTCTTGGAAACTGGTGGCTTTTATGAAAAATTAACATTTGGCCACAGTGACCTCAAACAGTAACTGAAAGGCTGGGCTTGTTCAGGTGACTTGGGTTTAGTGAGTTCTTTAGAAAAACCACATCTGAGTGTTGTGGTTTGGTGGCAAATGGACAGGAAGCATGATGCAGAGATTGGAAAGTAAGTGACAGGTCAAAAGGGACTGTGAAGCTTAAAGGGGCACTGAAGGAGAGGCACACTCAGACAGGCGGCGTGGAGGGGAGGGGCAGGGCTCACAGTCACTGGTTGCTGGCCCACTTAGCAAGAGCCTCCTGCCCAGTCTTTATTCTAACCTTAATGTAGGTTAGATTCTTCTAGAGATTTTGCCAGAGTAAGAAACATCTAGGAAAATCTCAGTAGCTTCAAAAGACAAAATTAGGGGCCAGGAGATAGCTCACCCAGTAAAAGCACCATGCAAAGGGGAACTTTCATGAGCAGTGCTAGTAAATCTCTCTCTCTCTCCCTCCGTCTCTCTGTCTCTCTCTCTCCTTCTGTCTGGAAGAATGAGAGAAGTGCAACCTGGAGATGGCATAGTAGATAAAGCACTGAATAATAAGAGACAGAAAGGGAAAGAGGGTAGGGAGACAGCATAATGGTTATGCAAAGTCCCAGTTTTGATCCCCCACACCACCTTAAGCCAGAACTGAGCAGTGTTATGGCAAGAGAGAGAGGAGAAAGAAGAAGTGAAAGGAAAAAGAAGAAGGAGGAAGAAGAGAAACCAGGCGGTGGTGCCTCTAGTAGACTGTTCAAGTTCTATAATGTGCTAGGACATGGGTTCAAGCACCTAGCCCCCACCTGCAAGGGGGAAACTTCATAAGTGGTAGAGCAGTGCTACAGGTCTCTCTCTCTCTCTCTCCTCTATCTCCATATTCCCTCTCAATTTCTCTCTGTCTCTATTTAAAATAAATAAAAATTAATTGATTAAATATTTTTTTAAAAATGAAAACTATAACATTGAATCTTTCTTCAGTGCAGTAAGAGCCAGTCTCAAGCCTAGGCTGTGCACATGGCAATGTAGCACATTATCCAAGTGAACCATTTTTCCAGCTCTTTTATTGCAATTTTTAGATAGAGGATGAGAGCATCAGAAAGAAAAGAAGAGACACCACAGCGCTGTGTCATCATTCGTGACACTTCCGCTATGCAGGTGTTTCTATGTGGCGGCTGGGGAGGGGGTCCAACTGGAGTTTTCACACATGTCAAAATGTGCTCTACTGAGTGTGTAATCCCCTGGCCCCAGTAAATCTTTTTTTTTTTTTTTAAGAAAAAAAATAGCTTGCTAGGAATAGTAAAATCAGACAGGTGCAAAGTTCCAACGAAGCCCTGGTGGCAAAGTACTAGTAACAATAATTCACTTGCAGTGGGTAAGCTTCATAAGTGGTGCTACAGGTTTCTGTGTGTGTGTGTGTGTGTGTGTGTGTGTGTGTGTGTGTCTGTCTGTCTGTCTGTCTTTCTCTCTCTCCCACATGTAGCATCTGAGTTCAAGAGCTACTGCCCTAATCTGAGAAGGCCTGGAATTTCATTTGTCCTGAGTGGGTGTAGGTAGGCAGAGCTGGCCTCTGAACCTGCCTTGGTTCTTGACAGGTAGTCAATGAGGCCTACAAAATAAGGCCATGAACGTAGTTAGTGAAGCTCTCTGGAAGTCAGTATCATACTTTGGGGGTGTAAGGAAAGATAACAGGTGAACTGAAGCCAACCCTCCTAAACCTTAGAAAATTATTTGGATGTGTGTTGTGTACATGTTACTTGTACTAAGTGAGCAGATGGATGCATTAGCTGACTGCTGCCAGTTAGGAAGAGCCAGGAGGGTAGCTTAGCTCCTCAGAATGGGAGGGAAGTAAGTGCTTCTTACATCCAACAGACCCCTTCTTCTATGGGGCAGAAGCAGCTTATAGCTGAGCAGAAGTTTGGAAACTCTGAGCCAACTGTACCTCATTCTGGGAACATGCACATTGTCTCCTATTGGTGGAACCCCAAAGAAGATAGTTTTACATACATACAGTGTGCTCCCCCCCCACCGGGGTTATTGCACAGTACCTGCACAATCAATCTACCCCTCCCAGAAACCATTTTTTCTTTCTTCTGCTTCCTCTCCTTCTCCATCTCCTTCCCCTTCCACTTCCCCTTTCCCTTCCCCTTCCCCTTCCCCTTCCCTTTCCCCTTCTTCTTGTTCCTTTTTTACTTGGTAGGACTGAAAGATATTGAGAAAGGAGAGAGAAAGAGAAGGAGGGGGGGAAGATGAAGAAAGAGATGAGACACCTGCAGTACTGCTTCACTGCTCCTGAAGCTTCCCCTGAAGGTGGGGACCAGAGGGTTGAACCCAGCTCCTTATACATGACAACATATGTGATCTACTGGGTGCCCCACCATCTGGCCCCCTCCATATAGAGAGTTATTAAAGAAAACTGACATTCATTAATCCTGCTATTATTTTTCTTTGCTATAACTTTTTCCCTTACCATCTTATTGGGGATAGAATGATTTACAGGACAGTTGTTAATGTGATTTTCTTCTAGTTGCATCACTATCCTGGTGTGACACCCAGAAAAGCCCAAAAGCATCCAGTCTATACCAAGTTCTCTCTTTTGGGGCGCAGGGGAGAAGAAATTAGAGGATGCAGGGTGCTGAGCCAGAAAACAATGGCAAGAACCCTCGTGAGAGGAGAAGGCAGCCTGTGCCAGTGCTTGGCAGAAGGAATGAAGGACAAGATAAACAGGAGAGATGAGCTCAGAGGGATAGAATATGCTGAGTGAGGACAGCAAGGAAGGTTAATTCTCAGGACTAAAATGTATTTTTTTTCCATTTCATTTGGCACCCAATTTTTGTTTCTTTGGCAGCAAAATCTGATCCAAATAAGAAACGTTCAAATTCAAAAGCTGTGTATCTCCACAGTTTTCAGCAGATATAGTAGTAGATTTTACTATTTGGGTTCACCCCTAGATCACTAAGTACATACATAGGATCAATAGGATCATTGGTCCTATAGGATCAATGTCTAAAGTCCAAAAGAATTCCAAAATCTGAATCACATCTGGTTTCAGATAAGGGACTTGGGCCTGTGACACTAGTGGTAGCAACAGCGGCAGCAGCAGCTAGCTCCTCTGCTAGGCTCCTCCCAAAGTGTGTGGGAAATATCTTGTCCCCATTTGCTTTACAGTTATCCAGCCACAAGACCCTGCTGTTTGCTTCTTGGATCACACCTTCATCTAATTACCAGGTCACCACTGCAGCCCCCCACACCACATTATGGTCAGGCAACACACTCTACTGCTCCCCTACAGCACACAGGATCATAAGGACACCCATGGGTGTTTCTCTGGTCCTTGACTTTACTCTGAATAGTGGGATGAGGACAGGACTTCGAGATCATAAGTTTTCTTAGACCTTCACTGTTACACTCTATCCACCCATAGAAAAGTGACAGTGTTGTTTTAGTTTTTTTCATGCCTATCTGGATATCTAAAATTGCCACTAACCTGTGCCACCCATCCTCAGGGTGTTAAGGGAAAAGCCATGTGACCCATTTCTTGAAGCCTTCAGATTTGGGCTGAGGTATCTACTCTTCAGCAGTGGAGAACCAACTCAATTTTATTGATTGATTGATTGATTGACTTGGTTTTAGGTCAAGACCTCAGCTGATAGAAACTCTTTCTCTTCTGTTCTTTGGTTCCTCTGATGTCATCCCTCTCATGAGGCATCTTAATTGCAGAAAGAGATTGAGTAGTACTGAAAATGCCATGTGGGCCTACCAATCCACAGGCTGCCTCTTTCTAAATAAACCTTACTCCCCACTTAGCAATCCCCCACCCTCACCCCAAGTGACTATCTCTTTCCAGCCCCTGGACCACACATCTGTGATAAAAGTTATTATTAAAAAGACAAAGAACAGAAGTCTTCTGGAGGAGGGGCTACAGAGCAGCAGCAGTAGTGTTTCTCTCCTCTCCTCTCCTCGCCTCGCCTCGCCTCGCCTCGCCTCGCCTCGCCTCGCCTCGCCTCGCCTCGCCTCGCCTCGCCTCGCCTCGCCTCGCCTCGCCTCTCCTTTCCTCTCCCGAGTCAACTAGGAATACCAAAGGAGACAACTTGGGACTGCAACAAGGCAGGACTAAAACAACTTCAGGAACCCACTAAACCACCATTGAGTGCAAACACGTGTGGCTCGTGGACAGAGTGGAGCCTAGGGAGAGATTGAGTGGCTGGTAACAGTCCAGCAGTTTACCAGTTGAGGCACCACCTCCAGTTGGTATTACCAACAAAAAAGATTCACGAATGGAGGAGAGGAGTTGCCTAAGACTCACCTAGTGCAACTGTGAGTCTCCATTGCTACTACCCTCAGAGGCTAGATCAGGAGGGGGGAAGCCCTATGCTGACACCCGGGGACAGAGAACTGACCAGAAAACTCAGGAGAAGAGCTACACCTCAGTGCCCTAACAGTGGGGCTGTATAGTGGGAGCCTTTCCACATTATTCTCCTGATGAGAACATGGTGAATAATTGCCTCAGAACCCACAAACTATAAACGGGACTAGTTTAGAAACTCACAGGGCCCAGCAGTGCTGCCTAGCTTTGCAAAGAAGCTGAATTTAGCCCGGAGCTTTGGACCCTTGGGGTGTGAGAGTCTCTTTGCATACCACTGTATTATCTTTCTTACACCTTGATTTATCTCTTGGATAGGAGTGAGTGATTAAACTAAGAAACCTACTTATAGTTTAAAAGCTCTTAGACTCTCATAGCCTACATGGAAGAAGAAGAACAAAAGAGGCTTTAACAGCCACTCCAGCTCAAGAATTGAAATAATATTGAAACAACTGTTAATTTCCACAACTGTGAACTCTTTAAGTACCTTACATAGACACAAGTCAATCCAGGCAAGAGTGATCAGTAATTTGAAAAAAGTACTGAGAGAGGGACCTCATAACATACTAAATAAAATAGTTAAACCAACAAGAAGAAATATTGGAGAAATTAACTAAGACAAGAGTCCAGCTAAAAGCTCCCCAAAGGTTGAAGCACAAAATATTGAGGTCAACATCCAAACACTAGTTAAGGAAATAATCACAGGAGTGAGTAAAGCGTTGGAAAGAATTGTCATCAGAAATGCAGAAACAACAATGAGACTCTGGAAGAAAACACTAATTATCTCAAGGTTACTAGAGAGCTGAAAACTGAAATAGCTGAACTAAGAACACAACTAGCTGAACAAGCTAAAACAGTATCAGAACAGGGTAACAAAAGAGATGAACTCCACAAAACAGTAGAGGGCAGAGAGAATAGAATAAATGAGGCTGAAGTCAGAATTAGCAAGATCAAGGACAAATTAGAGACAACTAAAAAGGAAGAAACCTCAAAAAGAGATTAAGAGATACTGAAAACAACAACAGAGAACTATGGGATGACTTCAAAAGAAGTAATATACGCATTATTGGCTTACCAGAGGAAGAAAGAGAGGAAGGGGAAGAAAGCATTCTTCAGGACATAATAGCTGAGAATTCCTCTAGTCTAGACGACAAAAAAAGACATAAAGCGGGAGTCAGGCAGCAGTGCCACGGGTTAAACGCATATGGCACAAAGCCCAAGGACTGGCAAAAGGATCTCGGTTCGAACCCCCAGCTCCCCACCTGCAGGGGAATTGCTTCACAGACAGTGAAGCAGGTCTGCAGGTATCTATCTTTATCTCCCCTGCTCTGTCTTCCCCTCCTCTCTCCTTTTCTCTCTTTCCTATCCAACAACAATGACATCAGTAACAACAACAATAACTACAACAATAAAACAATAAGGGCAACAAAAGGGAATAAATAAATAAATATTTTTTAAAAGGCACAGAGTAGGAAGATGGATCAGAAAACATAATCCAGCAATATGCTGGCTACAGGAAATCCACCTAACTCAACACAGACTCAAAGTCAAAGGATGGAAAAACTACAAGCCAATGGCCCACAAAAAAAGGGTAGTAACATCTGATCTCATATCTGACATTATATACTTTAAAATAAATAAAATTAAAAAATAGGGGTGGATATTATATATGATCAGAGGATCAGTCAACCAAGAGGACTTAACAATTAATTAACATCTATGCACCCAATGAGAAGCCACTAAATATATCAAACATCTACTGAAAGAACTATAGCAATATATTAACAGCAACAGTAATTGTAGGGGACTTCAACACCCCACTCTCTCAATGTGACAGATCATCCAGACAGACAATCAACAAAGAAATGAGGGAGCTAAATGAAGAGATAGATAAACTAGAACTCTTGGACATTTTCAGAGTCATTCATCCCAAGGAACTGGAATACACTTTCTATACAAGTCCACATGGGTCATTCTCAAGGACAGACCATATGTTAGGCCATAAAGGTAGCATCAGCAATTTCAAGAGCATTGAAATCATCCCAAGCATCTTCTCAGACCACCGTGGAATTAAACTAACACTTAACAATCAACAAAAGATTAGTAGTAGTCACAAAATGTGGAAGCTCAACAGTATACTACTTAGCAACTACTGGGTCAAAGAGGAAATAAAGGAAGAAATCAAAATGTTTCGAGAGTTCATTGAAAATGAAGACACCCATACATCAGACAAGAAACTAATCACCAAAATACATAAAGAGCTCAGCAAACTTAGCACCAAAAATGCAAATGACCCCATCCAAAAATGGGCAGAGGATATGAACAAAACATTCACCTCAGAGGAGATCCAAAAGGCTAACAAACATGAAAAACTGCTTTAGGTCACTGATTGTCAGAGAAATGCAAATTAAGACAACACTGAGATACCACCTCACTCCTGTAAGAATGGCATACATCAAAAAGGACAGCAGCAACAAATGCTGGAGAGGATGTGGGGTCAAAGGAACCCTCCTGCACTGCTGGTGGGAATGTAAATTGGTACAGCCTCTGTGGAGAGCAGTCTGGAAAACTCTCAGAAGGCTAGACATGGACCTTCCATATGATCCAGTAATTCCTCTCCTGGGGTTATACCCCAAGGACTCCATAACACCCAACCAAAAAGAGGTGTGTACTCCTATGTTCACAGCAGCACAATTCATAATAGCTAAAACCTGGAAGCAACCCAGATGCCCAACAACAGATGAGTGGCTGAGAAAGCTGTGGTATATATACACAATGGAATACTATGCAGCTATCAAGAACAATGAACCTACCTTCTCTGACCCATCTTGGACAGAGCTAGAAGGAATTATGTTAAGTGAGCTAAGTCAGAAAGATAAAGATGAGTATGGGATGATCCCACTCATCAACAGAAGTTGAGTAAGAAGATCTGAAAGGGAAACTAAAAGCAAGACCTGACCAAATTGTAAGTAGGGCACCAAAGTAAAAACCCTGTGGTGAGGGGTAGACATGCAGCTTCTTGGGCCAGTGGGGGGTGAAAGTGGGTGGGAGGGATGGGTCACAGTCTTTTGGTGGTAGGAATGGTGTTCATGGTGTTTACCCTTGGATAAAATGTAGTCATATAAATCACTAGTTAATTAATATGAGAGGGGTAAAATTAATTGTATGTCTCGAAGTTTTTTAAAACACAGACTGAATCTTTTTAATATATAGGCTGTGTATTTGATATGTGGACTCTCTCAAAATCCTAGACCAAGTAGATCAGAAGCAACCAATAGCACAGCTATATACAAGATACTGGGTACTGTACAGCAAACCCTAACAAAAGGACTTTTCAAAGTTAACCCAATTACCAAATAATGTGATGATAACATTAACTATCGATTGTCTTTTGGAACCCTAAGACAGCAGGAACCTCACATGTCCACTATAGAGCCTCTACTTCCCCCAGTCTTGGAACCCTTGGATAGGGCCCACTTTCCCATATGCCTCTCCCAATCCATATCAAATAATATTGCATCTGCCGATCACAACCTAATCAATGCAACGATTGCCACCTCAACATGCTTCACTTTAGACTGTGTCCAGAGACTTCACGTGTGGAATGACAACCCTTCAGCTTCATTACTCGGGTGAGCCCTTTCCTTTCATAGTATACTCTAATTTCATCTCAGGTGGTTCACTTTCTAACAAAGTCCCAAAACCTAGATATACACCAGTTTCTGTGTGAAAGAGAGCATATGTTCACACGTATCCATAAACTACTGCAAAATATATACCTGAAAGCAGAAGTACACTAGAGTTTGCAGTGAGTATCCCCCTAACACATCCTCTCCACTATTCCAAGCTTTGGGTCCATGATTGCTCAACAATTTGTTTGGCTTCGTATGTTAACTCCCTTTTCAGTCACCAGGTTCCAGATGTCATCAGGATGTCCCTGGACTGAAGACCCCACCAATATGTCCTGGAGCTCTGCTTCCCCAGAGACCCACCCTACTAGGGAAAGAGAGAGGCAGACTGGGAGTATGGACCGACCAGTCAACGCCCATGTTCAGCGGGGAAGCAATTACAGAAGCCAGACCTTCTACCTTCTGCAACCCACAATGACCCTGGGTCCATGCTCCCAGAGGGATAGAGAATGGGAAAGCTATCAGGGGAGGTGGTGGGATATGGAGATTGGGTGGTGGGAATTGTGTGGAGTTGTACCCCTCCTACCCTATGGTTTTGTTAACTTATTCTTTCTTAAATAAAAAAAAAAAGAAAGAAAGAAAATGAAGACACAAGCTATCAGATTATTTGGGACACAGCTAAGGCAGTACTGAGAGGGAAGTTCATAGCCATACAAGCACACATTAGGAAACAAGAAAAAGCAAAAATAAACAACCTGATTGCACACCTTAGAGACCTAGAAGAAAAATAACAAAAGAACCTTAAAGCAACCAGAAGAACAAAAATAACTAAAGTTAGGGCAGAAATAAATAACATTGAAAATAAGAAAAACATACAGAACATCAATGAAAATAAATGTTGGTTCTTCGAAAGAGTGAACAAAATGGACAAATGTTTAGCCAGACTCACAAAACAAAAAAAGGAGAAGACCCAAATAAATCAGATCATAAGTGAAAGAGGAGATATCACAACAGACACTGAAGAAATTCAACATATCATGCGAGGCTTCTATGAACAACTATACGCCACCAAGCTAGAGAACCTGGAAGAAATGGACGATTTCCTAGATATCTACCAACTTCCAAAATTAAATAAAGAGGAACTAGATAATCTGAACAGGCCCATCACAGCAAATGAAATTGAAACAGCTATCAAAAACCTTCCCAAGAATAAAAGTCTTCGGCCAGATGATTTTACAAATGAATTCTACAAAACCTTCAAAGAAGAACTAATACCTCTACTTTTAAAAATCTTCCAGAAGAGTGAAGACACAGGAATATTCCTTGCCAGCTTCTAGGAAGCCAACATCACTCTGATATCAAAAGCAGACAGGGACACAACCAAAAAAGAAAACTACAGACCAATATCACTGATGAACATAGATGCTAAAATATTGAACAAAATTCTAACCAACCAGATACAGCAGTATATTAAAAAGATTATTCATCATGGCCAAGTGAGGTTTATCCCAGAAATGCAAGGTTGGTTTAATATATGTAAATCAATCAGTGTGATCCACCACATCAGTAAAATCAAGACCAAAAACCACATGGTTATATCAATAGATGCAGAGAAATCCTTTGACAAAATCTAACATCCTTTTATGATCAAAACGCTACAAAAAATGGGAATAGATGGAAAATTCCTGAAGATAGTGAAGTCTATATATAACAAACCTACAGCCAACATCATACTCAATGGTGAAAAACTGAAAGCATTTCCACTCAGATCAGGTACTAGACAGGGCTGCCCACTATCACCATTACTATTCAACATAGTGTTGGAAGTTCTTGCCACAGCAACCAGGCAGGAACAAGGAATTAAAGGGATTCAGATTGGAAGAGAAGAAGTCAAACACTCCTTATTTGCAGATGGCATGATAGTATATATAGAAAAACCTAAGGAATCCAGCAAGAAGCTTTTGGAAATTATCAGGCAATACAGTAAGGTGTCAGGCTACAAAATTAACATTCAAAAGTCAGTGGCATTCCTCTATGCAAAAGTTAGAAGAAGATAAAATCCAGAAATCAATTCCTTTTACTATAGCAACAAAAACAATAAAATATCTAGGAATAAACCTAACCAAAGAACTAAAAGACTTGTATACTGAAAATTATGAATCACTCCTCAAGGAAACTGAAAAAGACACAAAGAAATGGAAAGATATTCCATGTTCATGGGTTGGAAGAATTAACATCATCAAAATGAATATACTACCCAGAGCCATCTACAGATTTAATGCTATCCCCATCAAGATCACAAACACATTTTTTAGGAGAATAACAAATGTTATAAACATTTTGTAACAAATGTTACAAATGTTTATCTGGAACCAGAAAAGACCTAGAATTGCCAAAACAATCTTGACAAGAAAGAACAGAACTGGAGACATCACACTCCCAGATCTCAAATTGTATTATAGGGCCATTGTCATCAAAACTGCTTGGTACTGGAACATGAACAGACACACTGACCAGTGGAATAGAATTGAGAGCCCAAAAGTAAGTCCACACACCTATGGATATCTAATCTTTGACAAAAGTGCCCAGACTATTAAATGGACACCTTCAACATATGAGTCTTTTCAATAAATGGTATTGGAAAAAATGGGTTGAAACATGCAGAAGAATGAAACTGAACCACCATATTTCATCAAACACAAAAGTAAATTCCAAGTGGATCAGAGACTTGGATGTTATACCACAAACTACCAGATACTTGGAGGAAAATATTGGCAGAACTCCTTTCCGCATACATTTTAAAGACATCTTCAATGAAACGAATCCCATTACAGAGGCAAGCATAAACCTATGGGACTACATCAAATTAAACAAGCTTCTGCACGGCAAAAGAAAACACTACCCAAACCAAGAGACCCCTCACAGAATGGGAGAAGATCTTTACATGCCATACATCAGATAAGAGTTTAATAACCAAAATATATAAAGAGCTTACCAAACTCAACAACAAGAAAACAAATAGCCCCATCCAAAAATGGGAAGAGGACATGGACAGAATATTCACCAGAGAAGAGATCCAAAAGGCTGAGAAACACATGAAAAAATGCTCCAAGTCTTTGATTGTCAGAGAAATGCAAATAAAGACAACAATGAGATATCACTTCACTCCTGTCATACATCAGAAAACGTAGCAGCAACAAATGCTGGAGGGGTTGTGGGGTCAAAGGAACTCTCCTGGACTGCTAGTGGGAATGTAAATTGGTCCAACCTCTGTGGAGAACAGTCTGGAGAACACTCAGAAGTCTAGAAATAGACCTACCTTATGATCCTGTAATTTCTCTCCTGGGGATATATCCTAAGGAACCCAACACACCCATCCAAAAAGATCTGTGTACACATATTTTATCAGCAGCACAATTTGTAATATCTAAAACCTGGAAGCAACCCAGGCATCCAGTAACAACAGATGAGTGGCTGAGCACGTTGTGGTCTATATACACAAAGGAATACTACTCTGCTACTAAAAATAGTGACTTCACCATTTTCAGCCCATCTTAGATGTAGCTTGAAGAAATCATATTAAGTGAAATAAGTCCAAAACAAAAGGATGAATATGACATGACCTCACTCAGAAGTTGAAAAACAAGATCAGAAGAGAAAACACAAGTAGAACCTGAACTGGAGTTGGTGTATTGCACCAAAGTAAAAGACTCTGGGGTGCGTGGGGCGGGGGAGAATACAAGTCCAAAAAGGATGACAGAGGACCTAGTGGGGGTTGTATTGCTATGTTGAAAACTGGGAAATGTTTTGCATGTACAAAATATTGTATTTACTGTCTATTGTAAAACATTAATTTCCCAATAAAGAAATTTTAAAAAAGACTTTGGGGTGGCTTGGGGGGAGAGTACAGGTCCAAATAGGATGACAAAGGACCTAATGGGGTTTGTATTGTTGTTATGTGGAAAACTGAGAAATGTTATGCATGTACAAACTATTATATTTATTGTTAAATGTAAAACATTAATCCCTCAATAAAGAAGTGAAAAATAAAAAGAAATAAAATAAAAAGATAAAGAACAGCAAATGTCAGAGACAATGTATGGAAAAAGGTGATAATGTGTATTGGTATAGTCACTATGGAAAAGTGTGGAGATTTCCTCAAAGAAAAGAAAAATTGAAATAGAATTTCTGAATATGTCACCAAAGAATACAAAAACACAAATTTGAAGATATGTATGTAGCCCAGGTTTATTTCAGTATTAGTCACAACAGTCAAGAATTAAAAACCATTGAAGTGTCCATGAATAAAAATGATTAAATAAAGTTGAATGAGTAGAGTTTTGACTGAAGAGGGAGAGGGAGATAGAAGGGGAGAAAGAGTGGTCCGGGAGCTGGCGCAGTGGTAAAGCTTTGGACTCTCAAGCATGAGGTCCTGAGTTTGATCCCTGGCAGCACATGTGCCAGAGTGATGTTTGGTTCTTCCTCTCTCCTCTTATCTTTCTCATAAATAAATAAAATCTTTTTTAAAAATGAAGAAGAGGAAGAAGAAGGAGAAGGAGAAGGAGAAGGAGAAGGAGAAGGAGAAGGAGAAGGAGAAGGAGAAGGAGAAGGAGAAGGAGAATGAGAAGAAAAAGAAGGGGAGAAAGACACCTGCAGACCTGCTTCACCACTCATAAAGCGACTCCCCTGCAGTTGGGGAGCCAAGGGCTTGAACTGGGATCCTTATGTGGTTCCTTGCACTTTAGTACTATGTGCGCTTAACCCGGTTCACCACTGCCCAGCCCCGAGAAGCATATTCCTATATAACCTTAGTTGCAGATTAGACATGAGATTTGCTCAAGCTGTGCAATGTGAGTGCGGACTACCGACAGCACTTTCATAATGACCTCTACCATTTCTAAGCAGAAACCTTAAGGACGAGCAATATTTGTTAGCTTTCCTATTGCTGTTCTGGTAAATATTTAACAACTGCATCTCTAAAGAGAAGAAACATTGTCAATTCCCATAGTAAAAAAATACTTCCAGCGGTCAGATGGTGGCACATGCAGTTGAGCTCACAAGTTACCATGCACAAGGACCCAGGTTCAAGCCCCTAGTTCTCACCTGTAGAGAAGAAACCTCACAAGTACTATAGGTGTGTGTGTGTGTGTGTGTGTGTTTTTCCCTTTATATCTCTATCAATTTCTATCTGTTCTATCAAAAATAAGGAAGGAAGGAGGGAAGGAAGGAAAGAAAGAAAGAAAGAAAGAGAGAAAGAAAAAAAGAGAGAAAGAAAGAAAGAGAGAGAGAGAAAGGAAGAAAGGAAGGAAGGAAGGAAGGAAGGAAGGAAGGAAGGAAGGAAGGAGAGAGGGGAGGGAGAGAGAAGTGGATCTGTCATGTAGGCACAAGCACTAGTGTAACCCTAGTGGTAAATAAATAAAAGACTGCCACCAGGACCACATGGAAAGGAGTCAGTCTACTTGGAGACCTCTCCCCACCAATTGCCAGCCATTCATTTTTAATGAATGCTAGGTTTCTGGAGATGATAGTTTTGACAAGAATCTCTGTTGGTCTTGGAGACACAGTTGAATTTTTTTTTTAAGATTTATTGTATTTAAAGAGCGATAGAAGTATCATAATTCAGGGCTGAGTGGTGGTGCACCTGGTAGAGCGCATATGTTACAACAATGCACAAGGACCCAGGTTTGAATCCCTGGACCCCATCTGCAGGAAAGCTTCATGAGTGGTGAAGCAGTGCTGCATGTGTCTCTCTGTCTCTCTTCCTCTCTATCCCCCACTTCTCTCTTGATTTCTGGCTGTCTCTATCCAATATATAAATAAAGATAATTAAAAAATTTTTATTAGGGAGTTGGGCGGCAGTGCAGCGGGTTAAGCGCAGGTGAAGCAAAGCGCAAGGACCAGCATAAGGATCCTGGTTCGAGCCCCCGGCTCCCTACCTGTAGGGGAGTCGCTTCACAGGCAGTGAAGCAGGTCTGCAGGTGTCTTTCTCTTCCCCTCTCTGTCTTCCCTTCCTCTCTCCATTTCTCTCTGTCCTATCCAACAACAATGACATCAATAACAACAACAATAATAACAATAACAACGATAAAACAACAAGGGCAACAAAAAGGAAAAAAAAAAAAAAACCTCCAGGAGTGGTAGATCCGTGGTGCAGGCACCAAGGCCCAGCAACAGCCCCAGAGGCAAAAAATAATAATAATAATTAAGTAAAAATAAATAAATAAATAAAAGTATCATATTGTACTACTGTACCATCTCCTGGATTACAGTTGGATCATTTCTACATAGTGTTTATTTATCTTTAGTAGGCTATATTGCAAAATTGAATTAATGAGGTATAAGATATATATGTCCACCATGATCAATTTCAAGCAACCAATATGACATCACTGAGCATGGAGTGGAGGAAAGATATGCACTATGATCACTTGCTAATACAAGCAGACCTCAGTTCACCCAAGTATCACTTCCTTCTGTGCGGAGAGCACCATTATTTTAAGTAGAGGCTGCCCCTCAGCCAGCAGCCCTGATGTATAGCAGAGTCATGGCTGACTCACAGATGTAATGTCTTCTCTAAATTAACATTTGGGGTTGTCACTACAGTATCACCTGCCTGAAACTGACTAATACACTTCCTGAAACTCTTTGGCTATAGAAGCACTCCTTATCATTTTAATCAACATTTTACTAGTAAGAGACAACCCAATGTAGTTAGTTACAAGGACCTGGGTTCAAGCCCCCCACACCTGTGGTAAAGCAGTGCTGTAGATATCTCTTTCTCCCTACCTCCTTTCCCTCCTTCAATTTCTCACTATTCTATAAAATTAATTAATTAAATTAACAAAATTAAATTACAGCATAATGGTTATGCAAAAGACTTTCAGGCCCAGAGCTCTGAGGTCCCAGGTTCAGTCCCCCACTCCTCAGCATCTCCAGAAGCCAGGGCTAAGTAGTGCTCTGGTCTCTATATATATCTTTCTTTCCATATCTCTCTCATTAAAATAAATTTTATAAAATATTTTCATTTATAATTAAATTATTTATTTATAATAAAAAAAATCAACAAGACCATAAGATAAGAGGGGTACAATTCCACACAATTCCCATCACCATTCCCTCCCTTGAAAGTTTTCCCATTCTTTCTATCTGGGAGCATGGAACCAGGATCATTATGGGGTGCATAAAGTGGAAGGTCTGGCTTCTGTAATTGCTTCTCCACTGAACATAGTCTATAAAATATTTTTAGGAAGTTAGGAGGTAGAGTAATGCATTAAGCACATGTGGACCGGTGTAAGGATCCCGGTTCAAGCCCCCGGCTCCCCAGGGACCTGCAGGGGAGTCGCTTCACAGGTGGTAAAGCTTGTCTGCAGGTGTCTATCTTTCTCTCCCCCTCTCTGTCTTTGCCTCCTCTCTTCATTTCTCTCTGTCCTATCCAACAACAACAACAACAACAAATAATAACTACAACAATAAAACAAGGGCAACAAAAGGGAATGAATAAATATTTTTAAAAATCTAAGCAATATATTTTATAAAAAAGAAAAGAAATAACTGAACATCTTAGCTTGTCAGATAGCTCTGCCTTTTACCAATCATAACTTTAGGCAAATTACTTGACTTCTCAGCTTATCCACTTCTTTTT
The DNA here is from genome assembly GCF_950295315.1 of Erinaceus europaeus. Classification (NCBI taxonomy): domain Eukaryota; kingdom Metazoa; phylum Chordata; class Mammalia; order Eulipotyphla; family Erinaceidae; genus Erinaceus; species Erinaceus europaeus. Next base: position 49,462,345 of record NC_080174.1, on the reverse strand, counting down.
TGTTGTTGTTCAGAAACCCATTTTATTTATTTATTCATTTATTTATTTAATATGTTAATGAGAGAGATGGAGAAAGAACCCATGTAATGAACCTACACATGTGATGCCTGAAACCAAATCTGGGCCCCTGCAACCATACCTTCCATCTCAGAAACATGTTTTTGTTTGTTTATTTGTTTGTTTTTCATCCAGGGTTATCACTGGGGCTCAGTGCCTGCATTATGAATCCACTGCTCCTAGAGGCCATTTTTCCCATTTTGTTGCCATTGCTGCTGTTGTTGTTGGATAGGACAGTCAGAAATTGAGAGAGGAAGGGAAGACAGAGAGGAGGAAAGAAAAACAAACACCTGCAGACCTGCTTCACTGCCCATAAAGCGACACCCCTGGAGGTGGGGAGCTGAGGGCTCAAACCGGGATTCTTGCACTTCACGCCATGTGTGCCTAACCCTCTGGGCTATGGCCCAGCCCTCAGAAACATGTTTTAAGTGTAAAATTTTGTAAGTCCTGGGTCAAAGTAAGTGTCCAGATATGCTCCTATCAGATGTTTTCTGTGGCAATGTGAGCTCAAAGTCTTGCCTGGGTCACCCTCAGAGCTGGGACTCTCATCCACTTCATCCATAAAATGGTACCTACCTTATATAGTTGTCATGAGGATTAAATGACCTAATGTGTCAAGAAACACTTCACACATTGTTTGGAGCAGAATTATCATTCATCAAATATTAGCCTTCATTGTCATCACGAGCTGTCAGGTCCCATGCCAGGAGCAGAAAATTCTGCTCACAGGTAGTTAATTCATGGTCTCAAGCAGGAGACAGAAGCAAAAGCAGAAAAAGCACACTAAATCATGACAAGAGTAAGAACAGAAGGCTGTGCTGTGGAAGGCAGAACACTAGGATGGCTAGCTGGAGATGAGAGGCTGGGGTTGAAGGCCCAGGAAAACTTTATTGAGACAGGGATATTTAACCTGGACATCAAGTATGGCAGTTTTCTAGATTAAAAAGTGTGTGCTGGCACAGTGAAATTTAAAGTTTCCCCTTAAATGTCTAAAGTCTTTAACTTATCTACAGGCCAAGTTTTGGTTCCTTTCTTTCCTCTCAAGTTTGGTTCCCCAAATTAAGTCTCTTAATAAAAATTTTACATCAGACTTATATGCCAAGCTCCACTGGCACAATCAGTTAGCGCGTGGTACTTACACAGACTTACATGCCTGAGGACCCAGAGGTCCCAAGTCTAATTGCCAGCACTATCATATGCCAGAGTTAAGTAGTACCCTGGTCTCTCTTTCTCTCCCTCTTCCTCATGGAAATAAGTAGATCTTCTAAAAAATATTTTATTTGGGGGCTGGGCAATAGCACAGAGGGTTAAGCACACATGGCGCAAAGTGCAACAACCTACATAAGGATCCTGGTTAGAGCCTCCAGTTCCCCAAGTGCAGAGGGGTCGTAAGAAGCAGGTCTGTAAGTGTCTATGTGTCTCTTCCCCTCTCTGTCTTTCTCTCCTCTCTCAATTTCTCTCTGTCCTATGCAACAACAATGACAGCAATAACAATAACAGTGATAAACAATAAGGGCAACGAAAGGGAAAAATGGCAAAAAAAGAGAAAAAATATTAGAAATTATTTTATTTTGTGATAGAGAATGTGTGTATGTATGTGTGTTTTCCCAAAGCACCAACTCAGAATATGCAGTATCTAGAGTCAAACCTTGAATTTCAGACATTCAAATCTTGCACTCTAGTTCCACCTCTCCCCTCCCTGGTCACATCCTCAGATGTGTCTTAGTTTTCCCTCTCTCTCCACCTCCTTCCTCCCTCCCTCCTCCTATCAACCTCTTTTACATAGAGTGAAAGAGATAACAGCATTAAAACTTTTTTGAGGGGTGGAGTAAATTAATGGTTTACAGTAAATACAGTTGTTGGTACATATGTAAAATTTCTTAGTTTTCTGCAAAATACTCTCACCCCCAGCCTAGGCCCTCCTCCACCACTATGCACCAAGACATGAAAGTCTGCCCTCCTCCCCAACCCTGTCTTTTACTTTGGTGCAATACACCAAACCCAGTCCGAAGTTCTGCTTTTCATTTCCTCTTCTGTTCTTATTTCTCCATTGCATCAAAGCTCTTGAAGGAAGCTTTGAGGATTGAAGATGCAGTGGAGATGGGGCTTGAACCTGGTTCATGAACATGGCAAAGCAGCACACTATTGAAGTGAGTTATGTCACCAGCTCTTAATTCTCCCTATCTTCTCTACTCTTTAAGTCAAACTCATCTACTGCACAGTTTTGATACAGGTATTAATAGCATTTCTGTGTGCTTCCCTTAATTAAGACATTGTATGAAAAAACTTGACATTCATTTTCTTTTTTGATATTATTATTATTATTTATTTTAATGAAAGAGAAATACAGAGAGAAAGACATACTGCTCAGCTCTGGTTTTCTGCTGGTGCTGAGTGAGGTCTGAACCCCAGACCTCAAAACCTCAGGCATGAAGACATTCATTCTCTAATGCAATATTCACGGCAACTCTCTGAGACAGGCATCAGTATTCTTACTTTACAAAGAAAAAGCTGAGGCCCACAGGAGTTAAATGACTTTCAGTGTCTTATAAATTTCTTCCAAAAGCAGATATGAGAACACCCAAATAAATTTGGCTTGAATATCAGAGTGTGTCTTTCGTTGTAGCCAAACCTCACAATTTTAGTCCATCACTTAATTCATAGCTGGATATAACTAGTCATTGGATCATCATTGCTAACCTGTGCTCATATATCCCTGAAACAGCTTGTTTAAAGTCCCTTATCACTGAGAAATACTAGTTTTCTTTACAGAAGAGGCCCATACTCTCAAAGAAATCATGACCACAGACAACACAGTCCCAGCTGCTACTGACACCAAGTCTGGTTATACAAGATGTCAGTATGTAAAGAAATGTATATTCCCCTTTTGTCTTCCCTGAAATTCACACTTTTTGTTTCCTGACCTTCAAAAACAGATTGCTTATGGTTTCTATGAATGTGATAGACTTTACTATCTTATTTTCACTTAAACAATCTCTAAATAAATCCTACAACATACACACACACAGCTGTTTGTTGGGTGTGCACAGTTAAGTTGGGGCCTTTGGTAACACAGAAGAGGAAGGTGACACCCAATTATTTAATTCAGCAGCTCAGCAATAGCAGGTTTGCAATCAGTTTCTCTGAGTCTCCAGACATACCCCTCCTGGCCCCAAGAGAACTGACTGTTAGAGACTAAGTGTTACATCCTTCTTCAACATCCAAAGGCAGGCAAAGGGGGTGGGGGGTGGGGGGCGTGCTAGTCCTCCCAGGCAACTCTCTTCTCACTAGAGAGAAAAACCTTCCCTACAAGCTCCCAGGAAAACTCCTCCTTGTGTACCTCTATCTCCCTCTGCCTTTTCTTTCTTCCCCACCCTTTCATGTTGTAATGTCAACTAGATTGGCCCTCTCTCAGCTAGGTACCAATCAAGACTCTTGGTGGCTGGATGGGGAGATAGCATAATGGTTCTACAAAAAGGTTTTCATGACTGAGGCTCTGAGGCCCCTGGTTCAAACCCCAGTATCACCACAAGCCATAGCTGAACAGTCCTCTGGTCAGTCTCTCTCTCTCTCTCTCTCTCTCTCTCTCATTAAAAATAATTAAATGATAGATTTTTTTAAAAGAAAGCAAAAGGCTCTTGGTAGCCAAGATAAGCTGTAGAGAAGCTTATTGAACAGTGTAGGGAGCTCCTGCATCTCAGACAAGACTAGGCACCACAAACAGTTAGGCTACAAACACTAGCAAAGACAAGGCTCAGGAGCTGCGTGCCTGGTTGCACAGTTATCCCTGGCCACCCACTGCTGCTGGACTCTCACCTCTCCAAAACAGGCCTTGCCACTTTACTTTTCTCCCACAAAGGTCAAAGTCTTGGGCAGGGACATACCACTGGTCAAGTGCGGTCATGTGCTTATTCTCCAGCTGCCAGCAAGGCACAAGAGTCTGCCCTTTCAGCTTCAGTAGGGTGAGACGTGGCCCGGTGTTCCCAAGTCCCCCTGAGGTATTGGATTTCTAGGACATTCAATTTTTTCCCTTTTTTTTTCTAATATTTATTTATTCCCTTTTGTTGCCCCTGTTGTTTTATTGTTGTGGTTATTGTTGTTATAGCTGTTGTTGTTGGATAAGACTGACAGAAATCAAGGGAAAAGGGGAGGGCAGAGGGGAGAAGAGACAGACACCTGCAGACCTGCTTCACCGCTTGTGAACTGACTCCCCTGCAGGTGGGGAGCTGGGGACTGGAACGGGGATCCTTACACCGGTCCTTAGGCTTTGCACCGCATGAGCTTATCCCACTGCGCTACCATCGGACTCTCAGGACATTCAATTATTACTTTGCTGAATATGTAGTAACACTCAACTTGCCATAGTCTCTCTAGCCTCTGAGTCCTTGCATACACTGTTCCTTTTCCCTGGAATAGCCTTCTGTTCTGTCTTCTCTGGGCAAATCCTCTGCTTTGAGATTTCATTTCTCTTTCATGTCACTACCCCTCAAATCTGGGCTGGATGTCCCTCATCTGTGTTTCCTGGCCTCACCTCCATTACTGTGCTGTAATTGACACCTCACTTGTCTGATTTCCCCCCACCTGATTGCAAGGGCTTTTGAGGGTAGAAGCCTTGCCCTTCTTGTTCATCATGGGATCCCAAGAATCATATACAATACTGGACATTTAGGATGTACTCACTAAATGTATGTCAAACAAATGACTTAAATTTAATAAGATTAATATTAATGGTACCATCATCCTGCCATTCATCTGGCCCCAAGACTTTGATAAAGAAAAAGAAACCAGGAGTTGGGTGGTAGCACAGCGGGTTAAGCGCACGTGGCACAAAGCGCAAGGACCGGCATAAGGATCTGGGTTTGATCCCCCAGCTCCCCACCTGCAGGGGAGTCGCTTCACAGGCGGTGAAGTAGGTCTGCATGTGTCTGTCTCTCTCTCCCCCATCTTCTCCTCCTCTCTCCATTTCTCTCAGTCCTATCCAACAACAACTACATCAACAACAACAATAACTACAATAATAAAACAACAAGGGCAACAAAAGGAAATAAAATTAAAATTAAATTAAATTTTTTTAAAAGCGCACCAAAGTAAAAGATTCTGGGGTGGGTGGGTGGGGAGAATACAGGTCCAAGAAGGATTCAGAGGACCTAGTGGGGGTTGTATTGTTATATGGGAAACTGGGGAATGTTATGCATGTACAAACTATTGTACTTACTGTTGAATGTAAAACATTCATTCCCCAATAAAAAAATTTTTTAAAGAATATTTAAAAAAAGAAAAAGAAACCAGAGCATTACTCCAAAAAGGATCCCCCACACTCTAGCCCCCATGGAAAAAGCTGGAGGACAAAATATTCTCCTCAGCACTGCTACTTACCGATATCTAGATTATCTTAAATAGGCCTGGCTCCTCAGATTGAGGCCCCTAGTTGTACGATTATATTCTCCCAGGGAATTCCTTTCTTTTTTAAAATTTTTTTATTATATTTATTTATTGGATCAAAACAACCAGAAATTTAGAATAATGAGGAGCTAGGGAGGGAGAGAAACAGAGAGATACCTGCAGCCCTGTTTCACCACTTCTGAAGCTTTTGCTTTGCAGATGGGGATGGGGAACATGAACCCAGTCCTTTATACATTGTAACATGTGAGCCCAATCACCCAGCCCCTGCGGCATGATTCTTTTTTTATGTTTATATTGTTTTATTTCTTTGATTAATAATAATACTAAAACAAACACACCTGCTATATGCTGTGTAGAAATTTAATTTTTTTTCCCTCCAGGGTTATTGCTGGAGTCGGTGCCTGCACCATGAATCCACCGCTCCTGGAGGCCATTCCCCCCCCCCCTTTTTGTTGCCCTTGTTGTTGTATCCTCATTGTGGTCATCATTATTGCCATCGTTGATGTTGTTCGTTGTTGGATAGGACAGAGAGAAATGGAGAGAGGAGGGGAAGACAGAGAGGGGGAGAGAAAGACAGACACCTGCAGACCTGCTTCACCGCCTGTGAAGCGACTCCCCTGCAGGTGGGGAGCTGGGGGCTCGAACCGGGATCCTTAAGCCGGTCCCTGCGCTTTGCGCCACATGCACTTAACCCACTGTGCCACCACCTGACCCCCTTAAAAATTTTTTTTACATTTTTTAAAAAATTTATTTAAGAAAGGAGACATTAACAAAATCATGGGATGGGGGGGGGGACAATTCCACACAATTCCCGCCACCCAGTCTCCATATCCCATCCCCTCCCCAATAGCTTTCCCATTCTCTATCCCCCTGGGAATATGTACCCAGGGTCTTTGTGGGTTGCAGAAGGTGGGAGGTCTGGCTTCTGTAATTGCTTCCCCGCTGAACATGGGCGTTGACTGGTCTATTCCTTTCTTGCTTAATGGAGCCAGAGTCTGTTGCTTATTTGCTTATATCCACAAAGCACGTAAAAAAAAAAAAAAAAAAAAAAAAAAAGGCATGTATGTATTAGTTTCCTTTCACTGCCATAAGAAATTGCTACAAATCTGGCAGTTTAGACCAATACAAATTTGTTAACTCACAGTTGTGGAAGTAAGAAGTACAAAATAACTTTTATGGAGGATGGATTCAAGTTATCAGCAGAAGCTATGTTCTCTCTGGGGGCTCTGGTGACACAGTTTCCTGGCCTTATCGGTTTCAGAGGTGGCCATCATTCCTGGACTTGTGGTCCCAACTAGCAAGTGCATAACACTGACCTCTGCCTGTGTCGTTAGCCCTTCTTCTCTGCCTCCCCTGCCACCCTCTTACCCTCATGATGACCTTTGGGATTATGTTCGCCCAGCAGACAATCCAGGATAATCTCTCCACTTTTTAAAAAATTGCTACCAGGGTTATTGCTGGGGCTCAGTGTCAGCACTATGAATCCACTGCTCCTTGTGGCCTTTACTCTCTCTCTCTTTTCTAATTTTTTATTAGATAAGACAGAGAGAAATTAAGAGAGGATGGGAGACAGAGAGAGGGAGAGAATGTGAGACACCTGCAGACCTGCTTTGCCGCTCCTGAAGTGAACCTCCTGCAAGTGGGAAGCGGGAGCTTGAACCTGGATCTCTGAGCTTGGTAATATGTGTGCTTAACAGGGTACAACATCACCCACCCACCCCACGTCTGAATCCATAATTTAATCACAGCATCTGCAAAGTTCCTTTTGCCATGTAACATGGTCATAGGATCTGAGGATTAGGATGAGGACTTCCTGGGGACAAAGGGCATTAATCTGCCTACCATAATACACAAATAAAAAATTTGATATTGAGTGGGGAGGTAGCATAATGGTTATGCAAAGAGACTTTCATGCCTGAGCTTCCAAGATTCCAGGTTCAATTCCCTGCACCACCATATACTAAGCCGAACTGTGTGTGTGTGTCTGTGCGCATGCGTGCATGTGTGCGTGCGGTGTGTGTGTGTGTGTGTGTGTGTGTGTGTGTGTGTGTGTGTATGTGTGTGTTTTACCAGAGCACTGCTCAGCTCTGGTTTGGGATTGAACCTGGGGCCAACAAGCCTCAGACATAAAAATCTTTGCATAACCATTATGTGTTTCCCCAGCCCTGGTAATAAATAAATAATTTTTAAAAGATCTGGGATAAATATGAAAATGTACCCTGTGACAACAAAAATCCTGTAAATCAACATTTCCTCGATAAAGTAATATTGGAATTGAAAAAAAAAGTTCTTAGCTTGTCTGACATTTATATTTTTCTTTCCTTTCCTGTCTGTCCTGCAAATGACTTTTATTGTTATTGTCACTGGGGCTTCACTAGAGTGTCAAATTTCTCAGATAGATAGACAGACAGACAGATATTCTTTGAGAGAAAGACCACAGCACAGAAGCTTCTTCCAGTGCAATGAGAGCTAGGCTCTAACCTGGACCATGTGCATGACAAAGCAGGTATACTGTCCAGGTGAGCTATATTGCTGGATCAATCTTTATAAAATGTGAATCTGATCACAACTGTTCTACCTAAGAAACTTCCCCCCCTAAACCTATGAAATAAAACCCACAGATACAACATTAGTCTCTATCTCTTGTTCACCCCCACCCCCACCCCCACCTGCCATGGTTTGCTCTAAATGTTCTCTCAGCCTAGCTGTGGGAGAATCAGCACATGATCAGGTTAGCCAGTGGAATGCTCTTGCCCAGGACTTAGACCTTTGAGGGATAAAAATCACAGTGGCCAAAAAAAAAAAAAAATTTAAAAATTTAAAAATTAAAAATTAAAAAAAATTCACAGTGGCCTGGCCTATTTTGGAGAGGTGAGAGTCCAGCAGTAGTGGGCAGCCAGCCAGGCTTCTCCTGTGCCTTGTTTTTTATCTGTGTTCTTATCCTAATTGCTTTTGGTCCCTAGCCATGTTTGGAATTTACCAAGCACCCAAAGCCAAGTCCTTTGCATCCTTGGAGGTCCTTCTCTGTCAAAGAGACCTCCATGATTCTTCAGTTACAACCCAGATGAGTTGTGAGCTCCATGTCTGCAGAAGTTGCCTGTTTTGTCATCTAGCAGGACTAGAACTAGCCAGTAAGACAGGACTGAATTCAAATCTCCTCTAAGCCACAGGCTAGACTTGTGATCTTGGTCAAGGCATTCCATTTTCTAACTTAGGCTAGCTCTTTTTAAAAGTGTGATATTTTAGAAAGGGACTGAAAGTGGGGAGGGAGACCAATGGTCTGTGGTGGAAGGAGACTGGTTGTGGGCGAGGTGTGGTAACGCGTATTTTCAAGAGGTGTGAAACTGTATCCCTAAAACATAAACAGCTCTGGTAAATATTATCCAAATAAAAAAGCAAATAATAAAATAGTGGCTTCATATTTAGTTTCTCTTGAGAATAAAATAAATTAACTAGGAATACCAAAGGAGACAACCTGGGACCACAACAAGACAGGACTAGGACAACCTCAGGAACCCACCAAATCATCAGTGAGTGCAAACACATGTAGCTCGTGGACAGGGAGGAGCCTACGGAGAGATTAAGTGGCTGGTAACAGTCCAGCAGTTTACCTGAGTTGAGACACCACCTCCAGTCTGTTTCACCAACAAAAAGATGGCTGAAGGGAGGAGAGGACTCCCATAAGACTCACCAAATGCAATTGTGAGCCTCCATTACTACTGCCCTCAGAATCTGGAGGAGCAGGGGGGGGAGGCCCTGTGCTGACACCAGGGGACAGAGAACTAACAAGGAAACTCAGGAGAAGATCTATACCTCGGTGGCCTAGCAGTGGGGCTGTGAGAGTCTCTTTGCATAACCACTGGATTATCTCTGCACCAACCTGCTTTATCTCTTGGTCAGGAGTCAGTGATTAAGCTAAGAATCCTATTTATAGTTTAAAAGTGCTTAGGCTCTCATAGCCTACAAGGAAGAAAAACAACAAAAGAGACTTTTAAACCACTGTGTTCCAACTCAAGGATTAAAATAATATTGAAACAACTGTTAATTTCCACAACTGTGAACTCTTTAAGTAAGTACCTTACTTAGACACAAGTCAATCTAGGCTAGAGTGATCAGTAATTTGAAAAGTACTGAGAGAGGGACCTCATAACATACTATATAGAATGGTTAAACCAACAAGAAGAAATATTGGAGAAAGGAACCAGGGCAAGAGTCCAGCTAAAAGCCCCCCAAAAGTTGAACCACAAAATAATGAGGTCAATATCCAAACACTAGTTAAGGAAATAATCACAGGAGTGAGTAAAGAGTTTGAAAGACTTCAACAATTTGTTTGGCTTTGTATGTTAACTCTCTTTTCAGCCACCAGGTTCCAGATACCATCAGGATGCTGGCCAGGCTTCCCTGGACTGAAGACCCCACCAATGTGTCCTGGAGCTCTGCTTCCCCAGAGACCCATCCTACTAGGGAAAGAGAGAGGCAGACTGGGAGTATGGATCCACCAGTCAATGCCCATGTTCAGCAGGGAAGCAATTACAGAAGCCAGACCTTCCACCTTCTGCAACCCACAATGACCCTGGGTCCATGCTCCCAGGGGAATAAAGAATGGGAAAGCTATTGGGGAGGGGATGGGATATGGAGATTGGGTGGTGGGAATTGTGTGGAATTGCAGCCCCCCATCCTATGATTTTGTTAATGTCTCCTTTCTTAAATAAAATTTTAAAAAAAGAGTTTGAAAGAATTGTCATTAGAAATACAGGAACAACAAATGAGACTCTGGAAGAAAACACTAACTATCTCAAGGTTATTAGAGAGCTGAAAGCTGAAATAGCTGAGTTAAGACCACAACTAGCTGAACAAGCTAAAACAGTATCAGAACAGGGTTACAAAAGAGATGAACTCCAGAAAACAGTAGAGGGCAGAAAGAATAGAATAAATGAGACTGAAGTCAGAATTAGCAAGATCAAGGACTAATTAGAGACAACTAAAAAAGAAGAGCTCTCAAAAAGAGATTAAGAGATACTGAAAACAACAACAGAGAACTATGGGATGACTTCAAAAGAAATAATATACGCATTGTTGACTTACCAGAGGAAGAAAGAGAGGGAGGGGAAGAAAGCATTCTTCAAGACATAATAGCTGAGAACTTCTCTAGTCTAGACAACATAAAAGTCATAAAGGTTCAAGAAGCCCAGAAGGTCCCAAAGAAAATTAACCCAGACTTAAAGACACCAAAACATATCATATTTAGAATGGAAAGGAGAATAAAATAAATCACTGAGTGAGCTAAAGTGTTTAGCACAGGACTGGCATGCAGAACCCAAAAATAGATAGATGGTAGCAAATTTTATTTATTATTTATTTATTTATTTTGCCCCCATGGTTATTGCTGGGGCTTAGTGCCTGCACCATGAATCCACTGCTCCTGGAGGCCATTTTTCCTCCTTTTGTTGTCCTTGTTGTTGTAACCTTGTTGTGGTAATTACTGTTATTGTTGATGTCATTAATTGTTGGATAGGACAGAGAGCAATGGAGAGAGAAAGGGAAGACAGAGAGGGGGAGAGAAAGAATGACACCTACAGACCTGTTTCACCACCTGTGAAGCAATTCCCTTGCAGGTGGGGAGTCGGGGGATCGAACCGGGATCTTTAAGTCAGTACTTGCCTTTGTGCCACGTGTGCCTAACCCACTGCTCTATCACTCAACCCCCTTTTTTTTTCTAATCTATTTGTTTATTGAATAGAGACAGCCAGAAATTGAGAGGGAAGAGGGGGATAGTGAGGGAGAGAGACAGAGAGACATCTGCAGACCCGCTTCACCACTTGTGAAGTCAGGATGGAATCATAATAACATCTGCAATTTGATGGCAGATGCTACTATGATTCCATCCTGACTTCCCTGGGCAGATGGCCTCACCCATGTGTCCCAGAACCCCATGTCTGCAGAGTCCTACCCTACTAGGAAAAGATAGAAACAAGCTGGGGGTATGGATCAACCTGCCAACCTCCAGGTCCAGTGGAGAAGCAATTATAGAATCCATATCTCCCACCTTCTAAATCCCATAAAGAATTTTGGTTCATATTCCCAGAGGTGTAAATGTTAGGTAAAGATGACCAGAGGGTTCTGAACTCCAGTTCTATCAGGACCCAGAGAGAGGAGAGGGAAAAAAAGGACACTCAGAAGTAATAGATGTAAACTCAGAAAGGAAGAGAAGGCAGAACCATAGAAAAAATGGACAAGTACATATAAATATAAATAGATAGTTATAGAAATAATAGTCAGGGGTCAGGTGGTAGCACAGCGGGTTAAGTGCACATGACGGGAAGCACAAGAACTGGCTGAGAATCCCGGTTAGAGCCCCGGCTCTTCACCTGCAGGGGGTTGCTTCACAGGCAGTGAAGCAGGTCTGCAGGTGTCTGTCTTTCTCTCTGTCTGTCTCCCCTCCTCTCTTGATTTCTCTCTGTCCTGTTCAACAACAGTAACAGTAATGATAACGACAACAACAAGGGTAACAAGAGCAACAAAATGGGAAAAATGGCCTCCAGGAGCAGTGGATTTGTAGTGCAGGCACCCAGCCCCAGCAATAACCCTGGAGGCAAAAAGAAAGAAAGAAAGGAAGGAAGGAAGGAAGGAAGGAAGGAAGGAAGGAAGGAAGGAAGGAAGGAAGGAAAGAAGTAATAGTCAACCCATATCTGTGATCCTGGGAGAACTAATGCAGTTTCCAATGGAGGGAATGGGGGATGGAAGGACACAGAACTCTGGTGGTGGTAATGGTGTGGTATTAAAAACCTGTTATCTTATAATTTTGTAAAAAACCTGTTATCTTATAATTTTGTAAAAAAAAGTCAAATGGGGAGGCTAGGTGGTGGTGTACCTGGTTGAGTGCACGTGTCACAATGGCCAAGGACCCTGTTTTGAGCCCATGGTTCCCACCTGCCAGGGGAAAGCTTCACAAGTAGTGAAGCAGGGTTGCAGGTCTCTCTCTCTCTATCTCTATCTCTATCTCTATCTCTATCTCTCCCATCTCTCTCGATTTCTGACTGTCTCTACCCAATAAATAAATAAAGATAATACAAAGAAATTTGGAGGGAGAGTCGGGCAGTAGTGAGTGGGTAAAGTGCAGGTAGTGCAAAGCACAAGGACTGGCTAAGGATCCTGGTTTGAGCTTCAGCTCCCCACCTGCAGGGGAGTAGCCTCACAAGCAGTGAAACAGGTCTACAGGTGTCTTTTTCTCCCCTCTCTGTCTTCCCCTTTTCTCTCCATTTTTCTCTGTCCTATCCGACAAAAACAATAATAACTACAATAATAAAACAAGGCAACAAAAGGGAATAAATAAATAAATATTTTTTGAAATCTTAAAAAAAATTTTTTTTTAATCACCAAAGTGAAAGACCTGGGGGGCGGCGGGTAGGATCAGGTCTGGAACATGACAACAAAGGAGGACCTAGTGGGGGTTGTATTATTATGTGGAAATGTTATGCATGGAGTGGGGGCAGATAGCAAGCATAATGGTTATGCAAAGAGAGTCTCATGCCTGAGGCTCCAATGTCCCAGGTTTAATTCCCCACACTACCATAAACCAGAGCTGAGTAGTGCTCTGGTAAAAAAAGAAAAAAAAAAGTTATGCATGTACAAACTATTGTATTTTACTGTTGACTGTAAACCATTAATCCCAGTAAAGAAATTTTAAAAAAATAAAATGAGAAAATAGAACTTTGTGTTTGCTTCCCAGTATCACATAGAAATTAACTGAATGAATAAAATTCAATTTTGTATATTTATGAGTAATCTTGATTCTCAGGGGAGGGAGAAGTGTTAGAGGGATGTCATGTGTGATCAGAATCACTGTAGGGACTGGTGATAGAAGTGAAAGGATGTTCCCCTGCCCCTTCCTGGTGCCTTGAACATAGTTAATCTCTATAGACCCCGGCCTTCTTGAAGTAAACTTTGTCTGTAGAGGGGATTCCAGAAATATGCTTGCTCTATGAGCATTCTGCTTTGGAGCACCAGCCTGTTGTGCCCAGTCTTGTGACTCTGTGCTGCATTCAGGCTGGTCACTGCACCCTGCCAGGACTTTGCTTGATTCCTGAGAAATGGGCAGAACAATCCTTGCCTCCTTCAGGGGTATTTAGAGGATCCAACAAAGTCAAGGAGGCACCTTATTCAGTGTGGCAATAAGGAATTAATGCTAACTTCTTTTGTGCAGTAAAGCAGAGGAGGTAAAGTTGGAGGGATAGCAAATTCACTAGTAGGATGTGGAAATGAGTTGCTACCAACCTGTGGGGAAACATAATTGTTTCATAATCACATTTTGACTAAATTTCCCAAAGGGCCCTTAAAGCTAGGCTTGCCAGGGCTTCAGAGGTTGCTTCATAGAACCTGTGGGTGAAACCTTCACATAACAAGCTGTAGAAATGATTTCCCTGTCCCAAGAAAAGCTCGTTTCTTTGGAGGAAAAAACACTGCCTTCTCCTGAATTTAAAAAGTTGTTTCATTATTATAAGTGGAATATATTTTTATAGAATTTGCTGTAGAACTTTTTGAAAATATTAAAGTACAAGAAGAATGAAACTCCTGTATTCACACTACGTGGTCACTACTAGTAACTATCAAATTGAGACACTGTTCTAACTGCAATTTTGTATTCTGTTTGGTGGCCATTTCTCTAGGTGAATATATATCCTAAATAGGGGCTGGCTAGATAACACAACGATTATGCAAAGAGACTCATGCCTGCACTCTAAAGTCCAAGTTTAATCCCTGGCACCACAAACCAGAGCTGAGCAGTACTCTGGTAAAAACAAAACAAAACTCCACTATCTTGCATAATGAAGGATTCTGGTATAGAATTGACTCAATTTCTCTAACCAGTCTCTTATTGTTGAATAATCAGAATATCGACTTTGGTTTTTGTTTTGTCTATTTATTCGAGAGTTTGAGTCTGTTTTTAAAGGGGGGGGGTCTTTGTCATGCAAATTTTACACATTTCCTTGATTATGTCTTGGAAATGGAATTGCTGGACCAACGCCTATTACTAATATGTCTTCTAAAACTGAAGTGATTTTGTCCACTTGCACATCAACAGGCAATTTCAGAAGACTTCACGGAAGTTTCCTGCATCATTAACTGTCAGAGGTGAATTCGAACTCTCTACATAGTCCCAGTCTCGCTTCACCTTTTCCCGCCCACTCGCCGCACACAAGCCAGGAGTCCCACCCCTCGGGCCTTGCCCGCCCCTTCCTGACCCACTCAATCTATTCTGTCCAATAAAAAAAAAAGCTTTCTCCCGTATTGGTTCGTAATTGGTGAATGGAAGTGTCTGTCGCACGGAACAGACTGATGGACGTGGCGGATAGGCCAATGTGAGCGGCGAACGGGGCGTGCGTGGTGTGCGTGGCGCTCTGGCCTGGAAGGCTGAACCTGTGAAGTGTGCAGGCGGCTTGAGCTGCAAGAGTCTTCGGCAACCATGGCTCCCAACGCGCTCCCGCTCGCGCCGGAACCCAGCGAAAAGTATCCCAAAGGCATCCGGGCTGTGCTGCTGGGACCACCCGGGGCCGGCAAGGGTACGCAGGTGAGCTGCAGGGCCGGGCTGAATGGCAGAACACAGGGCCCCCCAAGGTCAGGGCGGCCAAAGGTCCGATCGCCGCAGACCGAGGCCTGGCAGCCTTGGCCGCCAACTGCGGTTCTGACAAGGCGCTTGGTTGGAGATCGATGGAGTCAAGTTTAGGATTAGAGTTCTTGAGGGTTCCAGCCCTGAGGTCTCGTGTGAGAGGGTGTGAAGATTTAAGGATCCTGTTCAGGGCTTAGAGGCTGACGGGCTTAAAGGGTAGGATGAGCCCTGGACCGAAGCCTCTAGATTACAGCCCTGAACGCCCTGCCACCTGGGTGGTGTCAGGATCGGACTTCCATTCCGGGCACGGGGGGGCGGCGAGGGGGGAGGTGTCTTATGTTTAGCGACTGGAAGTGGAGGAGCATCTCCAGCACGTGGGGCAGAGTGGGAGCTGCCATGTGCCCAGGAGAAGAACTGCTAAGAGGTGAGGCTGTTAGGCTGGAGAATGGAAAGAGAGCACCTCATATACAGGTAGGAAAACGGGCCTAAGGAGCCTTTCCCATTAACCACCCGTGTACACACACACACACACACACACACACACACACACACACTTTACAAATCGATGGTGTTCTGCTGACCGCTCAGTGCCCACTTTTACTACCCTGTAAAAATTTCCGATATTAAACCCCTGCTCATGTCTTAATTATTCTTGGAATTCCCATAGCACCTAGCACATTACTTGGCAACATGGAGGGGTGACCCGACAGTGGATGGATGACATAGATAATTGTGGATGATGAGGAAGGGCACATCAGGGAAATTTAGCTCATTCCATTGCCTTTGTTTCATATCTTTGACACAAGGTCAAGTAAGACCACTTTCCCTTTTATGTCTGTATCCTGAACTGATTCTTCCTTGGACCTGGATACCTAATCCCCTTTGTTTTGTGTTTTTACTAGTGTACTGCTCAGTTCTGATTTATGATATAGGGGGTAACCTGGGAACTGCAGGCAAGAAAGTGTTGTGCTACCAATGGTGTTCTCTTTCTGGACCAGTCCCTTTGTTCTTGGTTGAAGTTGCCTCTTTTCCTGTTGCTACTACCCTCAGTTATCAGGTACCTGCAGCCTAGGCATGTTTAATCTTAGACTCTGCAGGTTTTTGAGTGGCAGTATAAACAGGGTATTTTAGGTGTATCAGCTAATTCTTTTAGTTCGTAGTGAAGTGAATCTTTTCCATAGTTGTGAATTAGACTACCCATCCCAATGCAAAAACAAACCATTTGTGGTCTAGCAAGCTTTGTAACTTTTAAATCTCAGTAGGAAAAATAGAAATAGTACTGTCTTACTTATTCAGCATTTAGTGAGCACCAAACATTGAAGATAGAGCAGTGTTTAAGATAGGTCTAGTCCATGAAGATCAAAAGCTCACAATAATATTGGGGGATTATGTTATATACCTGCATAAAGTACCTGTAGCTGCCTAGAATACAACCAGGCACAGCATGGCCATTGAGTAATTATTGATTCCCTTATCTTAGTAAACAGTCTGCCCCCATTCAAACATAGTGTACTTGTTGTCATTGTCACTTGAACTTCACCACCAGACAGACTTTTTTCAAATAGATAAAGAGAGGGGGCCAAGTGGTGGTGCACCAGGTTAAGTGCACATAGTATAAAGTGTAAGGAGCCACACAAAGATCCTGGTTCAAGCCTCCAGCTCCCCACCTGTAGGCAGGTCACTTCACAAGTGGTGAAGCAGGTCTGCAGGTATTTATCTCCCTCTCTGCCTTCCTCTCCCTTCTCAATTTCTCTCTGTTTTATCAAAAAAAAAAAAAAAAAAATCAAATAAATGGCCACCAGGAGCACTGGATTTGTAATGCAGGCACTAAGCCCCAGCGATAACCCAGGTGGCAAAAAGAGAGAGAGAGACCACAGCCCTGAAGCTTCCCCAGGTTCTCAAGACTGGACCATAGCACTGAACCACAGCACTGAAGCTTCCTCTAGGTTCTCTAGACTGGAACCTAGGTCAAGCACATGGCAAAGCAGGCGCTCTCCTAGGTGAGCTATCTTACCAGCCCAACTTGGATATGTTTCAGTGTGAAGGGGAATGACTCCAAGGAATTGTTTTTGTTTGTTTGGTTACGGATTTTTTTTTAATTTGAGTTTTTATTGTTTTATTTGTTTTCCCTTTTGTTGCCCTTGTTGTTTTTTATTGTTGTAGTTATTGTTGTTGTTATTGATGTTGTCATTGTTAGATAGGACAGAGAGAAATGGAGAGAGAGGAGGGGAAGGGGGGAGAGAAAAATAGACACCTGCAGACCTGTGAAGCAACTCCCCTGCAGGTGGGGAGCCGGGGCCTCAAACTGGGACCCTTAAGCCGGTCCTTGAGCTTTGTGCCATGTGCGCTTAACCCACTGCACACCCAACTCCCTCTTTTTTATTTATTTTATTTTTTTCCCTTTTGTTGCACTTGTTTATCCTTGTTGTTGTTATTGCTGTTGTTGTTGGATAGGACAGAAACAAATGGATAGAGAGGGGGAGAGAAAGACACCTGCAGACCTGCTTCACTGCCGGTGAAATGACCCCCTGCTGGTGGGGAGCCAGGGGCTCAAACGGATCCTTAACACTGGCCCTTGCCCTTCGGGCCATGTGCACTTAACCTGCTGTGCCACTGCCTGGCTCCCTGTTTAAGTGATTTTTTTTAATAAATAAATATATATATATGTATATGTATATATTTAAAATATATATACATAGTTTACAGTCAACAGTAAAATACAGTAGTTTGTACATGTATAACATCTTAGTTTTCCACATAACTATTCAACCCCATTTAGGTCTTCCTCTGCCATCATGTTCAAGGACCTGAACCTTCCCCCCCACACACACACCCCGAGTCTTTTACTTTGGTGCAGTACACCAGGTTGTAGTTTTATGGCATCAAAAGTAAAAACAGTTGAGTTCATAAATCAGAAGTTTCAGAGTGGCAGCGTATAACAGCGTTTAGCCTGAAGACACACCTTCCATACACAACATTGGGGAGTGTAATAATCCCCACACATCCATTAAACAAACACGGTGTCTCCCATAATAACAATTTTTAATAGCAGTTAGTGTTCACATCTCCATTTGAAGTTTCTTAATTTACCCCTCCTTTGCCTTTTTTAACATCAGTGCTGGGGAATGAATGAAGCATGCACATGCATGGTACTACTGTGCTGCCTTCCTCGCCCAATTTTTTATTTTGAGAGACCCCCAAAGCACCATCTATGGTATTCCCTTGGTTCTGTCAGTGTTCTTATGGGGTGACCATAAAACCCAGAGCTCATGCATGTTGAGGCATGCACTCTAGCTACTGAGTTACCTCCCAGGCTTTCCACCTTACCCCCCTATATATATATATATATATATATATATATATATATATATATATATATATATATATATACTTGTCTTGTTGGGGTTTTTTGGTTTTTTTTTTATATTTTATTTTATTTTTTATTTTTGAGAAACACAGAGAGGAACACCAGAGCACTGCTCAGCTCTGGCTTATGGTGGTGTGGGGCATTGAACCTGGTACTTTGGAGCCTCAGGCATGAGAGTCTGTATAACCATTATGCTATCTTCCCCCACCCTATTTGTCTTGCTTTTTACACAGAGAATGTGTGTGTTACATGAGACAGAAACATGCCAGAGCAGGTATCAGACTGGGAACCGTGGGTATGGCATGTCTAGTGCTCACCTAATTAAGCTATTTCCCCAACTTCCCCATGTCCCTTTTTTTAAACTGAATTTTTAAAAAATATTTTATTTATTTATTTATTTATGAGAAAGATAAGAGGAAAGAGAGAAAGAACCAGACATCACTCTGGTACATGTACTGCCAGGTATTGAACTCAGGACCTCATGCTTGACAGTCCAGTGCCTTACCCACTGCACCATCTCCTAGACCACTAAACCGAAGTGTTTTTGTGGATGAAGCTGAGTTATTGATTGTAGTAGTATCATGATATACTATAACTCTGGTGTGTTTATTATCTTCCCTTTCCTGTAAATCGGTACTTTGATTATATACTTAGCCAGATGCAAGGTCAGGTTTTTGGACTTAGTGAGTCACAAAAATTAATAAATAAAATCGTGTGCTATCTTATCCATTAGGAGTTACAGACCGCCTGACTGTCTCTCTGGTGTTCAGTGCTTGGTGCAGAAATTCAATATAGGTGGCAAAACGGTGGTGTTTTAGCTTCAGTGAAACTGAGTAAAATGTTCCCATAAAGTGAACTCCAGCTTCTCTTGAGATGTCAGGTCAAGTGGGCGTGGGCCACCATTCTGAGCAGTGTACAGTTGAGTGGTGATGCTGCTTTGACTAACCCATGTGCCTTCTCTGCTGTCGATGACTTCTATGTGACCCACTTCTTCCTTTTGCACTGCCTGCCTGGCCTCCACTGGTAGGTCTTTGTTATCTTTGATGTCAAGTTCCTAACCTGGGGATAGTGCCTAGTGCCTACTCAGTAATGTTTTTCTTCCACAGTACTTCCTTTTTTAAATCTACACAACTCAGTATTTTTTTTTTAGTTTTCTTTTTTTTTATATTTATTTTATTTATTTATTCCCTTTTGTTGCCCTTGTTGTTTTATTGTTGTAGTTATTATTGTTGTTGTCGTTGTTGGATAGGACAGAGAGAAATGGAGAGAGGAGGAGAGAAAGACAGACACCTGCAGACCTGCTTCACCGCCTGTGAAGCGACTCCCCTGCAGGTGGGGAGCCGGGGTTTGAACCGGGATCCTTATGTTGGTCCTTGTGCTTTGCGCCACCTGCGCTTAACCCGCTGTGCTACAGCCCGACTCCCCACAACTCAGTATTTTATGCACCTTATGTTGGCATGATTGAAATAATGTTTCCTTTTTTTTTTTTTTTTACATTTTTTTGTCTTTATCTGTTGGATAGAGATAGTCAGAAATAGAGAGGGAAGGGGGTGATAGAGAGGGAGAGAGACAGAGAGACACCTGCAGCACTGCTTCACCACTTGTGAAGCTTTCCCCCGGGGGCTCGAACCTGGATCCTTGTGCACGGTAATAGGTGCACTCAACCAGGTGTGCCACCACCTGGCCCTCATCATGTTTCCTTTTAAGACTTATTATTTGGAGGGACATAGAACCTTGATGATAGGTGTGGTGTGGAGCTGTATGCTGTAACCTTACAATCTTGTAACCCATTATTAATCATAAATAAAAAATATGGGGGGGACAGTTTTTAAACTATATATTTTTTAAATTTATTTTTAGGTAGAGATAGAAATGAGAGGCAAGAGGGTGATAGGGAGAGATACCTGCAGCACTGCTTTATCACTTGTGAAGCTTCCCCACCCTGCAGGTGGGAACTGGGAGCTTAAAACTAGGTCCTTGCTCACTGGAGCACCTCTCTTTACTAAGTGCATCTCTACCTGGCCTCCTCTCCCTGCTTTTCATAAACATAATGTTTTAAACATCTGTATTTTTTAATTAAATGACTTTTAATTTCCTGTCTTTGGGGAGTTGGATATTCTTACAGTGTGATCAAAACCCAGGTGTTTCCTGTTTCCTCAGGTGTGTTTCTTTCCTGTGCCAACTTATTACCAGTTCCAAGGCCGTGTACACTTGAGCAAAAAACCACTGTCTTCCAAGTCAGGCTCAGTCTGTTTGGTCAGTGCAGTTACAACTGTCAGAGGTCTGCTTTGACAGCTGGAGAAACTGAAGTTCCAAACAAGGTTACACAGCAAGTCATTGCTGACCTTGCATCTTTATACTTCCAAAGCTCCTGCTCTTTCTGCTGCCCTGAGTTAGATGTCTCTTTGACCCTATGCATATATTGTTGGCTAAGTTTGATGCCAAACATGCAGAAAACAAAGACATTCCCTTCCAGAAGGTGTAATTTTAGTTTTATGTGACAGATTTCACCCTACCCTGGTCGAAGTCTTTATGTGTGTCATCTGACTTAATCCTATAATCCTAGAAAGTGTGAACTCTTTTTGTCCATATATATTTTTTCTTTTTTCTTTATGGGAGGGATTAATGGTTTACAGTCAACAGTAAAACACAGTAGTCTATATATACATGTGTAACATTTCTTAGTTTTCCACATAACAATTCAGCCCCTCTAAGTCCTCCTCTGCCATCATGTTCCAAGACCTAAACCCTCACCCCTTTCCCCAGTCTTTTCCTTTGGTGCAGTACACCATTATCCATATTTTTTACTTATGAACTGGCCCAGAGGCTATATCTTGCCCCAGGACACATGCACATTACATAGATATAATATCAAAGATAGAGTCAACTCTGTCTCAGTGTTTATTTTTTAATATATAATTTAGTTTTTTTAGTCATATTTAGGTTTATTCTTAATTAACCATCTATCAAGAATACACTTCAAAAGAGTAGAAAAAATTAAGAAGCCCAACAAAAATAATTCCCTGGCAAGTGGGAGGGAGGGCGTGTCATTAAGAACCTTTTTTAGGGAAGGAAATATTGTCCAGGTCATGGATGCCATTTCTGTCAATGATCCGAACACTGAAGGTTGGCGGATTAAGGGTCAATCTCTGTCTGGAGCTCCTCTAGACATTTGCTAAGAAGTTCCACTGCACTCTGATGAGATATTTGGTGTGTAGTATCGGTACAGGATACTGAGAGTCAGGAAGGCATCATAGCCAGCCAACAGGAGGTTGACATGATACGGGGTCCAACTCTGAAGACGGTCAGTCAGGTTTTGGCATCTAAAATTAGCTGCTGCTGTGAGAGCTAACCATTCATAACCATTTCACATTTTATAAAGTTGTACATTTTTCTGAATATATTCTGCAAATTGTACAGTGTCTCCAGCCTCTCCAACACAAAGGAGTAAGATTTTTTTTTCGCTCGTCCTAAACATCTTGTCGTGATGTCCTTCATTTGGGCAGTATTACTATCAGCCACGCGGTCAGAGGTGACAAGAACATAGTCAGGCCCTTGAATGCCGATGATAGTGATGGAGGATCAGAGGCTGAAGATTTGATGGAGTGCGGGACTCATTGGCTTCTCAGCCTCACTGGTGAGACAGCATCACTGAGAGGGTTCACACGATGCAGGCTGTGAGACCTACCCAAGTACTTATTTTTAAAATTTTTTTATCATCTTTGTTTATTGATTGGAAATCAAAAGGGAAAGTGGGGAAAGAGACATCTGCAGCACTGCTTCACCACTTGTGAAGCTTTCCCCCACAGGTAGGGATCGGGTCTTGTACCTGGGTCCTTGAGCGTTGTAACATGCACTCTACCAGGTGTGCCACCACCTGGCCCCTGATTTTTTTTTTTTATTTTAATGAGAGAGGTACAGAGAGAGAAAAAGAGAGGGACCAAAGCACTATTCAACTCTGGATTATGGTGGTACTGGGAATTTAATCTGGGACTTCAGAGTCTCAAGCATGAAAGTCTTCTGCATTATCATTATACAGTCTCCCTAGCCCCCAACCCTTTAAATTTATTCATTTATGTATGAGAGGAATGTGGGGGAAAGAGCCAGAACATTACTCTGGCACATACAATGCCAAGGGATTGAATTTAGAACCTCATACTTGAGAGTCTCAATGTTTCATCTGCTGTGCCATTTAATGAGCCACCAGAGGCAGGGTCTTAAACTCATGTATACATTTTTTTAAAAATATTTATTTATTTTCCCTTTTGTCACCCCTGTTGTTTTTCATTGTTGTAGTTATTATTATTGGTGTTGTTAGATAGGACAGAGAGAAATGGAGAGAGAAGGGGAAGACAGAGAGGAGAAGAGAAAGACACCTGCAGACCTGCTTCACCACTGGGGCCTCGAACTGGGATCCTTAAGCCAGTCCTTGAGCTTTGCGCCACGTGCACTTAACCCACTGCGCTACCGCCTGACTCTGTCATGTATACATTTTTTTTTTTTAAGTCATCATCTTACATTATTAAACTAGGCGTAGAGGCAGAAATAATACATACTCATGCAAAGTGCCATGTGGGAAATGTCAGAAGATTGACAAATACTGGAATAGTTCAAGTTCAGAACAAGAACTATAATTTGTTGAAAGTCTTTCTTCCTCTTACCCACCCAGTGATATTGGTAATGATGTCCCAGATTTACAGATGAGAAAATAGCCGCAAGAAACTACTGGTCTAAGGTTACATGGTCTAAAGAGACAGAGCTGAGATTCTAGTGCCAGCTGTGCTTTCTAAAGAGATTACCATGGCATGAAGTCCTGAATTTGATCCTCAGCATCACATATGCCAGAGTGATGTGCTGGTTCTCTGTCTCTGTCTCCATCTCATAAATAAATCTTAGGGAAAAAAAAGAAAAAGAACAAAACTTCCAGGGCTGGTGAGGTGACACAGTAAGGTAGTACAGGCTTTACACATGTGAGGTGCAGTCCCATACAGAGCCAAAGCTTATCCCTGATAAGCCAAAGCTGAGCTGTACTCTGGCTGGTTTCTCTCTCTTTCTCTTAATTAACGTAAGTCAATCAGGTCAGGATGTTGGTACAGGGGTAAAAGGAATTTGTTTGTACCAGAGTACTGCACAGCACGGGCTTATGGTGGTGCTGGGGAATGAACCTGGGATCTACTAGCTTCATTTGAAAGTTTGGCTTGTTTTTTTTTAATAACTGTTAGGCAGTCTCCCCAAGCCCCCACAAAAATCTTGTTAATTGGAGTATAATAAACAGAGAAAGGTGTGGGCAGCTTGATGACTTTTCACAACATAAATACACTTGTGTAGTTTACACCCATATCAAGAAAAAGAATGGACCTACCCTACGACCCTGCAACTCCTCTCCTGGGGATATATCCTAAGGAACCCAACACATCCATCCAAAAAGATCTGTGTGCACATATGTTCTTGGCAGCACAATTTGTAATAGGCAAAACCTGGAAGCAACCCAGGTGTCCAACAACAGATGAGTGGCTGAGCAAGTTGTGGTATATATACACGATGGAATACTACTCAGCTGTAAAAAATGGTGACTTCACCGTTTTCAGCCGATCTTGGATGGACCTTGAAAAATTCATGTTATGTGAAATAAGTCAGAAACAGAAGGATGAATATGGGATGATCTCACTCTCAGGCAGAAGTTGAAAAACAAGATCAGAAACGAAAACACAATTAGAACCTGAAATTGGCATATCACACCAAAGTAAAAGACTGGGGTGGGAGTGGGTGTGTGGGGAGAATACAGGTCCATGAAGGATGATAAATGACATAGTGGGGGTTGTATTGTT
This sequence comes from Erinaceus europaeus, assembly GCF_950295315.1. NCBI lineage: Eukaryota > Metazoa > Chordata > Mammalia > Eulipotyphla > Erinaceidae > Erinaceus > Erinaceus europaeus. The sequence continues at coordinate 49,438,083 of NC_080174.1, read as the reverse complement.
AAATGGGAAGCTGGGGAATGTTATGCATGTACAAACTATTGTATTTACTGTTGAATGTAAAACATTAATTCCCCAATAAAGAAATAAAAAAATAAAGTAAGAAAGAAAGAAAGAAAAAAGAACTTTGCCAGCACTTTGAGACCTCCGTGAACTCCCTTCTAATCACATGCACTTACCTTCCCCTGAGGGTTTATGATTTGTTTGTTCAATAAGGTGATGAGTAAGAGCCAAATCTTAACAGCCTTGGGGCCAGTTGACTCAGCTCCTACCACTGACTATATGGTCTTAGGCAACTTAGCTTGTTGTGGGGGACTTCTCATGTATGAGACTCTGTGAGGTAAATTTGGAGCACTCAGAAGGTATAGGAAACTTATGGTGGAGGTCACTGCATGCTCAGTTAACAACATTTGAGTTTTCCCCTGTTACACTGGGGAGACATTGAAAGCTTCAGAATGTGAGTGTTGGGGGATTTGATGGCATGCCAATATTTATGAGATGTTTCCACTGTGTGTACAAGGACATTGGAAATGGAGATGGGAGAGACTAGAGGCAGAAAGGCGAAAGATGGCTGCAGAAATAGCTCGACTTATTAGAATCCCCGAAACCAGTGGTCCCAAGTTTAACCCCTAGTGTCATCATAAACAAGAGCTGAGCAGTGCTCTGGCATCTCTCATAAAAATAAATTTTGGGAGTCAGGCGGTAGAGCAGCAGGTTAAGTGCACGTGGCGCAAAGCACAAGGACCTGTGTAAGGATCCTGGTTCAAGCCCCCGGCTCCCCGCCTGAAGGGGAGTCGCTTCACAGGCAGTGAAGCAGGTCTGCAGGTGTTTATCTTTCTCTCCCCCCCCTCTGTCTTCCTCTCCTCTCTCCATTTCTCTCTGTCCTGTCCAGCAACGACAACATCAGCAACAACAATAATAACTACAACAACAATGAAAAACAACAAGGGCAACAAAAGGAAATAAATAAAAATAAATAAATCTTTAAAAAGGAAAGCAAGACAAAACTCAACAACTGATAGTTGCTCTTTGTTTTTCTAAATGCTAGGCACTGTGCTGAATGCTTTTGCATATATAAACTTATTAAAATCCCCATGGCAATTCTAAAAGAAGAATTGTTCTCCGTACTCTAGGGGTGAAGAAACTAGGCCTTAAGGAGGCAGCCTGACTTGTTCAAGGTGGCACAAGGAGTAAACGATCCCAGTGTCTAACCCTGATCTGCACTGTTATATAACCCTGTCTTGTGCCACTGCCCCAGGACTCTACTTGAGGACTATTTAATCATAAACTTTAAGCCAACCAGTGGGCCTGGCTTTGTATTTTAGCAAGTACTCCAATGACTTTGGTGGTACATTGATCTTAGAGAACATTGAACCCAGCATGCTATCTCTCTAGTCGTGTTAGACAGCCCTAATCATACTTCACGAAAGTTTGCCTCCCATCCCGTAGTTCTTTTTATCTATTATTGGATAGAGACAGAGAGAAATTAAGAGGGAGACAGAGAAAGACAGAGAGAGGCCAAGTGGTGGGTACATTATAGTACCCAAGGATGAAGGTTTGAGCTCCTGGTTCCCACCTGCAGGGAAAAGCTTCATAAGTGGTGAAGTAGGGCTGCAGGTGTCTCTCTGTCTCCCCCTCCTCTCTCAGTTTCTCTCTGTTTCTAGCCAATATTAAAGAAATAAAAAATAGTAAAAAGAGGCAGTCAGGCGGTAGCGCAGTGGGTTAAGTACACGTGGCGCAGAGCGCAAGGACCGGCATAAGGATCCCGGTTCAAGTCCCTGGCTCCCCACCTGCAGGGGAGTCGCTTCACAGGCGGTGAAGCAGGTCTGCAGGTCTCTGTCTTTCTCTTCCGCTCCTTTCTCCATTTCTTTCTGTCCTGTCTTAACAACGATGACATCAATAACAATAATAACTAAAACAATAAAAAAACAAGAGCAACAAAAGGGAAAATAAATTAAAAATATATTAAAAAGAAAAAAAGGGGTGGGGGTAGATAGCATAATGGTTACGCAAACAGACTCTTATGCCTGAGGCTTCAGGTTCAATCCCTCGCACCACCATAAGCCAGAGCTGAGCAGTGCTCTGGTAAAAGAGAGAGAGAGAGAGAGAGAGAGAGAAAGAAAGAAAGAAAGAGAAAAGAAAGAAAACTGCAGTCCTGCTTCACCACTTGTGAAGCTTTCTTCTGCAAGTGGGTACCAGGGGTTTGAACCTGGGTCCTTGAGCACTGTAATGTGAGCGCTTAACCAGGTGCGCCACCACCTAGCCCCCATCCCATGGTTCTTAACAGAAATAATGGGGAGTCGGGTGGTAGCGCAGCGGGTTAAACGCAGGTGATGCAAAGCGCAAGGACCGGCATAAGGATCCCAGTTTGAGTCCCTGGCTCCCCACCTGCAGGGGAGTCGCTTCACAGGCGGTGAAGCAGGTCTGCAGGTGTCTGTCTTTCTCTCCCCTCTGTCTTCCCTTCTTCTCTCCGTTTCTCTCTGTCCTGTCCAACAACGACATCAATAATAACTACAACAATAAAAAAACAAGGGCAACAAAAGGAAATGAATAAATATTTTTAAAAAATAGAAATAATGAACCTATTTGGGGGGAGAGGGGGGTGGAGAAAGGGGGCAGCAACAGTCCTTAGCTGAGGCAAGTGGCTCAGGCTCAGCAGCTCAGTCAGGCCTAGGAGCTTGTTAATTCATCTGTATGCAGCCCAGGAGGTAGCTTAGTGGGTAGAGCCTGACTTGCAGGCATGAGGTCCCAACATCCATCGCTGGTATCATATATGCCAGAATGATATTTTGGTTCTTCTTCCCTACCCTCATTAATAGACTTTTTTAAAATGTAAATTAGAGAGATATATCAACATATGAGGACAGAGATTGCATCCCTGAAGCCCCAAAGGCCATAAGTTCAATCCCTAACACTATCATATGCGAGAGCTGAATAATGCTGTAGTCTTTCATTGTCTTTCTAACAGTAGATAAATAAGTAATTTTTTTAATGCAAATGCATAAACCTCAGCCTATGGTGTTAGAATTTACTTTAGCAGCATCTCCGAGTGATTTAGAGAGGGTGAGACAGTGCTCTGATCTTTCTCATAAAATAACAAAACAGAAAAGAGTCACCTATCGCAGTGGGTTAAGTGTATGTGACACAAAGCACAAGGACCGGCATAAGGATTCCGGTTCGAGCCCCTGGCTCCCCACCTGCAGGGGAGTCGCTTCACAGACGGTGAAGCAGGTCTGCAGGTCTCTATCTTTCTCTCCCCCTCTCTGTCTTCCCCTCCTCTCTCCATTTCTCTCTGTCCTATCCAACAACAACATCAATAACCGATAATAATAACTACACTGATAAAACAACCAGGGCAACAAAAGGGAATAAATAAATATTTTTTTAAAAAAGAGTCACCTATCTAATCCTTGGTATAAAGTCTCTGAAACTAACATTAGTCCTTCCTATTTGTTGTTTGTATATATTTCTTTAGTACCCTAACAAGCTATTCTTCATTTTAAACAGAGGGGGAAATTGAATCTCTGAGAAGTTAAGTGATTATAGCAAAGGCAATGCAGCTGCCTACTAACAGGGAGTGGGAATAACTAACCAATTCTTTCTGGGAAAGCCTTTTTTTTCCCCCTTTCCCCAGCTGCCTTCCAGGCCCAGTGACCACAGTGTACTTGACAATCACATGGTTCATTCCTTTGGCAGATGATCATTCAGTACATTATGTGTCAGACATTGTGCCAGGTCCTTTCTATCCCCAGTCTTAATATTGAAACTTCATTGCAAAAGTGAGGGCAGGTAGATAGCGCAGCAGTAACCGTAACTCAAGGACTTGGATCAAACAAGAGGTTCCAGGTTTGATCTCTGGTGCTACAAACAGCCCGAGCTGAGTAGTACTCTGGTCAATAAATAAATAAGCTTCATCACAACCATGTAAAGTGTTTGTACTGCTAGTTTTATCCTTTCTATTTAAAATAAGAAAGTGGACACTTAGATATTTACTGAAAGTAGTGATATTAGCTGATGTTTATGATATCTGCCTTTGCATTAAGAGCAACAGTTTTTAGTGCTTTACATGTATTATCTCATAATTCTTACCACAACTCTTATTTGTACATTTGAATACAGCTTGGAGTATTTTTATCCATGTTACAGGCATTTGCTGAAACTTACGCAGCTAATAAGCAGCAGGTTCAGGTTCACCTGTCTTGACTCCTGGCCTACAAGGTTAACTGAATCTTGATTTTTGTTTTTTCCATCCACAGGCACCTAAATTAGCTAAAAACTTCTGTGTCTGTCATTTGGCTACTGGGGACATGCTGAGGGCCATGGTGGCTTCTGGTTCAGAGCTGGGAAAAAAGCTTAAGGCAACGATGGATGCTGGGAAACTGGTAAGTTTAAGGTACCAGTGAATATTGCTTATTCCTCAGAGTCTAGATCTAATGGTAGCTATTAGCCACAGGTAGCTATCAAGATTAACTTTAAGCTCTCTTTTCTCTCTGATCCTTGCATCCCTAAATAAGTTTACTCGGATTCTTTTATTTTAAATCTTTGATTATTTTTCTAATAGAATTTCCTTAACATCTTAACTTTAATTTAAAATTCATTTTCTCAGTCTCATTTATTCTGTGTCAAGTATGCTATAATCAGCACAAATACAGAATATTTCCATCATGACAGAAAGTTGTATTGGAAAACCCCATGCTATATAACACATTGGCAGCTTATATGAACTTTTAGAACAACAAGTTATTTGGTTCATTCTGAATGTATGGCACTTATTTTGTTCACAGTATTCTTGAGGCTCTTTTTAGTTGATTCATTTTATAGTAATCTGGTTTTTAGGGGCAAAACCAAAACCGTTATCCTTAGAGTAGAATGCAGGAATGTATTCAGGAAAGAACTTGGGAAGAAGGACTAGGTGAAAAACACCCCGTTTTTAGCCTACTTTTGTGGCTCTCTGTTCTGTGTCTCTCACAGAGTCATTTGGTAAGTCACTAAAATAACCCTTCCCACTTGGGAGATACGTTAGCTTTTTCTCTTGATTTTAGGACATTAGATCTGATAAATACAGTCTATTATCTAGATAAATACAGTCTATTATCAAATAGGTTTTTCTGATTAGTGTGAGGTTTTAGTTGTAACTTGGTTATTGGGAAGTGTGGATCAAGGAATCCTCTTCAAATGTTACTTTGTGTTGCTCCTTCTGTTTGGGAAAGCCATTGAGCTTTGCCTCCATCCCCAATTTACTTTTTGTTGGTCCTTTCCATTTCTCTCTGTCCTACCTAACAACGACAACATCAATAACAACAATAATAACTACAACAGCAATAAAAAAAAAAAGGCAACAAAAGGAAAAATTAATAAATTTTAGAAAGAAAGATAGACAGATAGATCGATTAATCGATCAATCAAGTGTTGTGGTCCGAGAGGTGGCACAGTGGATATAGCATTGGATTCTCAGTCACGAGGACCAAGTTCAATCCCTGGCAGCACATGTGCCAGAGTGATGTCTGGTTCTTTCTCTCCACCTATCTTTCTCATGAAAAGTTGATAATTTTTATAGCCCACAAATGATGTCATAAATATGTACATGGCCCCTGGAAGAAAAAAAGATTCCCCCATCCCTGGTATAAAGCAACTACAGAAGTAATTATGAAATTGATTCTTCCTAATGGACCCATACCATGTTTGCTGGTTTTTGCTTCTTTGAGTCAAGAAAACATGCTGCCTAGTAGTCAGATTATATAGATAAGAACTTTGGAGCTGGTGAAATAGCTCACTTGGTTAGTGTGCTGCTTTACTATGTGTGGGACCCAGGTTGGAGCCCAGCCCCTACCACATGGAAGGACAGTGCTTCAATGTCTTTCTCTCTCTGCTTCTCTGTCTCTATTAAAAACTAACAAGCATGGGGCCCGGTGGTGGCTCACCTGGTCGAGCACACATATTACAACATGCAAGGACCCAGGTTTGAGCCCCCAGGCCCCACCTGCAGGGGGAAATATTTGCGAGGGGTGAAGCAGTGTTGCAGGTCTCTCTCTCTAAAGATAGTAAAATTAAAAAAAAAAAAAAAAACAACTTGTGGCCCTGGAGTTGGGCTAATGTCATCTATTTAATAGATTAAAACCCAAGATTATTATGTTCTTCACTTCCAGGTGAGTGATGAAATGGTAGTGGAACTCATTGAGAAGAATTTGGAGACCCCATCATGCAGAAATGGTTTTCTTCTAGATGGCTTCCCTCGGACTGTAAGACAGGCAGAAATGGTAAGTAACTTGAATTCAGATCATCACTGCATGCAAACAAACTCTGCCCCGTTATGTCTTGATTCCCTTGAGGAAAAATTGGGTCTGATCAAGCCTGGGTAGCTTAGGTGGGCCACACACTGTTTTACAGCTTGATAACCTCATGGAGAAGAGGAAAGAGAAGCTTGATTCTGTCATCGAATTCAAAATCCCAGACTCTCTGCTGATCCGGAGAATCACAGGAAGGTATTTGTCCCCCAAAAGTCCTTTCTCTCCATAGTTCTTCATAGTTTTGTCACATCATGGCACCTGAGTTTCCTAATGCCAGCCGTGACACTCTATCATTTCATTGTGTATTGGTCTTAACTTGGTGACATTGTTGAAATGGTGTCATGGGGTCATATAGGAAGAGCAGCAGGTGGGGAGTCAAACAGCTTTCAGTCCTATTATGGACAATTAAAACTTGTCTAGAATTATGGACTTGGAGCTGGTGAAATAGCTCACTTGGTTAGTGTGCTGTTTTACTATGTGTGGGACCCAGGTTGGAGCCCAGCCCCTACCACATGGAAGTGCTTCAATGTCTTTCTCTCTGCTCCTCTGTCTCTATTAAAATGAACAAACATGGGGCCTGGTGGTGGCTTTTAATTCTAGACAAGTTTCTTCACCTCCCCAAGACTTTCCTCATACATAGAAGGGAGTTAATATGTGCTTTAGTAACTTACTGTGTGTGTTAGGTAACAAAATGCTTAGTACAGAGCTTTTGCTTATAGTAAGCACTTAAGCAATGCTTTGGATTTTTTTTTAGTATTTATTTATTCCCTTTTTGTTGCCCTTGTTGTTATTAATGTTGTTGTTGTTGGATAGGACAGAGAGAAATGGAAAGAGGAGGAGAGAAAGATAGACACCTGTTGACCTGCTTCACTGCTTCTGAAGCGACTCCCCTGCAGGTGGGGAGCCAGGGGCTCAAACCGGGATCCTTACACCTTGCACTTTGTGCCACATTCACTTAACCTGCTGCACTACCACCTGACTCCCGTTATTTCTTTTATTAATATTTTTAGGGCTGGGGAGGTGGCATAATGATTATGCCAAAGACTTTCATGCCAGGCGGGGGTGGATAGCATGCCTGAGGCTCCAAAGTCCCAGCACCACCATAAGCCAGAACTGAACAGTACTTTGGTGTCCCTGTCTCTCTCATGCGTAAAAATAATATTTTTTTAAATTATTTCTTACATATTTACTTATTTATTTTGGATAGAGACAGAAATTGAGAGGGAAATTAAGAGAGAGGAAGAGACACCTGCAGCAGTTTCACCTCTCATGAAGTCTTTCCCCCTGCAGGTGGGGACTGGGGCCAGGACCCAGGTCACTGTACAGTGCAATGTATGTGCTCAACCAGGTGCGCCACCACCCAGCCCCCACGCCATGTTAATTTTTTTTTAAGATTTATTCTTTTTGAAAAAGATTTATTCATGATAAAAGGGAACCCAATTTAATGTTTTTTTAAAAAAGATTAATTTACTAATTAGAGAAGGAGAAAAACAGAGCATTACTCTGACACATGTGGTCCTAGACATCAAACTCAAGACCTTATGCTCCTTAGTCTAACACTCCCGCCTGAGCACTACTTCCCAGGTCTCATGTAACCTTTTTTATTAGAGGAGAAATGTTACCTTTGACTCCCTAATGGGATTGAACACTTCCCCATTTATCTGCAGTCCACATTTTGTAGGAGACAGGTAGACATACAAGCAGACAGTGGAGCGTTAGAAGGCTATACTAGGTACAGTATGATCCATCTTAAAGTAATACTCCTTTTATTTTGTTGTAATGTAAGAGATATAAAAAAAAAAAAAACAGAGCACTGTTCCGCTTTGGCTTACGATAGTGCTGGGGATTGAACTTGGGACCTCAGAGCCTCGGGGACTAAAGTCTTTTTGCATAACCTTTATACTGTCTTCCAGTAATATTCTTTTCAGTTGTGCAGTCTCCACATTTCTACCTATTCCATAGGCTCCCTCACTGTACAGTTTGGATTCTTTGCATCCCCAAAGTAGACAGTTGTCTACTTTGTTTAGTAGGCTAAGGAGGAGGAAGAAGAGATTTTTACCAGGGCTAGACTCCCCATTGTACAAAGCAGATGCTAATAAAACTAGGTTATGCTGGGTGCCTTTGATTCATCTAACCCAGCTTTCTGAGTGTCTGCTTTGTGTCCAGCACAATAATAGGCTCTAGGGTCAAGAGACTAGGCAAAGATAGAGACCAATATGATGGTAACCATGGCTGTCCTCAGTCTATAAACCATACCTGAAACCTTTTTTTTTTTTTCAATGCAGAAGGAAGTCCACAAAGAGAGCCTAAGGGCAGAGTGCTTAGAAGTGTAGTGTTGGGAAGTTGGGTGGTAATGCAGCACGTGGCGCAAAGTGCAAGGACCGGCATAAGGATCCCAGTTCAAACCCCCGGCTCCCCACCTGCAGGGGAGTCGCTTCACAAGTGGTGAAGCAGGTCTGCAGGTGTCTATCTTTCTCTCCCCCTCTGTCTTCCTTTCTCTCCGCCCTATCCAACAACAAGAATAATAATAACTACAACCATAAAACAGCAAGGGCAACAAAAGGAAATAAACAAATAAATTTTTTTTTTAAGTATAGTGTCAAATTTGACCTTCCAGGATAGATAGGATTTATTAGAGCTTTCCCCAGAATTAGTATATTGGGGGAAGGGCTCTAACAGGGAGAATTATCAGGAGAACTGGGGAAGGGGTATAGATCAATTGCTGTCAGGGAAAATGGGAGCTTGACTGAGGTAGGTGTGCCAGGGTGAAGAGAATAAACACAACAAAGAGGCAGGGGTCATAGGACACTCTGGAGCCACTAGATGTTGTGGCAAAGACAGCATTCTTAGAAGATTTTTCCTGGTATACAGGGTAGATTAGAGAAGAGGAAAAACAAGCAAGGACTCCCATCTAGTTGCCTGAGATCCACAGGTAATTTGAGGAGGCCTCTAAGTGAGGTAGACTGGTAGGGAGTATAGATTCTGAAGAGCAAATGACAGGGCTGCTGTAGTAGGTGAGGAGAAGATGCAGTTTCCACACCCCACTCTTTTTTTTTTCCCCCCACATCAGGACCTTACCTATCTACAGTCATTGTCTCTCTCTGGATCTCCAGAAGATGCCATTGCACAGTGAATGTACCCCTCCTGCCACTCAAATAAAAGAGAACTCAGATTACATGTTTACAGTTACAGGTCCACTCGCTGTAGCTTATTTATTACTCTGCCTTCATGTTGTCCCACCAATGCTATCAGTAGACCGTCTTGTACTTTGAGTGAACCACTTGCCCCCACAAAAACATACTGTTGTTAAAACATGGTCATATTTTACAAAGGTGTGACTTACAACAGGAGCTTTGATGATGGGGTGTGGTGAGTTGTATACATACACGTGTAAGTATGAAACTACATGCCCCAGAATCTTACAAAATTATAAACCAATCTCAAGTCAATAAAAAATAGTGTGTTGGCTATAGTTTAACCCGGACTTTTGCAACTAGTGTGATGAGATATTGATCCACTAGGATAGTAAGAGTAGTTGTGTGCCAGTGTGGGTCACAATAGTGAGAAATGGGTCACTGAGAGAAACAAAAATCCCCAGTGCTGTACCAAATACTACTACTGTGCATGCCAAAAGGTAGAACAGATTGAAAAGCTTTGATCTCACAGACCTTCACAGGAGAATATCTGTTAATTAAATGGCACAGAAGCAGGAAGACTCAAGAACTCGAGAAAGAGCTGTTTGTTGCAGTGTCTGACCTGGTTCTCAGCCAGCTGTTAGTTTTTTGGGAGCTTGAAGGAGTGAAAGGATTACTTTCAGGCAACCTAAGTGTCCATTTGTTGTCTTTCAGGTTAATTCATCCTCAGAGTGGCCGTTCCTACCATGAAGAGTTCAACCCCCCAAAAGAACCCATGAAAGATGATGTATGTAATTGAAGAAAGGACGTTTCCTTTTCTTCCCTGCCCACCCCCTTATTATTTTCCATCTTCCCTTTTTTCCAACCTTGAAATAGCTACTTCTTGGTACCCAGTTTTTACCTTTTGTACAGAAAAAAAAAAAAAGGCATTAGGCCACTTTAGTGATAACTAGTCAGGAAAAGGCTGCTTGGAATCCCAGAATTAGAGCCAAGATGAGTATAATACTGAGATGTTTGTTGACCAGTTCTGCTTCAAATGAATGTCTTCCTACTAACTGTTCTGCTGTGCCCTGCTGATTCAAGATATTTTTGCTGGATTAACATTGCTAAGTCCTTATGACAGTCTTATATTACTTGCAGATATAAAAGGAGTGTCTCATACATGTTCACTGTAACTAACATTTGCCATAGTCTTATTTTGTCTGTATTAGGGCAGTCAAGCAACAGTTGATGATTTCCTGGATTTGACTTAGTCATATGAGACAAGTTCATCAGTTTGTATAAGTTCCTAAGTCATCATGTCAACTTAGTCATATTTCACAAAGTAACTAATTCTATCACTTAGATTTTTTTTCTCACTTGGCCATTTTTAGAAGGTGGCTGGCCAGCATTCTAGCAATAAAACACAATAGTAATGTAACTAGAGTTATAATATTAGGCTAACACATCTCTGATTTTCATGTTTTTCCTTGTCTCAGTCACCTCCATTTTTCTTGCATCTCACCCTAGAAGTATGCATTTTGGAAACAACCTGGGCAAAAACTGTGGAGGAAAAGCATTGCCCATCCCTCACCATTTATTTACTTATTCACTCATTCATTCATTCATTTATTATTGGGTAAAGACAGAAATTGGGGGGGAGATAGAGAGGGAGAGAGACACCTGCAGCCCTGCTTCACTACTTGGTGAAGCTTTCCTCCTGCAGGTAGGGACCAGGGGCTTGAACCTGGTTCCTTGCATACTGTAGTATGTGCACTTAACCAGGTACACCACCACCTGACCCCAATCATTTCTTTATAGTTGTTTTTGTTTTGTATTCCCTCACTTCTTGGTATCTATTTCTGGAACCAACATGCTGGGAATAGCAACCTTTTTATTATTATTACATACAAAAGGTAGTTTTACATGAGGCAGAGAAAGTGGTGAGAATGACAAACCAGAGCACTACTCCAGTACATGCATCACTGGGGCTTGAACCGGCGACTTCAGACACGAAAGTCCATTTATTGTAGTTGAGCCATTTCTCCAGATGCAAAAGTAGCAGGCTTTTTTTTTTTTTTTTTTTTTTTTGCCTCCAGGGTTATTGCTGGGGCTTGGTACCTGCACTATAAATCCACTGCTCCTGGAGGCTTTTTTTTTTTTTCCTTTTGTTGCCCTTGTTTATCTGTTGTTATTGTTTCTACTGCTGTCATTGTTGTTAGATAGGACAGAGAGAAATGGTGAGAGGAGGGGAAGACAGAGGGGAGAGAAAGACACCTGCAGAACTGCTTCAACACTTGTGAAGCAGCCTCCTGCAGGTGGGGAGCTGGGGCTTGAACCAGGATCCTTGTGCCAGTCCTTGCGCTTTGCACCATGTGCACTTAACCCACTGTGCTACCGCCTGGCCCTAGGCCTTTATATATATACTTTTTTTTAATCTTTATTTATTGGATAGAGACAGCCAGAAATCAAGAGGGAAGGGGGTGACAGAGAGACACCTGCAGCCCTGCTTCACCACTTGTAAAGCTTTCCCCCTGCAAGTGGGGACTGGGGGCTCAAACCTGGGTCCTTGCGCATTGTAATACATGCACTTAACCAGGTGCGCCACCACCCAGCCCCACTTTTTTTTTTTTTTTACTTTATTTAATTTGAGTGGACAGAAAGAAATTGAGAGAGAGGGAGGACAGGGAGAGAGATGGGCACCTGCAATACTGCTTCACTGCTTGTGAAACTTATCTCCTGCAGATGGGGAACAGGGGCTTGAACCTGGGTCCTTGAGCATAGTAATATGTGCACTTAACCAGTTGTGCCACTGCTTGGCCCCTAGGCTTTTTATTAGAGAAGGTTAAGATGGAGTCAGGTGGTAGTGCACAGAGTTAAGCACATGTTTTATGAAGTACAAGGATCAAGCCCCTGACTCACCACCTGTGGGGGGGGTATTGCTTCACAAGTGCTAAAGCAGATCTTCTCAGTGTCTTCTCTCCTCATCTCTACTTTCCCTTCCCCTCAATTTCTCTTTGTCCTATCCTGTTTAAAAAAAAAAAATGGAAAGAATGGCCTGAGGAGCTGTGGATTTGTAATGCCAACACCAAGCCCCAGTGATAACCCTGGTGGCAGAGAGAAAGAGTTTAGATTACCTGCCTTTCCCTCTGATAAGCTATTGGATCAGATAGCATTTCAGTTTTGCATCTGGTATCAGATAAGGAAACCTCTCTAGTAGAGCACTGGACTTGCAGGCCTGAGGTTCCCAGTTCAATCCTTGGTGCCACATGTATCAGAAATGGTGCTCTGGTTTCTCTCTCTTTCTGTCTAAAGTGAAACTGTCCCATTTATAATAAATAAAATAAATCTTGAGAAAGAAGGAAAGAAAGAGAAACTCTTGCTAATAGTCCAAAGCTTATTATTCTCGTTCTGTTCTCAGGTCACTGGGGAACCCTTGGTTCGCCGGTCAGATGATAATGAGAAAGCCTTGAAAATCCGGCTGGAGGCCTACCACACTCAGACCACCCCCCTTGTGGAGTACTATTGCAAACGAGGAATCCACTCTGCCATTGATGCATCCCAGACTCCTGATGTCGTGTTTGCAAGCATCTTAGCAGCCTTCTCCAAAGCCACATGTAAAGACTTGGTTATGTTTATTTAATATTGGGTCCAAAATGGAATTTCTCTCCTCTTCCTTTCCAAGTTCAGGGAGGAGTGGGTAGGAATAGCAGAGCAGCAAGGGAAACTTCTTCAGACCAGCAAGGAGATCGATGAATTGATTAAAAAACACTTGCTTCATGTGTCATCAATGTATGTGCGACTCTCATCTGACGTGTGTGTGTGTGTGTGTGTGTGTGTGTGTGTGTGTGTGTGTGTGTGTGTGTGTGAGTGAGTGTGTGAACACTCTACTGCTTTCTCAGTTACAGGCATGGTGACTTTACAGCTTCTGACTTCTTTAGCTATACTCTTGATTTTATTTTTTGGCCTTTATTAGTAACTTTGCACCACATTTCGATGGCATATTCTATCTTCAGCAGCTGATCAGAAGTCCAGAGTCTTGTGAAATCAAGCAGGGCCAGAGTTATTGATGGCAGGTCATTGGCAAGGAATTCCACTTATTTTATAGCCTACAGTGAAACCCATAAGTGAAGTGGAAAAAAACAAAAGACACTTAAATTGCAGATTCCAGAAATTACTGGAAGAAGGTATTACCAGCGAAAGAGCCAAGCCCAGGTGACATGCATCATGGCGCTACAAAGTAGAGATTATTTGGGACTGATATTTGAAAAGGAAATTGTTGCCAAACAACTAAAGGTGAAAGATCCTTTTGAATCACGCTGCCTCCTGAATATCCAGGCTGAGCATCTGAGAGCAGCCAGCCCACTTCCCCTAATAGAGACTAGGGTAGGTTTGTTTTCTTTTCACACTTACCTGTTTTCTGAGTATGAACGAAACAGTGTGTTAGAATGATCCATTCTTGGATTTATTTTTTACTAGAATTTATTCAAATTCAGTCTGTCACCAAGATATAAGACCCAAATCAGATGTGTCCCTTTTAAACTTAGACCACCTTTCCAAATACAGTCCTTCACCTTCCTACTTCATAAAGCTTGTGACACAGAATCCCCAAGGAAAGATCTCTCAAAAATAAGACCACCTGTGACAGTAACCAGCTTTCAGTCCTAACTTCCAGCTCCCCAATTATTACATGTTTCTTGGGGTTCATGCTGTACCTTTTGACCTCTGTTTTGCTTGTGGCAAACAGATGAATTAAGTTGCTCTGAGGGAGCACATAACAGCAGCCTCTGGAAAAAACCATTAGAAAGTCAGTGTGGCAGATTGAGTAACTATTGCCTCCTCCGAGGCACCTCCGGTGTATTCTGCTGACTAAGCAGCAGACTCAGTCCCAGCCAGGCGTGAGCACTCCTGTCTGTGGGATTACCAAAGGGCTTGTCTTCTGTCTACCTGGAAGCTGGGTGTGGGTATGTGGCCATCTTGCTCTCTTCTTTGTCCGGTTTGAGTGAGTTTCTGCTGGCTCTGCTCTGCCTTGTTTCCCTGGTTCTAAACTAATTCCACTCATTTTTAATGGAACCTCAGTCTGGCATGAGGCATTTTTGAGAAGCATGTGGTGCTGGGCTTGGGCAAGGGAAAGGAGGGAAACCAAAACTATCAGCTATGTTTGTAGAAGCCTGGAGTCTTTCTTGTGGTGAGTGTAGCATTATGAATATTGGAGTCAACTCCTCTTTGGCGGAAGGACCATTGTAAACACCTGACCTCAAAGCTTTGAATGCTTATTAATTGAATATAAATGACCCTTGTGCAAATGTTTGTCTTCCATTCTTACACATTCACTGTTGCACAGGCGTACACATGTGCCTATAATATATGTTCTGCTGGTGAAAAAGGAAGACATGGTGGATGCATAGTCCCAACTAGGGGGTGGTTAGTATTTGACTTTTTACTTCATTTAATTCCAGAAACTTAACCTCAGCTGAGCATGAGAGCTTTCAACTGGCAGAGAAATGTCCAGTGTTTAATGCAGTTGATTGCTGGGGCATGCATGCCAGCCTTCTCTGATCATTTACTTGGTTTTTAAAAACCCATTTTGTTCTCTCTTGTTTCCTCTCTATTTCAGCCTAGTAACAGAAGGCCAGGCGAGACTACACCACTGCTCATCACCCCGCGGCGTGATCCCTGCTCTTAGGTGCTGGGCAGAGGGATGGGTGGTCAGGGTAAGGATGGAGGGAGGGGAGTGGTGAAGGGCTCAAAAAGAGTATTGGAAAAGCAGCAGTATTGTATGGGGCCATTTCTTTTACACAAATTAAGCATTTTAATAAGTGGAAGAGGAAATTAATTTTTTAAAAACTGATTGGAGGGTGCCAGTAGATACAGGGAGATGCAGTATTATTGCTAAAGAATCGAGTTTTCATTTACTCTGGACTGGTGACAGTATGTTTTAAAACTAATGCCCTAAGACCTCAGCTTTTATTTCAGGACCTCATGGGTTGCCAGCCCAGGAATGCAGGAAGTCAAGCTGTCCTATTCTTTCCTGTAGCATGGAAGAGAAAGGGTTTGACTACTCACCTTTCTTCCCTACATATGAAATTAAAAAAAAAAAAAAATTATGTCTGCATTGGGAAAAGACACATGTGATGTGTTCCTAGGAACAGTGGTTCAGCAAGCCAAGTTTACAATAGCTGTGGGGATGGGGGGACAGGCTGGACTCTCACCCTACTGGACTTAGAACTGATATACCAGTTTACCTATTCTCCTGGGAAAGCTCTCAGCAACCACCCAGCATATGTCACAATCCTCCACTCTTGCCTTCTTTTGCCTATGATATGTGAAAGGACTCTAGCAAATAACCAAGTGTCCTAAGCAATATCATCCAAAGATTATTTTTCCCATCCTCAAATCCTGTGACTGGAATCACTCAACAGCACTGTGATGTATTTTCAACGAGGTGCCTTTCTTAATGGACCAAATGCCTTTTTGACCCCTAAATCAATAAAGTATGTTAAAAGTTTGTATCCCCTGTTGTGGTTTTTTGTTTGTTAGGGATTCTGGTTTAGAAAAGTAGCATTGAATTTTGAATTCTGATTTGGAAATCCTTATGATCACTGGGCATTGTGAAATAGAGTTCCACATGTATACTCAAGACTCCCTTAACCTTGAGCTCATAGCCAGGCATTTCTTGAACCCAAGGACAAGTGAACTTGATCTGGTAGAAATGGTGGTATGTTTGGAGTTTAGGGAATATTCAAGAGATCCCAGTCCGTCATTTACTCTGATCTGTTTCCTTTGGGAGGGTAAGGGGAGAAGTCAGGGTTTTTGATGCCTGACACACAACAGACACTACATAATGTTAATTGGACTTGAATATACACAGAAAAATATCTGCTTCTGGCCAGGCTGGATAATTGTCCACAGCCTAGAAAGCCAACGCTTCTAATCGCTAATCCAGATCTTTGACTCCATTTCAGCTTCCTCTTTTTTTATTTTTTTCATTTATACATATGTATATTCCCTTTTGTTGCCCTTGTTTTTTGTTTTTTTATTGTTGTTATTGATGTCATCATTGTTAGATAGGACAGAGAGAAATGGAGTGAGGAGGGAAAGGCAGAGAGGGGAAGGGAAAGATAGACACCTGCAGACCTTCACCACTTGTGAAACAACTCCCTTGCAGGTGGGGAGCTGGGGGCTTGAACCGGGATCCTTCCGCTGGTCCTTGTGCTTTGCACCACCTGCACTTAACCCGTTGCGCTACTGCCCAACTCCCTTTTTTTATTTTGTATTTATTTACTGCAGGATAAATGTTTTATAGTTGACTAAATAGAATACTTTGCATAATGTTTCCCAGTTCTCCACATAATAATACAACCCCCACTAGGTCCTCTGCCATCAATGTTTCAGGACCTCTTCCCCCCCACCCCAGAGTCTTTTACTTTGGTGCAATACACCAACTCCAGTCCAAGTTCTGCTTAGTGTTTTCTCATCTTGTTTTTCATTTCCTGACTATGAGTGAGATTATCCCATATTCATCCTTCTGTTTCTGATTTATCTCACGTAACATAATTTCTTTAAGCTCCATCCAAGATGGGCTGAAAACGTTAAATTCACCATTTTTAATAGCTGAGTAGTAGTCCATTGTGTTTATAGACTACAATTACTCAGCCACTCATCTGTTGCTGGACATCTGGGTTGCTTCCAGGTTTTGGCTATTCCAAATTGTGCTGCTATGAACATGGGTATACACAAATTTTTTTGTGTTTGATTCCTTATGATAGATTCCCCAAAAGAGGAATTGCATGGATATAGGGTAGGTCCATTTCTTCCAGCTTCCTCTTTAATACCCTGGTTCCTTCTTTGTAAATCCATTTCTTCTCAGCGTAAATGAGCTTAAGTTGTTTTTCCAGACTGGAGCTCTCACTTTGTTCTGAAGGGCTGTGTTTGCCAGTGAGATTTCTGAAAAATGACTGCTGTTCCCAAAGCTGAGGGAGCCGACTGAAAGTACCATTCTTCACAAGGCTTTCTTGTTCTAGAGAGAGACGGCATCATCACTAGCATATTAAATCCTATTCCCTGGGGCAACCCCTCCTATTTCTCTACCTCTGCAGGGTCATTTTCAGATGTTAGTGTGACATACATTCTGGTCTTTCCTGAGCTATCTGAATGCCCTCCTGCCCCCTGATATTTTTCTTCCCTTTCTTGAGTGTAGTGCAAAAACTCGTGGGCAGTATTTGTCAAACAGACTGGGAGAGTCCATGATATAGTTGAGAAGAATAAACTGAAAGAAGAACTGTTTAAACTGTTCTGCCACTCCTTTGTACTTGGTTTCTTCATCTGGAAAAACTGGAATTGGGTGATATACCAATGGCTTCATACCCACTACCTCAACTTGACCCTCTTGAAGCACCGTAGACTAGACATTCAGAACTGTCATTCTGCTACTTTACTGGTGAGGAAACAATACTCAGCACAGTGAAATAACATCCTTAAGGTCACACAAGAGGCAAATGCAGTCTCTAACATCAGTCTGTCCCCTTGACCTTATTACTGAAGTCATTTAGTGACTTGTGTCACTCTACAGTAGGAAGGACCCTTCCAGGTGGATGATAATTATTTACTTACACTGCCAGAACTGATTTTGAAGAAGCTTGCCAGTCCAAGGATATAGGATATGTGTCTCAGGATTTCTTGTGTACATGAGGTGTCACAGAACAGAATAAAGAAAAACATCATTTCTTAGGAAGCCTCACCAGATTTTGAAAGACAACTAAATTCAAGACAGATTCCAGCGGCTACTCCACCAATATGAAACATCAGGAAGTTGATCTCACTTCACCAGTAAAATGGAAATGATCGTTATCCTGCAGATATGCTGACAGCATTCGTGATCAAGATATTCTTGTATAGAAGCAAATGCTTAGTATATGCTGGTGCAGTTCCAAAAGAGAATAGAAAATGCAGGTTGGGGAAGATAGCATAATGGTTATGCAAGAAGACTTTCATACCTGAGGCTTCAAAGTCCTATGTTCAATTCCCCAACCCCATAAACCAGGGCTGAGCAGTGCTCTGGTTAAAAAAAATAATAAAATACTGCGAAGAACTATTGTCTTCCTGATTTTTCCATGCCTGAGGTTCCCAGGTTTAATTCCCCCATACCACCATAAACCATTAATTAACAGAGTCCTGGTATAAAAGAGATACCTGTAGCAGTGCTTCATCACTTGTGAAGTTTACCCCCTACAAGTAGAAACTCGGGCCTTGAACCCAGGTCCTTGCACATTGTAATGTGTTTTCTACTAGGTGAGCCACTGCCTGGCCCCTTAGGGGATTGCAAGTTCTCGGACCTCTTAAATTGTGTGTAGAAACCTGTGCTTTTGTATTCTCTTGGTTAATGGTAGTTTAACATGTACTATATTTGTGTGAGAGAGACCAGTGTGCTGCTCTGCCTTTTATGATTTTTTTTTTCATTTTGTTTTTTGTCTTTTGTTCCGATGATACAAGGATTTGAACCCAGAAACCCAGGCATAGAAAGCTGCTTGTTTGTTTGCCACCAGGTTTATCACTAGGGGTTCAGTGCCTGCAAGGTGAATCCACTGCTTCTGGTGGTCATTTTGGTTTTGTTTTGTTTTGTTATTATTTTTGATAGAAATTGTGAGAGAAAGAAGAGAGGGCGGGGATAATAGCATAATGGTTATGCAAACAGACTCTGAAGCCTGAGGCTCCAATGTTCCAGGTTCAATCTCCAGTACCAGCACCATCATAAGCCAAAGCTGAGCAGTGCTCTGGAGAAAGAAAGAGAGAGAGAGAGAGACCTATAGCAGTGCTTCATGAAGCTTCCTCCCTGCAGTTGGGGACCAGGGCCTTGCACCCATGTCCTTGCACATGGTGATGTATACATCTACCAGGTACACCACCACCTGGCTCTAAAGAGCATGCACTCTTACAGTGAGCTACCTCCCTGGCTCACTAGTTTCTATTTAGTGCTTGCCTGTAGTAAGTTCTACATAACACCATCTCATTTACTCATCTCAACAGTCCTATGATAGTACCAGTGTGGCCTGAGAGGTGGTACAGTGGATAAAATGCTGGACTCAAACATGAGGTCCTGAGTTCAATACCTAGCATTACATACTCCAGAATAGTGCTCTGGTTCTCACTCTTCCTCTTTCCTTTTAATAAATAAATCTTTAAATAAATGTAAAAAGAAAATAAGAACTAGCGTTGTCAGGTGCCAGGCAGTGGCACACCTGTTGAGCACACACATTACCAAGTGGAAGGACACAGGTTCAAGCCCCCCAGTCTGTACCTGCAGGGTGAAAGCTCCATAATCAATGAAGCAGGTCTTCTGCTGTCTTCCCAATTTCTCTCTGTCCTATCAAATGAAATTAAAATATCACATCTATGCCATTTGAAGTTCTTCCCATACCTGAAAATGGCCTCTCCAGAGAGTCTGGTCTGTGGTTCCACAGTCCAGTGTCTTAGGTCTAAGCCAAAAGCTTTGACACTGACAGGAGTGAGGAAACATTCTCAAGGAACCTGTGATACAGAGAAGTCAACAAGCTGTGGATCTGAATAAAAGAAGAAATTAAGATTTGCTGTCACAATGAAGGACCTGAAGGGAGACTGTTGCCTCCAGTAAGGCTTTTGCTTTTGCCTCTTCCTCTTCTTCTCCTTCTTCATTTCATCATATTATTTTGCTTCTTTTTTTTTTTAATGTTTATTTTATTTGATAGGACAGAAAAATTGAGAGGGAGAGACAGACACTGGCAGCATTGCTTCACCACTCATGAAGCTTTCCTCCTGCAGATGGGGCTCGGGGCCTTGAACCTGGCTCCTTGTGCACTGTAATATGTATACTTAATCAGCTGCTGCACCACCACCCAGCCCCTTTCTGTTTTGCTGCTTTGCTGTGGATACCAGTAATGTGCTGACTTTGCAAAGCTCTTGGGTGTGCCCCTAATCTGGAAGGGCCAGAGAGGTGAGAAGTCATTCCCCCCACCACACACACACCCAATTCTGGAAAGGGTTGGCAACAGGAGGGTGTGTATACTGGACCTACTTCACAACATCAAATTATTGTCTTGCACCTCCCCACACTTCATGGCATTGCATTACTCATACTCCCCAAGGGGGTGTTATCCCTGTGATATGTTGGGAATATGGCATCTCTGTTTAGAGTCCAGAGGAATGTGTTGCTGAGCTTCTTTCACAGAAGACCCCCTTCCTGGTGCCCAGTCCAGATGAGGTGCCCTTCACAGAGAGCAGATGGGAATGGGAGAACTAGGTGTCAGAGGAGCAAGAGCAAAACAAGTTTTAGGTCCAGATCTTGTGCAGGTTACGCTCAGTACAAACAGACCTGTGCTTTGGGGGTACAGTGGCCGTGGAGTAAGTTAGTAATCCCACTGGCATCCCTTAGATAAAGACTTTGGGGACAAATTTCTCTGAACTTAGAACCAAGAGATAATTTTTCTTTCTACTTAGTTGGCTTGCATTTTGCTACTAGGTAAATGACTGTTTGACTTGCTATTGTGTTTTCCTCTTTGTCCTGACTGTGAGGGAACTCCCCTTTTGTTCACTTGCTATGTTTCCCTCTGCCAGGCTTTCTTAACAAAATGCTTACCCATCTTCACCCAATCTCAGTCCTTTTATGTTTAGTATTTCTGTGCTCGTACATGTGTTGTAAACTGCCTCAAGTCTATTTTGGAAAAGAAGCAGGGTGGAAAGAAAGGGCTAATTATGAGGTACAAAAAATCAGGCTGCAGTGAGAGAGGAGCTTTGTGGAGGAGGTGGAACTGGGTTGCCTCTGTGCAGAGGCTGGTGCTTTTGAGGCGGAGAGCACACCGGAGGGAAGGCCCAGAGACTCCTGCCACTCGGGGGCCATTTGGTCTAGTGGATGTTAGGGACCTTGAGAAATCTACATCTGGCCAGACATAGAGGGTTTTTTTTCCCTGTTTTTAATATTTATTTATTATAAGAAAGACTAGAGCACTCTGCTCAGCTCTGACACAAGGTGGAGCTAGAAATTGAACTTGTAGCCTTTTAAGAGACCCAGACATGTAAATTCTTTGCTCTAGCAGGCTGAACGCCCCAGCCTGGACATACTATTTCTCAAACAAAGTATAGGGTCAATTGAAGGGCAGTTTTGCCACCTCACCACCCCCCCCCCCAGAATGATGTGAGCCCAGGGGAGCAGGACTTTCTCTGCCACCAGAGCTCCCACCCCAACCCAATCCAATCCCAACACATACCACACTTTGTCCACGATTTATATTATCCTTTGCCGTGTGGCTAAAGAGAGGGGGATCCCTTGGTTTTATTGTCAACTGTGTTCAGTCATGTGCCTTACTGATAGAGATGAGGGTTTTGTAGATGACATGTTTGACCTGTGTGGTTAGATCCTGGCAGTGACTACGTGACTTAGGGAGACACTGAAGCTGAGCCACAGCCAGCTCACTTGTAAAATGAGAGTCAGCACTCACCTAGAAGTGTGGCAGAGTTAATTTAAAAAAAAAAAAGACAGCCACTGTCTTGGAAAAAGAATCTTAATCATGGTAGTTGACTATTTCAGAATATTTTGTTTGTTTTTTGAGCCAGAGCACTGCTCAGCTCTAACTTATGGATACCAAGGACTGAGTCTGGGACCTCCAGTGCCTCAGTTATGAAAGACCATTATATCAACTACTGGATATTTCCCCAGGCATGTGTGTGTGTGTGTGTGTGTGTGTGTGTGTGTGTGTGTGTGTGTGTGTGTGTGTTTATTTTCCTCCAGGGTCATTGCTGGGGCTTGGTGCCTACACTATGTATCCACTGCTCCTGGTGGCCATTATTTTTCCATTGTTGTTGCTGTTGTTGGATAGGACAGAGAGAAATTGAGAGAGGAGGGGAAGACAGAGATGGGAGAGAAAAACAGAAGATACCTGCAGACTTGCTTCACCACTTGTGAAGCGACCCCTTTGCAGGTGGGGAGCTAGGGGATCGAACCAGGATCCTTGATTGGGGGTCCTTGCACTTCGCACTATGTGCACTTAACCCGGTGCACAACTGCCCGGCCCCCTGTATTTTTTTTTTTTTACCAGAACACTGCTCAGCTCTGGCTTATAATAGTGTGAGGGATTAAACCTGAGACATCAAACCTCAGGCATGAGAGGTTATCTTCCTTGGCGTGTATGTATGTGTCCATATGAGAGAGAAAAACAGAACATTTCTTTGGCACATACAATGCCAGGGCTCCAATTTGGGACCTCATGTTTTTTAAGTCCAAAGCTCCAGCCACTGTGCCACTTCCCAGGTGATACAGCATCACCTATTCCCACTGCAAGTTGCACACACACACCCCATGGAATGCTTCACCAAAGCAGAACAGGTTGCTTCTCACTAGGCTATTTTCTCTCAAGTGCCAATCCCCCTGAGTGGGAAGGGGCATCAGTTCTCTTTCCTAGAGATGCTAGTCCTACTCCAGGCTGGCAGGAGGCACTGCTGCCCTAACAGGGCAGCCTGTGGTATACTGGTTGATGTGGCACCTGCAATGCCTACAATCCAGCCTGATAGACATTATGTCGCTGGAGATGAGGAAAGCAGGAGCTGCTGCTAAAGCCACACCTTGAACTGGTGTCCCTGCTCTCACCCCACAGACCTGCTCTGATGGCTAGCTTTTTCCAAAATGGAGACCCCAAATTTCCATCCATAATATTCTTGCCTTTAGGTTCATGATTAGTCAACAATTTGCTCTGCTTTCTATCTTACCTCTTTTTCAGACACCAGGCTCCAGATGCCAACCAGACTTCCCAGGGTAGTTGACCCCACCAATGCGTTCTGGATCCCCACCTCCCCAGATCCCTGCCCCACTAGGGAAAGAGAGAGACAGGCTAGGAGTATGGATCATCCTGTCAATGCCCATGTTCAGCGGGAAGCAATTACAGAAGCCAGACGCACCCCATAATGACTCTGGGTCCATACTCCCAGAGGGATAAAGAATAGGAAAGCTATCAGGGAAGGGGAGGGGATATGGAGTTCCGGTGTTGGGAATTTTGTGGAGTTGTACCCCTCTTATACTATGGTCTTGTCAGCGTTTCCATTTTATAAATAAAAACTAAAAAAGAAAAAAAAAAAAAAGGGAAACAGGGCCAGGCAAGTAGCACTGTAGTTATGCAACAGATTTTCATGCTTGAGACACAGAAGTACCAGAGCACTGCTCAGCTCTGGTTTATGGTGGTGCAGGGGATTGAACCTGGGACTTGGGAGCCTCAGGAATGAAAGTCTGTTTGCATAACCTTTATGCTATCTACTACTGCCCTCTTTTCTTTAAGATTCATTTATTATTAGTTAGAGATGGAGAGAAATTGAGAGGGGGAAGATAAAGAAACAGCCACCTACAGCCCTGCTTCATCATTCATGAAGCTTTTCCCCCTGTAGGTGGGGACCAGGGATCCTTGCGCACTTTAATGCGAGCACCTAGCCAGGTGCACCACCACCAGGTCTGATCTCTCTCCTTTTTTTATTTTTTATTTCTGAGTGAGATGAAGAGAGAAAAAGACACAGACACAGAGAGAAACACCAGAGCGCTGTTCAGCTCTGGCTTATGGTGGTACGGGGGATTGAACCTGGGACTTAGGAGCCTCAGGCATGACAGTCTTTTTGCATAACCATTGTGCTATCTACCCCTGCCTTTTTTTTTTTTTAATTCTACTTATTCATGAAGAATGAGGAGGAGAGAGAGAGAACCAGACATCACTCTGGCACATGTGCTGCTGGGGATTGAACTCAGGACCTCACACTGCAAAGTCCAGTGTTTTATACACTGTACCACCTCCCAGACCACCCCGGTCTCTAGCACATCATAAGCAAGAGCTGAGCAGTGAACCAGTCAGAAAAAAAAAAAAAAAAAAGGTGGGGGGGTGGGCGAGCTTGGATATAGCTCACATGGTAGAGAGTACACTTTACCATGCTCAAGGACCCACACTCAAGCCTCCAGCCACCACATGGTAGTAGCACATAAAAGGGAAGTTTCAGGAGCTTTGAGGTAGTGTTATGATGTCTCTCATTCTTTCTCTGTCTCTCTCCCTATCTGGCTCTCACCTATGTGAAAAAAATAAAATAAGGGTGGTGGAGGAAAATAGTCTGAAAACACATAGCTCTGGCAGCAAAAAAAAAAAGAATTGGGAACAACCTAAGTTTCCAGCAATAGAAGAGAGAGGTTGTGACTCATTCTTCAGATAGAATAGTATGTGATCATGAAATAAATCATTTCAAGACAGAAGAATTTCACAATAAACGATTAAGTGAATAAACAAATTCTAAAACAATAGAGACTGAGATGAGTTCATTTTTTAAAATAATGTTTTTTTTTTAACTTTGGAACAGTTTTAAGTTTACAAATAAGAGCCAAAGGTAGAGAATTTCTTCATATACTATATGATTTTTCCTAATGTTAATGACTTATATAAATATACATTTATATAAGTCATTAACATTTATATAAGTATATATATAACATTTATATAAGTATAATTTACATTTATATAAGTCATATAATGGTACATTTGCCAAAACTACGAGATTGATACTTTATTTAATTCTGCCGTTATCTGGCTTTTACCACTTCTCCCTCTAGTAACTTTTCTTTTTTAATGTTCTGGGCTCCTACCTAATATATCTCATTGCATTTAGTATGTTTGGTAAGTTTATGCACAACGCATATGGAGGGGCCAGGTGGCGGCGCACCTGGTTGAGAGAACGTTAGTTACAATGCGCGAGGACCCAGGTTCTAGTCCCCAGTTCCCACCTGCAGGGGGAAAGACTTTCAAGTGGTGAAGCAGTGCTGCAGGTGTCTGTCTCCCTTTCTATCTTCTCCATCCCCCTTGATTTCTGTCTGTCTCTATCTAATAAATCAAGATTAAAAAGAAAAAAGAAAAGCATATGGAAGGGGGCTAGACGGTAGCACAGTGGGTTAAGTGCACAAGGTGCAAAGCACATAGACCGGCTCAAGGATCCCAGTTAGAGTCCCTGGTTCGTCACCTGCAAGGAACTCACTTCAAGAGCAGTGAAGCAGGTCTGTAGGTGTCTGTCTTTCTTCCCCCCCCTCTGTTTTCCCCATCTCCTCTGTCGATTTCTCTCTGTCCTATCCAACAACAGCTATAACAATACTAACAATAACCACAACAACAAGGGCAACAAAATGGGGAAAATGACCTCCAGGAGCAGTGGATTCGCAGTGCAGGCACCAAGCCCTAGTGATAACCCTGGAGAAAAAAAACAAAAGGAAGGAAGGAAGAAAGGAAGGAAGAAAGGAAGGGAGGAAGGAAGGGAAGAAAGGAGGAAGGGAGAAAGGAAGGGAGGGAGGAAGGGAGGAAGAGAGAGAAAGAAAAAAAGGAAGACAGAAAAAGAAAAGCATATGGAAGATTATAAGTAATAATATTAATTGACTGGAGCTGGTGAAATACCTCACTTGGATAGTGCACTGCTTTGCCATGTGCTATGGTCTCTTTCATTCTGTCTTTCTGTATCTTATCTAAGTGGCTCAGGAGGTGGTGCAGTGGATAAAGCACTGGACTCTCAAGCATCAGGTGGTCCTGAGTTCAATTCCTGGCAGGACATGTACCAGAGTAATGTCTGGTTCTTTCTCCTATCTTTCCAATAAATAAATAAAATATTTTAAACAGAACAAAAAAATTAATCCAAATTTTAAAAATATCTTTGTTGGGGAGTCGGGCGGTAGTGCATTGGGTTAAGCACACATGGTGCAAAGCACAAGGACTGGCAGAAGGATCCTGGTTTGAGCCCCCGGCTCCCCACCTGCAGGGGAGTCGCTTCACAGGGGGTGAAGCAGGTCTGCAGGTGTCTATTTTTCCCCCTCTCTGTCTTCCCCTCCTCTCTCCATTTCTCTCTGTCCTATCCAACAATGACAGCATCAATAACAACAACAACTACAACAATAAAACAACAAAGGCAACAAAAGGGAATGAATAAATAAATTTTAAAAATATATTTGTTATAATTTTTTGTATTTGTTTTCTTTTTTATTTTATTTATTTTATTTTTGAGAGAGATGCAGACAGAAACACCAGAGCACTGCTCAGCTCTGGCTTATGGTGGTGTAGGGATTGAACCTGGAACTTTGGAGCCTCAGGCATGAGAGTCTGTTTGCATAAGTTTGTTTTCTTTTTAAACAAATTCTTTTTTTTTAAATTTTAATTTCTTTATTGGGGAATTAATGTTTTACATTCAACAATACATACAATATTTTGTACATGCATAACATTTCTCAGATTTCCATATAACAACATAACCCCCACTAGGTCCTCTGTCATCCTTTTTGGACCTGTATTCTCCCCCATCCACCCACCCCAGAGTCTTTTATTTTTTTTAATTTCTTTATTGGGGAATTAATGTTTTACATTCAACAGTAAATACAATAGTTTGTACATGCATAACATTCCCCAGATTCCCATTTAACAATACAACCCCCACTATGTCATTCATCATCTTTCATGGACCTGTATTCTCCCCACCCACCCACCCACCCCAGAGTCAATTCCATTTCAGGTTCGACTTGTGTTTTCTTTTCTAATCTTGTTTTTAACTTCGGCCTGAGAGTGAGATCATCCCATATTCATCCTTCTGTTTCTGACTTATTTCACTCAACATGATTTTTTCAAGGTCCATCCAAGCTTGGCTGAAAACGGTGAAGTCACCATTTTTTACAGCTGAGTAGTATTCCATTGTGTATATAGACCACAACTTGCTCAGCCACTCATCTGTTGTTGGACACCTGGGTTGCTTCCAGGTTTTGCCTATTACAAATTGTGCTGCCAAGAACATATGTGTACACAGATCTTTTTGGATGGATGTGTTGGGTTCCTTAGGATATATCCCCAGGAGAGGAATTGCAGGGTCATAGGGTAGGTCCATTTCTAGCCTTCTGAGAGTTCTCCAGACTGTTCTCCACAGAGGTTGGACCAATTGACATTCCCACCAGCAGTGCAGGAGGGTTCCTTTGACCCCACACCCTCTCCAGCATTTGCACAAATTCTATTTATTTATTTATTTACACAATATAGGAAGAGAGAACTAGAGCATCACTGACAGATGGGATGGCAAGAATCAAACTCATGACCTCATGATTCCAAGTTCAACACCCCACTCTGCACTGCCTCCCAAGCCCCCTTTCTCTTCTTTCTTTCTTTCTTTCTTTCTTTCTTTCTTTCTTCCTTTCTTTTTTTTTCCAAAGCACTACTCAAATTTGGCTTATGGTGATGTTACGGATTGAATCTGGGACATTTGGTGCCCCAGACATAGAAGTCTTTTTTTTTTTTTTTTTGCCTTCAGGGTTATCACTGGGACTTGGTGCCTGAACTGTAAATCCACTGCTCTTGGAGGCCATTTTTTCCCTTTTATTGCCCTTGTTGTTTATCATTGTTGTTATTGCTGTTGTTGGATAGGACAGAGAGAAATAGAGAGAGGAGGGGAAGACAAAGGGGGGGAGAGAAAGATAGACACCTGCAGAACTATTCCACAGCTTGTGAAGTGACAACACCACCCCACCATCCCACCCCACCCCTGCAAGTCATAATGGTACTTAATTGCTCCAGATTGACTTTAGATAGAGAGAGATACAGGAGAAAAGGAAAGATCACAGCAACAACACTTCTACCAGTGTGTTGGAGGCTGAGTTCCAACCTGGTGGGTCATGTAACTTGACAAAGGAGACACCTTCCCAGGTGAGCTATCTTGCCAGCCTAATTAAGGATGGTTTGAGTCAACAGAAACTGGCTAAGGTTGTAGATAGCATAATGGCTATACAAAAAGACTTTCATGCCTAAGGCACCAAAAGGTCCTAGGTTCAACCCCTAGTGCCACCAAAAGCCAGAGCTAAGCAGTGCTCTTGTAGAAAAAAAAAAAATCAACTGTAACAGAAAACTGAATAATAAAGAAAATTTGTTGGGGAGTCGGCGGTAGTGCAGCGGGTTAAGCGCACATGGCTCAAAGCGCAAGGACAGGCGTAAGGATCCCAGTTCAAACCCCCAGCTCCCCACCTGCAGGGGGACTCGCTTCACAGGCCAAGCAGGTCTGCAGGTGTCTTTCTCTCCCCCTCCTGTCTTCCCCTCCTCTCTCCATTTCTTTCTGTCCTATCCAACAATGATATCAATAACAACAGCAATAATAACTACAACAATTAAAAAAAACAAGAGCAACAAAAGGGAATAAATAAATAAATAAAAATTTGTTAGCTAATGCAACTGAAAATTCAAGTGGAGACTGGAAGTCAGGCACTGGTCGAACAGTTCTCTGCTGCCTTCCTAGCTCTGCACCCTTGGTCTCATCCTCAATCTGGCTTCTCTCATGGTAGGTAGCAAAGTAACTGAAGTAGTTCCACACTTCATATCTGCATTCCACACCCTCTGAATCCAGAGAAAATAAATCTGTGAGCCAAAATTTCCAGTAAGTTCTGAGATTCACTGTAATCTGAATAAGGTCACCCATCCACCCCTAAATCCGTTGGTCATTAGGAACAGAGTGGGCGGGGGCAGGAGAAAGTATAATCAATCTCCCTCAAACCATAAGGATTTCCAACAAGAATGGAGATTCAGGGAGAAGGGACAATAGTCTAGAGCCTGAGAAATTGACCCACAGGAATCCAGTTCAAATATGCTAACTTGTGTGGCTCAGAGAAGGGCAGCAGCAGTTCAGAGAAGGCAAGGGGTCAAGGTGGAAGCAGGCAGCAGAGAGGCTCCCTGGAGGAGGATGAGACGCTGAGCTAAACCCTGAGGAAGCGATGGGGCACTAGGGGCTGGGCGGGGAGGAGGAAAGGACAGTCTGTGATGACGTAATGAACACTGCCTGCCTGTCAGGCTAAACTCTTGGTGTGCATTGTCTCAGTCTTTTAGGAGAACTGTGATGTGAGGATCCCCTCCATTTCACAGATGAGTCACTGAAACCCAGCAGCCACATCACTACTAATGATTTGGGGACTTAAAGTCACCTGTCTGACTGTGGAACCATCCTGATACTAGTAAGTAAAGAGAGCCAAAGCCATGGAGGAAGTAGGGAACTAGTGAAGTGAGTAGCCGGACCTCAAATTAAAGGGCATCACAGAAGAAGCAGAAGGCATGAAGCCAGGGTCCAGAATCTCATCTCCCAGCCTGTGTTCATGCTGTTTCTTCTCCCTGGCATTCCTTCTCCACCCAAATTCTCCCTCTTCCTGGCTCAACACAAGGCCGGAACCCTCCCCCCCGCCCCCAGCTCATTCTAGCACCTGGCAGTAATAAACCACATGCACAACTGTCTTCCCACTAGACTTCTGCAAGCTTCTTACAAAACTAAACTTTATCTTTGCCTCCTGGGTACTGACATGGTAGACTTCCTTTTACAGTCACCCTGGTGATTTTCTTATCATGGACAGAGAGGGGAGGCTCAGAGAGGCTGAGGCTTGCCCAAGGAAGCAGTGGAGGCTAGTGCCCAGGAGTCTGGGATCCCAAAATGCTGTGGCTAGAATATCAGTCGCTCTGAAACCAGAGTTGTTGCATCTCAGTGTCCTGAGTGTGAGACCTGGGCAGGTCATTTAACCTCTCTGAGTATCAGTCCCATCATCTGTATAGTGGAGCTCTAATGGTTCCTAGCTCCTCCAGATTGCTGTGAGAAATTAGTCCTGACAGAGCTCCCAGCAGAACTCCTGGCACATGGTGGTTCTGCAGAAATCAAGGGTTGTTATCAGAGTTGTGACCTGTGAAAAATGCTGAAGCCAGCTCCACCCACCTGTGAAGCAGGTCTGCAGGTGTCTATCTTTCTCTCCCCCTCTCTGTCTTCCCCTCCTCTCTCCATTTCTCTCTGTCCTATCCAACAATGAACGACATCAACAACAATAATAACTGCAACAAGGCTACAACAACAAGGGCAACAAAAGGGGGAAAAAATGGCCTCTAGGAGCAGTGGATTCATGGTGCAGGCACTGAGTCCCCGCAATAACCCTGGAGGCAAAAAAAAAAAAAAAAAAAGGAGACAGTGCTTGCTTTCAAAGGCCATCCAGTCTAGTAGAAAAGATAGAAAATCAGAAACCCTGTGGAGGGTAGATAGCATAATGGTTATGCAAACAGACTCTCATGCCTGGGGCTCCAAAGTCCCAGGTTCAATTCCCCCCACCACCACCACCAGCACTATAAGTCAGAGCTGAGCAAGTGCTCTGGTTAAACAAAAAAAAAAGGAAGAAAATCAGAAACTCAGGGTAGGGGTAGATAGCATAATGGTTATGCAAAGAGACTCTCACGCCTGAGGTTCCACAATCCCAGGTTCAATCCCCCACACTACCATAAACCAGAGCTGAGCAGTGCTTTGGCATGTGCACAACCAAGGTTCGAGCCCGGCCACCATTTCATTCAAGAAACCTTCATTACTGTGGTCTCTTTCCGCTATCTTCTAATAAAATAAAATCAGAGGCTCATGGGAATAGTAGACACAGAACACAAAGTGATTAGCTCAGCTTGGTGGATTTGGAAATATTTGTCTTTTGATTACTGTACTATAAGAGTTAGAATCATCATCATTACCATCACCATCATGCTATGCTAATATTTAGTGAGTTGTATATATCCCATGGTGGACTCTGCTGTGTGCCCAGAAACTGTTACCTTGTGCTTTATTCATTCATTTATTTTTGTCACCACTAGAATTAGGAAGCCTAGTATAGTTTTCTGTGGTTCCACATACATTCTGGTACATACAATTTAAGGATCACATTGTTTAATTACTAAAGCCCTTACAACCTCAAAATTCTTTCACATGTGTATTTCTTACTTCAAGTGGATTCTACAGGTTTCTCTATAGCAGTCATCTGTCAACTAATGACCAGTGTTTAAATATTTGACTTTTTAAATTTTGCCTCGTGTTATTGCTGGGGCTCGGTGCCTGCACCACAAATCCACTGCTCCTGGAGGCCATTTCCCCCCATTTTTTGTTGCCCTTGTTGTTGTCGTTATTGTTGCCATTGATGTCGTTGTTGGATAGGATAGAGAGAAATGGAGAGAGGAGGGGAAGACAGAGAGGGGGGAGAGAAAGACAGACACCTACAGACCAGCTTCACTGTCTGTGAAGCGAACCCCCTGCAGGTGGAGAGCCAGGGGCTCAAACCAGGATCCTTAGGCCAGTCCTTTTTCTTTGTGCCATGTGCACGTAGCCTGACTCCCTGACTTATGTTTTTGCTGGGAGAGTACAAAGTCCTATCTATACTTCCTTACTTTCTTTCTCTTTCTTTCCTTTCTTTCTTTCTTTCTTTCTTTCTTTCTTCCCTCTTTCCTTCTTCCCTCCCTCCCTCCCTTCCTTCCTTTCTTTCTTTCTTCCTTTCTTTTTGGGTAGAGACAGAGAGAAATTGAAAAGGGGAGAGGGAGAGTGATAGATACCTGCAGCCCTGCTTTACCACTTGTGAAGCTTTCCCCCTGCAGGTAGGGACCAGGGGCTCGAACCTGGATCCTTGCACACTGAAGTGTGTGTGCTTAACCAGGTGTGCCACCACCTGGCCCCTATACCTCTTTTAAAATTATTATTATTATTATTATTATTATTAGTAGTAGTAGTAGTAGTAGTAGTAGTAGTATTACATAGTTTGAGAGGTTGTTGACATTAGTGTGATTTGAATTGTGCTTGGCAAGTAATAAGAAAGTAAAAATCAAAAAGAACTTGGGCAAACAGTGACCAGTAAGCCATCTTTTCCGCCCACCCACAGGATATTCAAACCTGATAGTCAGTCAGTCTTCATCCATTATTTTTACTCTTACTCAGATTGCACCTTGTGAATTTTCAACAGAGGATGTGCTTCTGGAGGCACCTGAACTGCATTGATGTGACCCAAATGATACAGTACAAGGAGCTACTTCTCTACCTATATTTTATAGCCTCCTGCCCAACCCCATCCTCATGACTTTACTTAGGTCCTGCTTGGCAGGATCTGATGGTTTGAGACACATTTCAGGATGTGAGAGGTTTCTTATTTAGTAGGAACCGACTATTTATTTTCAAATATTTTTGACGTTATTGGTTCTCTAGGTTGGGTATTGGACTTGTCTGAGGAACTTTAAAAAAAAATTCAAGGCCTGCATCTTTTTAAAAAATTATTTGTAAAATGGAAATATTGACAAGACCATAGGAGAGGAGAACAACTCCACACAATTCCCACCACCAGAACTCTGTATCCAATCCCCTCCCTTGATAGCTTTCCTATTCTTTATCCCTCTGGGAGTATGGACCCAGGGTCATTATGGGGTGCAAAAGGTGGAAGGTCTGGCTTCTGTAATTGCTTCCCCACTGAACATGGGCATTGATAGGATGATCCACACTCCCAGCTTGTCTCTCTCTTTCCCTAGTGGGGAAGGGCTCTGGGAAGTCAGGCTCCAGGACACATGGTATAGTTGTCTGCCCTGGGATGTCTGGTTGGCATCATGATAGTATCTAGAACCTGGTGGCAGTGTAATGAAGCTGAAGGGTTGACATTCCATGCCTGATGTCTCTGGACATAGACCAAAGTGTAACATGCTGTGGTGGTGCTGGTTGCATTGATTAGGTTGGTATCAGCAGATGCAGTATCAGTTGGTATGAATTGAGAGAGACATGCAGGAAAGTGAGCCCCACCCTAGAGGTTCCAGGACTGGGAGAAATATGGGCTTTATAGAGAAAGGGGAAGGTTCCTGCTGTCTAAGGGTTTAAGAAGGCAATATATAGTTATTGCTATAACCAAATTATTTGGCAATTGGGTTAATTTTGAAAATCCCTTTATTAACATTTGCTACAAAAACCTCACCATAATTTATGTCCTTTTATGCTATTTACATATAGATGTATCTTATAAAGTAACACCACCAGTTGTTTCTGTTCTCCCTGGTCTAAGATTTTAGAAGATTTAATATTTCAAAGAACATGTCATTTGTGTAGTTGTGTTGTTGCGTAGTTGTGTAGCTGTGTTGTTGTGTAGTGTGTAGTTGCATTGTGTTGTTGTGTAGTTGTGTTGTATTGTTGTGTTGAGTTGTTGTGTTGTGTAGTTTGTTGTTGTGTAGTTGTGTAGTTTCATTGTGTTGTTGTGTAGTTGTGTTGTATTGTTGTGTTGAGTTGTTGTGTTGTGTAGTTGCATTGTGTTGTTGTGTAGTTGTGTTGTATTGTTGTGTTGAGTTGTTGTGTTGTGTAGTTATGTTGTTGTGTAGTTATGTAGTTGTGTTGTGTAGTTGTGTTGTATTGTTGTGTTGAGTTGTGTAGTTGTTTTGTTGTGTAGTTATGTAGTTGTGTAGTTGTGTTGTTGTGTAGTTGTGTTGCATAGTGGTGTTGTTGTGTAGTTGTGTTGCATAGTGGTGTTGTGTTGTTTTGTTGTGTAGTTGTGTTGCGTTGTTGTATTGTTGTGTAGTAGAAGATGCTTCTTGGGAGTCGGGCTATAGTGCAGCGGGCTAAGCACAGGTGGCGCAAAGCACAAGGACTGGCATAAGGATCCCAGTTCGAACCCCGGCTCCCCACCTGCAGGGGAGTCGCTTCACAGGTGGTGAAGCAGGTCTGCAGGTGTCTATCTTTCTCTCCTCCTCTCTGTCTTCCCCTCTCTCTCTCTATTTCTCTCTGTCCTATCCAACAATGACAACAACAATAATAACTACAACAATAAAACAAGGGCAACAAAAGGGAATAAATAAAATAAATATAAAAAATTTAAAAATTAAAAAAAAAAAAAGAAGATGCTTCTTCAGGCTTTGTTGTATCTGAGCCATCTAGAGGGAAATGGCCTGGCCACCTCCCTAAATTGCTGACAGCGACCTTTGGCAGGGGCAGCAAGAGCCTCGTGCTGCAGTTGGCTGGGAGCCCAGGCAGAAGGGCTGAGCCAATGCAGAGCGAGCAGCTGCGGGTGGGGGAGTTGCTGTGGCCTCCAGGCACCATGGCTTAATGCCAGGACGCTGTTCCAGACTGCTGTGGGCCAGAACTGGGGTCCAAGAACTCCTGCTTTTTGAGTCCAGTGAATTTGCAGCTATGCTATGGGGTATTGGCAAAACCCTACCCTTCCATGAATGTTTTCTAGGGCATGAAAAGGTTTTCCCTGTTTGCCTTTCTTCCCACCTCACCTAACAGATTGGGGTTGAGCTGGGGAGACAGCATAATGGTTCTGCAAAAGACTCATGCCTGAGGCTCTGAAGTCCCAGGTTCAATGACCAGCATTACCATAAACCAAATCTGAGCAGTGTTCTGATCTCTCTTATTTCTATCTCTCTTGTTAAAATAAATGAAGAGTCTTTAAAAGCAGATTGGTGGGGGTCAGGCAGTAGCACAGCAGGTTAAGCACACATGGTGCAAAGCACAAGGACAGACATAAGGATCCTGGTTCAAGCCCCCAGCTCCCCACCTGTAGGGGTCACTTCATGGGTAGTGAAGCAGGTCTGCAGGTGTCTGTCTTTCTCTCCCCCTCTGTCCTGCCTTCCTCTCTCGATTTCTCTCTGTCCTATCCAACAACAATGACAGCAATAATAATAATGATAAACAACAAGGATAACAAAAGGGAAAAATGGCCTCCAGGAGCAGTGGATTCGAGTGCAGGCATCAAGCCACAGCAATAACCCTGGAGGCAAAAAAAAAAAAAAAAAGTAGGGCAGCCTGGTGGTGGCTCACTGGCTGAGCACACATATTACAGTGCACAAGAACACAGGTTCAAGCCCCTGGTCTCCACCTGCAGGGGGAAAGCTTTGCGAGTGGTGAAACACGGCTGCAGGTGTCTCTCCATCTCTCTCCCTATCTTCCTCTTCCCTCTCGATTTCTGGCTGTCTCTATCCAATAAATACAGATAATTTTTAAAAAAACATTACAGAAAAAAGATTTTAAAAAAATTTTTAAAAATTGAGCCTTGGGCCTTGTGCTCTATCCTACTAGAAAACCCAGAACCCAGTTTGTTTAGGATCTCTCCTCGGTATCAGGCCCTGTGCTGTGTTTGTCTCAATTGATACCTTTTCTAAATTTATGTGGGCTACAGCTCAGACAGGAGAAAGTGCTAAAAAGCTTGTAAGCCATATGCTCTCTTGTTTTGCCGTTATGGGGGTCCCATTATTTTTGAAAGCAGACAATGCACCTATGTTTACAAGCAAACAATTAAAGATTTTTGTTCCCTCTGGAATATTACTCATACCACGGGCATTCCCTACAATCCACAGGGACAAGGCATTGTCGAGAGGGCCCATCAAACTCTGAAGGCTCAACTAAATAAAGATAAAGGAGAAACCCCGAGAGAGGGTTCCTGAGTCCGAGAGTTCCTGAGTTCCTGAGTTCGAGAGGAAGAGAGAGAGGGCCAGAGGGTTCCTGAGTTCGAGAGTGCCAGAGTTTCAGAGGGTTCCCCAGTACGAGAGTTCCAGAGTGACAGAGTTGGAGCGTTTCAGAGTTCCAGAGTTGGAGAGTTCCTGAGTTCGAGAGTAAAAGAAAGAGTGCTGCGCCGCCGCAAAGAGACAGCCGAGTTCTGTTTGGTGATTAGTTTGTCTTAGTTTATGAATCGTTGTTCCTGAATAAAGAAATACAGCTTCCCTGCCCAGCCGTTGTCTCCGCGTCTCTGTTACCCGCCCGTGAAGCCAACCCAGCCAGAGCCCGCCGAAAAATTTAACAACACTGTGCTATATGCTGAGGAGACAAGCTGTGCTCAGGGAAGACAAGCTGATCCCACCTGTAAATTTTCAATAGTCATTTGTGGGGTTGGAGAGCTGACAGGAAAACCAAGCACAGTACTTTAGAGTTCTTTAGAGACAGAAGGATACCCAAGGGCTGTGGGCCTCCAAAAAGGGAGCAACTGACACTGTGTCCTGAAAGGCTGCCCAGTGAGGAGAACAAGGAACTGAGCTGTCTCTTGCGTCTTCCAGGAGAGAAGGAAGCAATGTGTGTGATATGTGCAATGTGTGCAAGGATCTGGAGGCAGGAAAGTCCTTGAGAGAAGAGTGAGCTCCATTTGGCAGATGTGGGTGTCAAGTGGATGGAGTGGGTGTGAGTACAAGGAGATATAGGGCCTGAAAGGTAAGCAGGAGGCATCCAGGGGCGGAAATGGGCCATGGGTTGCACAGCCACAGCTGCAGGCTCCCAACTGGAAAGAGCACATCCCAGCTAAGGGCCTGACAGGTATATGGGAGAGAAAAGAGCCTCTGGAAATCCCAGCGTGGCCCATTCCACTTCCTCCCTCCACTCCCACCCCAGATCAAAGACCAATTGCCTTCCTATCCTGGGCATTCTCTTTCCTTCCAATCTCAGATCAAGCTGGTCACAGAGCAGGTCAGTTTCAAACACCTCACTCCTATAGGCGATGTCCTCTACAGGGCTTCTCCAGCAATTTAGGGAGGTAGCTGAAATTCAGCCTACCAGGTGACGAAGAAGCAGTTACTGAGCACCTGGAGGTTAGCCTGTGCTGACCTGGAGAACAGGCCAGGCAGGTTTCCTGCAAGGAACCCATAGTCTGGCTGGGAAGGCTGATGTTAAACCTTCAGTTATGCCAATATTTCATTACTTATGATTGCTTTGTTATGATTCCTTTGTTTTTTGTTAAGAAAAGCCCTGGGAACTGGAGACCTTTACAACAGGGAGCTGATCTCTCTGGGTAGACAGGGAAGATAGTTCTAAGGAGAAATGCTGCAGTTAAGAGTTAGAGAATGCGAAAAGGCCACCTGGAATGAAGCAGCTGGGGAAGAGTGTTGTTGCCAAGTTCCAGGTGACAGATCCAAGGTCACCTGGCCACAAGAGGGAGCTGATTCCAAGGCCCACATCTCACAGTTCCCTCCCACTGGGGATTTTTCTCCAACTAGTCAACTGTCAATAACAAATAATTTACATATCTCGGTTCTTGCTGGCAGGAGCATTCTCCTCTTTTAGAGGGAAACTGAAACCTGGGAATCCTAAATGACTCACCCAAATTCACACAGCAAATCAGAACCAAGACAAGCACCCACATCTCTGGACTCTCAGATATCTAGTGAGATCTTAGAGGAAGGTCACCTCTGTCTTTCCCAGATTTGCCCTGGACTAGGCCATCTCTGGGATGATGGATACCCAAGGGACTTTCCTGAGAAATAACTTCCTGGAGGGACATAAGAGCTGCCAAGAAATGTTTTTGACTTGGGGACAACCCCATGCTAAATCGGAGGGTATCCAGGAAACCCAAGCGATTTTCTCAGCCTTACTGGCAGCCCAAAGCTAAGAGCAGTCTTTAGGACTATGGTTCTTTCTGCCCTTGTAGTTGTGTGTGTTCTTAAGATTTATTCATGGGGGCCAGGTGGTGGTGCACCTGGTTAAGTGCACATACTACAATACACAAGGACCCAGGTTCAAGCCCCTGATCCCCACCTACAAGAGGAAAGGTGTGTCTCTGTCTCTCTCCCTATCTCTCCCACCCCTCTCAATTTCTCTTTATCAAATAATAATTAAACAATTTTTTTCACATTGCTGAATAACAAAGTGCAAAATGTAAAGCAGACAAGGAAAAAAAAGATTTATTCAAACAAAAAAATTTTTAAAAAAAATATTTATTCATGTATTTATTTATCTATATGAGAGAGAGAGAGAATAACAACCAGAGCATCGGGAGGAGGGTAGATAGCATAATGGTTAAGCAAATAGACTCTTATGCTGAGGCTCCAAAGTCCCCTGCACCACCATAAGCCAGACCTAAACAGTGCTCTGGCTAAAAAGAAAAAAAGAAAAGAAAGAAAGAGAAGAAAAGAAAAAGAACCAGAGCATTACTCTGGCATATGTGATGCTGGGGTTCAAACTCAGGGCTTTATGCTTTTAAGCTCGACATGCTAGTCACTGCACCATCTCCCTGGCCACTGAGCTTACTGTTGTTATAATTTTAGTCATCCTCTGTATTTCACAGCTCCAAACTACCTTTTTCAGACAGAAAGAATGAGACAGAGAAGTGGGGGTTGGGAGAGGTGGGGAGGTGGGGAGATATGACAGCACCAATGCTTCCTTCAATGGAAGAGGAACAGGGCTCAGACCTAGACAATGTACCACTTGAGGATATTTTTGAATGAAATGGAGCATGAGCTCCTACCAGGTCTGAACAGGCCCCTCTGGAAGACGGTATCATCATCAGAGACCTATAAACTGCAGGAAGTTCTAATCCCCTGGATACTGGGCCCTAGGGTCTTATTGCAGGATAAGTATCTTTGGGCCCAAAAGGAGTCTCAGTCCCATTAAAGAGCCACAGGGTCTCTAGAGGAGGAGGGTCTCTAGACACTTATGCAAGAGATCTCTGAGTTCCAATGAGAAGTCTTTTAATCCTCTGAACCTCAGGAGAAGGAATTTCTAAAAATTACAAACCACCACCTAAGAGATGGTGTAGTGGGTAAAGCACTGGACTATCAAACATGAGGTCCAGAGTTTGATCCCCAGCAACACATGTGCCAGAATGATATTCTGGTTCTCTCTTTCCCTACTTTCTTCTCTCTCACAAATATTTTCTTTTAAATTATTATTGGATACAGAGAGAAATTGAGAGGGGTGGGGAGATAGAGGGAAAGAGACAGATAGATACTTGCAGCACTGCTTCACCATTCGTGAAGCTTTTCCCCTACAGGCAGGAGACTAGGGCCTTGAACCTGGGTTACTGTGCACTGCAATGTGTGTGCTTAGCCAGGTGTGCCACCAACTGGTTCCATTTATATATCACTTTTCAAAAATATGGGAACAGTTGAAGTATTTGAATATATTTGGAAGCATATATTTATCTATGGAGCTGAAGGGTTTTGTTTGTTTGTTTTTTTTTCCTTTATTGGGAAACTAATGTTTTACATTTGACAGTGAATACAATAGTTTGTACATGCATAACATTTCTCAGTTTTCCACATAACAATACAACCCTCACTAGGTCCTCTGCCAGGGACCTAGTCTCTCTAGGACCTGAACCCTCCCACCTACCAATTTGTTTTATTTATTTATTTATTTATTTATTTTAAACTGTTTTTACATTTATTTATTTATTCCCTTTTGTTGCCCTTGTAGTTTTTATTGCTGTATTTATTATTGTTGTCGTCCTTGTTGGACAGGACAGAAAGAAATGGAGAGAGAAGGGGAAGACGGGGGGGGGGGGAAGACACCTGCAGACCTGCTTCACTGCCTGTGAAGCGACTCCCCTGCAGGTGGGGAGCCAGACGCTTGAAACAGGATCCTTATGTCCTTGCACTTTGTGCCAAGTGCACTTAACCTGCTGCACTACCACCCAACTCCCTTTTGTTTTATTTTTTTAGTGGAGCTAGAGCACAACTTCACTGCTCTAAGGTTGTCTTTTTTTTTTTTTAATAGGTAAAGAGAGAAAGTCCACAGCACCAGAGCTTCCCCCAGTGCCATGGCAACTCTCACATAGTGCCAGGTCACATGCATGGCAAGGCATGCACTTGACCTAGTACATTCTCTTTTTTGCTCTTGAAGTTTCTTCAATAATTTACATTCCCAGAGTTCTCATATCTTAGTTACCTTTTTAAAAATATATATATGTATGTTTTTAAAAAATATTTATTTATGTGGGTGGTGCAATGAATAAGGCATTGGACTCTCAAGCATGAGGTCCTGAGTTTGATCCCCAGCAGCACATGTACCAGAGTGATGTCTGGTTCTTTCTCTCTCTCCTCCTATCTTTCTCATTAATAAATAAATAAAACCTTAAAAAATATTTATTTATTCCTTTTTGTTGCCCTTGTTGTTTTATTGTTGTAGTTATTATTGTTGTTGTTGTTGTTGATGTCATTGTTGTTGGATAGGACAGAGAGAAATGGAGAGAGGAGGGAAAGACAGAGAGAGGGAGAGAAAGATAGACACCTGCAGACCTGCTTCACCACCTGTGAAGCAACTACCCTGAAGGTAGGGAGCCGGGGGCTCGAACTGAGATCCTTACACTGGTCCTGCTCTTTGTGCCATGTGCGCTTAACCTGCTGCGCTATCGCCTGACTCCCTTTTCTAATATATTTTTAAAATATTTTATTTATGTACTAACGAGAAGGATAGGAGCAGAGAGGAAGAACCAGCCATCACTCTGGTACATGTGCTACTGGAGATTTAATTCAGGACTTCATGCTTGAGAGTTTAATACATTGTACCGCCTCCCAGATCACACATAATAATAATGCCATTGTTATTATTATTATCTTCCCAGAGCCCTGCTCATCTCTGGCTGATGGTGGTGCTAGGACTTAAACCTGAGACCTCAGAGCCTCAGGCAGGAGAATCTGTTTGCATAACTATTATGCTATGTACACCTACTAGTTATCTTTTTATTACTATAGACATTTTTTTTTGGATTTTCTTTATTGGGTAGAGACAGCTAGAAATCAAGAGGGGAGGGGGAGATGGGAGAGACGCCTGCAGACCTGCTTCACCACTTGCAAAGCTTCCCCCCTGCAGGTGGGAACTGGGGGCTCAAACCCAGGTCCTTGCACACTGTACATGTGCTAACCAGGTGCGCCACCACCTGGCCCCTTACTATAGACATTTCAAAGGTTGTCACTGGAGCTTCACCACTCCAGACCAACTTGTTCAAATAAAAAGACAAAAACAGTTTGAGCCCCCTGTGGGGGTTCGCTTCACAGGTGGTAAAGCAGGTCTGCAGGTCTATCTTTCTCTCATCTATCTTTCATCTATCTTTTCATCTATCTTTCTCTCCCCCTCCTCTCTCGATTTCTCTATGTCCTATCCAACAGCAATAATGACAATAACAATAACAACAGCAAGGGCAACAAAAATGGAAAAAGTGGCCTTCAGGAGCAGTGGATTTGTAGTGCAGGCACCAAGTCCCAGCGATAACCCTGAAGGCAGAGAGAGAAAGACACCACAGCACCAGTTTCCCTCAGTGTTGTAGTGTTGTGGGGGGCTGGCTCAAAACTGGACTATGTCCATGACAAACAAGCATATTATCTAAGTCTTTTAATTTAAAAAGAAAGAAATATTGAGAGAGAGAGAGAGATATCAAACTCGTCTCCATGAGTTCAATCACACAAGGACATCATGTTTGTTGAGTCCAGAGCTCTAGTGCTATGCCACCTCCCCAGCAGCCTCGCCCTGTAGTTATCTGTTTATTTTTATTCTTTCGACAAGAACACTGCTCAGCTTTGTTTTATAGTAGTGTCAAGGATTAAACCTGGGGCCTCTGGGATCTTAGGCATGAAAGTGTGTTGTAGTGGTCTAGGATGTGGGCTGGTGGATAAGCCGGTGGGCGCTCAGACATGATGTTCCAAGTTTAATCCCCAGCATTGCATGTGCTAAAGTAATGTTCTGCTTCTCTTCCTGTCTCTCACATTAATAAAAAGAAAGAGAGAAAGAAAGAAAGAGAGAGGGAGAGAAAGGAAGAAATAGAGAGAAAGGAGGGCCTGATGGTGGTGTACTCAGTAGAGTGCACATGTTCTCATGTGCAAGGGGTTGGGTTCAAGACCCCATCCACAACTACAGGAGAGAAGCTGAACAAATAGTGGAGCAGTGCTGCAAGTCTCTCTCTCTCTCTCTCTCTCCATCTCCACTCCCCCCCCACCATTTCTCTCTGTCTCTATAAAAAAAAAGTGATTGAGCGAAGTGAAGTAGGAGGTAGGAGGGTGTCTTGGCCCAAGTAGTAAATATTTGATTTTTTAAATATTTATTTATTTATTTATTTATTTATTTATTTATTTATTTACCAGAACTCTGCTCAGCTCTGATGGTGTGGGAGATTGAACCTGGGACTCTGGAGTCTCAGGCATGAAAGTCTCTTTGTATAACCATTACCTACCCCCCACTCAGTAGTAAATAGTTGATTAGATACTTTATGGTGTCTTCTTTAGATCTTTCTACTTGCTTGCTGAGCTTATTAAATCTAAGTCTAATCACAGCAGACTATTGAGCACTTTTTCTCTGAGGCATATGGTTGCCCCTAAATTAAGGATACATGTGCCATACATGTACCCTGTCCCTTAGGCCCTGGTCTACATCTAGGGCCTATAACTTTGTTAGGGAAATGTGCCATTTGAAATGGAACTAGGAAGTCCTACGTGTTAGGAAAGGTCTCTCCGGATTATTGACATTAAAAGGTTGGCATCTCAGACTTGGCCTCTCTGGATACAGTCCAAAGTGAAACGTGGCATGGTGGCACTGGTTGCATTGATTTAGTTGAGTCAGCAGAGGCAGGATCAAAGCATAGGGGATCAAAAGGAGAAGCATAAAGAAATACAAGCAAAGTGCCAGAGGTTCCAGGACTGGGAGAAATACAGATATTTTATCTTATTTTATTTTATTTTTTGCCTCCAGGGTTATCACTGGGGCTCGGCAATAGGACAGAGAGAAATTGAGAGTGGAGGGAAAGAGGGAGAGAGACATACAGCTGCAGACCTGCTTCACCGCTTGTGAAGTGACCTCCCCTGCAGGTAGGGAGCCAAAACTAGGATCCTTGAGCCAGTTCTTGTGTTTCCCACTATGTGTGCTTAACATGGAACCCTCACCCAGACACCTTTTTTACTTTTTTTGTTTTTAACCAGAGCACTGTTTAGCTCTGGCTATGGTGGTACAGGGGACAGAACCTGGGACTTTGGAGCCTCAGGCATGAGAATCTCTTTGAATAACCATTATACTATCTACCCTCTGCCCACTTTTTTTTAAAAAATAAATAAAATCTTTTTAAAAAGACAGAGAGAGAGAGTGGTTCAGGAGGTGGTACAGTGGCTAAGGCAATAGACTCTCAAGCATGAGGTCTGAAGTTCAATCCCTGGCAGCACATGTAACAGAGTGATGGCTGGTTCTTTCTCTCCTCTATCTTTTTTATGAATAAATAAATAAATTCTTGAAAGAGAGAGAGAACCAGAGTATCACTGTGGCATATGTGTAGCTGGGGGTTGAATTTAGAACCTCATACTGAGAGTCCAACATTTTTCCCACCGCACCATTTCCCAGACCTCAATAACGGGAAATCTAAAACAGGGAATGGGTACTCATGCAAAGGATTACTATTTCTTTTTTTTTTTTTTTTTTATAAATTTCTAAACAGAGGCTCGGAGTGAGCAAT
Organism: Erinaceus europaeus; assembly: GCF_950295315.1. Taxonomy (NCBI): domain Eukaryota; kingdom Metazoa; phylum Chordata; class Mammalia; order Eulipotyphla; family Erinaceidae; genus Erinaceus; species Erinaceus europaeus. The sequence goes on along the minus strand of NC_080174.1, from coordinate 49,394,707 downwards.
CAATTTCCCCAAAACTTCTGTATTATGCATTAGTCATAAATAGAAACTGTGTGTGTGTGTGTGTGTGTGTGTGTGTGTGTGTGTGTGTGTGTGTGTGTGTGTGAATACAGAGAGGGATTCCAAATATGTGTTAACACATAAGAGATGTATTAATAATCGAGCCATACATATATAAACACCAGCAAGTGCCAAGCTCTGAAGAGTGAGTTGGCAAACTGGAAACTCAGAAGAGCCAATGGTTTAAGTTACAGCCTTGCCCAAAGCTATCCAGGAACCCCTTGAGCCACTAAAGTTAATACAGAAAATAAACAATCACAGTCTTGTAATAGACGGTGGAAGATCTAGGGTTCAAACCCAAAGCCCTTTGTGCAGTTAGTGGGCAGAGAGAGATCCAGGGCTCTCCTTTCCTGACCTGGATTCCAGCATCATGCCAGCCGAATTCCTTAGAGAGTGATGGGAGAAAAAGCCAGGCCTTGCCTACATCAATATCCACTCTCTTCTGTTCATCCCATCGAGCTCAATAGCCCTGAGAGAGAGAGGAGAGGGAATGCTCAGTGGGCAGATAGAGAAACTAAAACAGAGAGGTGAAGTGGCTTGGCCAGACTCCCAGCTGGGAAATAATCACAGGACCCAAGACCTTAGGCCCATCCTCTTCTGTTTCACAGAGAAGGAACTAGAGGCCCAAAGGGGAATATCCCCAATTGCTGATGAGGAAGTGGAAACACATGGAAGTTGGAGCTCCTCCAAACCCTTCAGGGAATAGTGATCAAACCCTCTAAGTGTCTGAATGCTTTTTCACCTCTCCCTGGCACTAGGTCTAGCTACTGTCCCCAAGTCCAGAGTTTACAAAATACTCATCTTGGTCACTGGCCCTGGGTTCAAATTCATATCTGATGCAATTTCACTCTCAGTCGGTATATAGACCCAGAGAGGGGAGACTAGGTCACTCAGAAAAATCAGGAGCTAATTCCAAAGACTATTTCTTTCCCTGGACCTACACGTAGGAGAGCAGAATCGAAGTTTACCTGATGGAGCCAATTTCTGGGTGACTCTGGGAAATCTCTGGAAGGGGGAGGTTGTAACGCTCATAGATGGAAAATGGCTGGCCTCAGGCTGCACACACCAACACCTCTCACTGCTCTGTCACAGCTCAGGTACTTTCTGGTGGGGATGGAGGAGGGGCCGCTTTAGTGCCTTCCAGACCTCCCACCAAGAGAACACACCAGCAGCAGTAAGGGGCTTTCCATGCAGGTCCCTGAGAAGTTGCTCCATCATTATGTCTCACCACAACCATTTCCTTCTCTAAAAAAAACTCCCTTCCTCACAGCCCCTGAGGCCAGCCAGGCTCTCAGCACAAAGGGCCAGTCTGGCTTCTTCAGCTCTGCAGAGGCAGCCCCACCAGGCTTAGGAATGTCCCTGGAAGCCCTTTTACCTCTGTGTCCACTACAAGTCAGGAGCATATGTGGCTGGGTTCACAGACAACAGCCCTTCACAAACAGCAGCTGGCAATCCTCACAGCCATGGCGGGGGCTGGCAGGGGTTGGAAGTTATTACTGGTGGCCACATTACAGGAAACTGAAGGCTGGGAAGGAGCTAGGGCAAGGCAATTTTTCTGTCTGACTCAGAACTCTGCTCCTCCTAAGGGGCTGCTCAGTGGAGTCAAAGAAGATGCTGAGTACGCAGTTTTCAATTTGGTTTTGATGCCAAATATATATGTACACACACACATATATATAATTTTTCTCGTTTAGGTTTCAATTTTTTTAGGTTTTCATGCTATATATATATATATAATTTTTCTTTTTTAGGTCTCCTAGTGGTGCCAAAGCGAGAAGGCTCCCCAGTCCCTAACACACACACACACACACACACACACACACACACTTCAGGGAAAAGGAGACGTGTCAGTTAAAGTCACAGGAACTCAAAAAAAAAAAAGTCATAGGAACTCAGCAATCCAGCTGAGATCACGTTTCTGTCCTAATGAACCTGACAGGCTTGCACCCCGACTTCCAGGATGTCATCTCCCATCCCCCACCCCCAGCCTCTGTTTCTCCCTTTGAGGCCTGGACCCCTTCCAGAGCTCACACCTCCTATTGGGACCACAGACTGTGGGAGTTGGCGCCTATGCAACTGCAATCGGAAAATAGTTTGTGTGTCTGTTTAGATTCTGACCCTGCTGGGGGTCACAGGCGGTTCCACCACAAGCTGGCTGGGCTTCCCAGCGCTCTAGATGTGCCCCTAGGTGACAGACGCAGAGGCCCGCAGAGGCCCCGTCCCAGACAGCCTTGAGGGGCGGAGCCTCTGGGCCAAGCCAGGCTGGAGCTCCGCCTCCCAGAGGGCAGAGCCTACTTTGGAAGGTTGGAGAGATCACTCTCATGCGTTCGCCCATACAGATGTTTAATTTCTCCAATATAATCTCCAACAAATGCTTACCCCACACCCTCATTCTCTCAGGAGCCACTTCCTGACAGCCACTCTGGCTCAAGCCTTTGGCCATGCCCTTCTTCTTCTAGCGTTTGCCGGCCATGTCCTGAGGGTGCAGAAAGGAAGGTGGTCCTTGGATGTTCTTGTTCACAATAAACAAAGTGGACTCGATCTCTTGAGTGTAAGTGGCAAGGCAACGTGTATCGGATGCTGACAGGAAAAAGGAAGCAGCAGTTGGCTAGGTGAAAAGTTGATAGTAACAACCCGAATACAAGCTCTTTGTAAACACTCACGTGAGCCTTCTTTGTTTTTCTCTCTCTTCTTAATGATTTATTTATTTTTAGGCTGGGGGCAGGGACTAAAGTACTGTTCAACTCTGGCATGTGGTACTGCTGGGGATTCAACTTGGGACCTCTGGAGCCTCAGTCTACTGTGCTACCATTTTGCAGTCTCTCTACCCCACTTATGTGCCTTTTCTCTCTCCTCTCTCCCTCTCTCTCTGCCAAAGCACTGCTCAGCTCTGACTTATGGTGGTGTGGGGGACTGAACCTGAGGCTGCAGAGCCTCAGGAATGAGTCTCTTTGCATAACCATTATGATATCTACCCCCCCTTATTTATCTTAATTCTCATCTTTACCACAACCCTGGGAAGTAGGTTTGTTAGTTTTTTTTCCAATTTTAAGTAAACTTAAAATTTTACTTTTAAGATAATTGCATTACAAGTGATTTAGCATTGGTTTACAAAAGTATAAGATTTCAGAAGTGGGCCGGGGAGACCACATAATGGTTATGCAAACAGACTCTCATGCCTGAAGCTCCTAAGTCCCAGGTTCAATCCTCTGCACCACCATAAACCAGAGCTGAGCAGTGCTCTGGTGTTTCTCTCTGTCTCTCTCTGTCTCTCTCTCTCTCTCTGCATTTCTCTCAAAAATAAAATTAATTAAAAAACCTAAAAAAGAGATTTCAGAAGTATAGTTTCAAACCCATGTATGTGTGTGTGTAATTCACTACACCCACCAGCCACCAAAGTTGTTGTGCACCTTCCCCACCAGAAATCAACCACTTCTATTTCACAAATGAAGAAACAGAGGTTCCAGTGTGCACAGAAACCAAACTTTGGACTAAATCTCTCCCCAAATCCAGTGCTAAATTTACACCTGGAGGCTATACCCAAAGTATTAGTAATAGTCTCTAAGAGGTATGTTCACATAAAGTACATTGTCACACTTGAATTTTAGATGAGATACTTAAATATCTTAACAATTCTAGTTACCCCATGACACTATAGTTTTGTCTTCTCCAATTTGTTTCTCTTTCTCTGGAAATGAAAATTGCTTGAGTCTGAGTTTTTTGTTTACTTTTGTTTTTTTCCTTACTACCAGAAATAGAGGTCTTCTTTTTGAAAATCATTCTGCTTGAAACTGACCATCAGCAGTGATTTTCCCCCTTTGTGATTTCCTAACTAGCTACATCAAGTTTCTATTACTTTTATAATCTGAAAGTAAGTGCTATTTTTAAGAAATGAATTGTACACGTCATGGGCGGAGGTGACCCTGCCAACCAGAGCAGTTCCTGAGAAAAACGCCTGGGGTTTTTGGTTGACCTCAGATCAGAATGAATCAGCAGGGTGAAGTAGCTGCCAAAAGCCAGGACAAGTAGAAACATGAGTCCTGGATTAGGAACTTCCCTTGTGCCCCAGGGCTGGTCAGACCTCATTTGAGACTCAGGAAATGCTGCTCTGATGGGGAGAGACCTATGTACAGCTGAGGGACATTGAGAAGAGTCACCTGGGGAAAGTCATCACAATGCATATACCACTGGCCTACAGGTATGCACAGGGCAGGGTCAGAAACTTAACAAGCCAGGGGGAACAGAGAGTAAGGAAGGAGCCCCTCAAGACTACTTCAGTAAAGGGAAATCATAGTATTGACTGATTGTATTAGAGAGCTTCCACATATATAAAGTGTTTGTATGACAAGAGAGACACCCAATCAGCATCTCAAAGAGAATGTACTACAGCTATCAATAGTAAAAATAATAGTGATAATAACGAGTATCATTTGTTGATACTCTTTATGCCTAGCACATTATATACAATATAGTAAATATGTATTGATATTATATATGAAGTAATATATATGAAATACAGTAGACATAAAGATGAGGGATGCACACATTACACTGCATAAGGATGCAGGTTCAAGCCCCTGGCTCCCACTTGCAGGGGGAAAGCTTCACAAGTGGTGAAAGTGTTCCAGGTGTTTCTATCTCCTCTTCCCCCCCCCCCAATTTATCTGTCTCTATCCAAAATAAATACATAAAATATTTTGTTTGGGGGCTGAGGAAACAGCATAATGGTTATGCAAAAGATTGTCATGCCTGAGGCTCCAAGGTCCCAAGTTCAATCCCCAGGACAACCATAAACCAGAGCTGAGCAGTCCTCTGGGGTGTGTGTGTGTGTGTGTGTGTGTGTATGTGTGTGTATGAGTGTGTGTGTGTGTGTGTGATCAAAATAAAATAAATAGAATATGTATTTAAAAGAATAAATATAGGGGCCAGGCAGTGGTACAACTGATTAAGTGAACACAGTACAGTGCTCAAGGACCCAGGTTCAATCCCCTGATCCCCACCTACAGGTGGAAAGCTTTAGGAGTGGTGAAGCAATGCTGCAGGTATTTCTCTGTCTCTCTCCCCTCTCAGTTTCTCTCTGTCTCTATTGAATAATAAATAAATAAGGTGAAGGATAAATAGAATAATGGTTATGCAAAGAGACTCTCTTGCCTGAGCCTCCAAAGTCCCAGGTTCAATTCCCAGCATCACTACAGCTGAGCAGTGCTCTGGTAAAAATAAATAAATAAAATATTTTTAAAAGAAAAAATTTATTTTAAATGCTTATTTTAATTTAATTTTTTATGTGATAAGACAAAGAGAAATTGAAAGGGGAAAGGGAGATAGAGAAGGAGAGTGACACATGCAATACTACTTCACTGCTTGTGAAGCTTTTACCCTGCTACCAGTAGGGATGAGGGGAGCTTTAACCCAGGCCCTTGTGCATGATAATGTGTGCATTCAACCACTTACCTCCTAAATAAAATATTTATTAGAGGTTTATTTACTTACTTTAATGAGAGCATTATCCTGGCATATGAAGTGCCAGAAATCAAAATGTTCACCTCCAAAGTTCAATAGCTGAACCAGCTCTCTGGCTGCTATATTATCTAATTTATTTGTCAAACTTACCATAAAGATTCTGCTGTTATCTCTGCTTTAAAAAATCAAAAACAAACAAGAGAATATCTCACCTGGGGCTTCTCACAGGAATGAAAACTACTGTTTATCCTTAGGAAATAGCAGAGCCTATGTTTGGATTCAGCTCTTTTCTGACACCAAAACGTATATATAACCAAAACAATGTTTTCTTGTTTTTTTTTTTAATTGATAACAGAAATCAAGCACAGAGGGTAGATAGCATAATATTTATGTAAACATACTCTCATGCCTGAGGTTCCAAAGTCCCAGGTTCAATCCCTCAAACCACCATAAG